>NC_091499.1:17182840-17555340 GCF_947461875.1 Haliaeetus albicilla | reverse complement strand
AGCCTACACTAAGCAAACAAGGACAGGGCAGACATACTGGCCTCTCACATAAAAATATAATGGACTCTGCTGACCTTGGTGCCCTCCATTCAGCTTCATTCTCAGTTGTATAAAAGCTTCACTACCCATTCTCAATTTCCTTTAATTACCTACATGATGCAGATAAGAAAATGAACCTCACTTACTTACAGTCAATGATCACAAACAGGAAATTAGTTAGGCAAGTTGTTTAAAATAAGAGGAGTGTTTTGGAGGTAAATAAAACATGTGATGGGGAAGAATTAGGGAAAATGCATTTTCAGGAGTACCAATTGGTCTGGAGTGACTTGGCTGATCCTTCTTCTTTCTGCTACTTTAAACTGCAAAGCAAAACTAAGTAAAAAAATCTCCTTGGTAAATATTCTTTAAAATATCTTTGAAGGAGAAGCCAGTTAAATAAAAAGAGTGAAGCAAACATGCAGCCTTCTATAGAGCTTAAAAAGATTGTGACCTTAGGTTCAGAGAATAAATGACCACAGTTTTCACAAGAGATCTAGGAGAGACATCCAGGATTAAGCAGCAGTTGTCTTTAGTCAGTCTTCACTTCTAATCTGCAGTCAAGATATGAAATAAATTAATGATATTCTGATTTTCTTTCCAAATCTTAAATTTTCTAATACTTACCTTTTCTTTTACATTTATATCACAGTTTAGGTGTAGTTTCATTGTGCCATTAAAGAAAACAGAAAATTTTGTGCTGTCAGTTTTCAAGGGGGTGAAAAACAGCTGTATAACTGTTTTTAGGAATTGTCAAAAAAGGTTCTATGTGTTAGGATATTAATGAGTGGGTATGGTATTTTGCAAGTCAATTAGGTAGCTCTATTAGGTGTTCTAAAATTGCCATTTTCCTTTACCTTACTCTGCATTGGTTACTGTTGTAAATATTTCATTAGTATGAATTGGCAGGAAGTCTGACTGGGGACTGAGGACTAAAATGCACAGTATCGAATCTATACTTTAAGAGGAGTATAAAACCCTGAACACTTTAATTTAATGGTCTCTGCTAAGCCCATAGTTCGGAAGACATTGCCCTTCAGGCTACCCAAATGACTTTTTATTTTATGACAAAAGAAATACACTCTCTTAAATTACAGATGGAAAAGATATCAGATATTATAAAACTCTTACTTTACTTGCGAGTTTTATACTTTAAAAAGATCATTCTCATTCCAAACAAGAATATGCACGCATGCATGCACAAGAGGATTTTGTGGAGGAAAAAAAAATCACCAATTAAGTCACAGAACTGACTCTTCAGCCTGAATTACAGTTCTTAGGATGCTTCTGTTAAATTTTCTTTCTTTCAGAGACAGCGAATTTCCCTAGCAGGAGAATGAACATCTCTGCTCTGGCTAGTAGAACAGTCATACTCTTTCCTCTCAGCCCCAAGGATGTTGCTACTCATACTACATTTAGATTACCTGTTGGTGTGCAGCTCCTTTTTGCAACATGAGAAAGTTCTTAGACAGCTTTCATTTTGGCATTAATGGTAGTAGTCCCACTCTGGAACACAAAGGATAGTTTTCAACACCTACTTAACATTATTTTGCTCTTTGATCGCTGGTCATCTGTTGCTTAGACACTGACTGCTCAAAATATTGAAAATATGTTTTAAAAGAACCTTACCAGAGCTATTTCAAACCCACTCTGTTTTGAATACAAAGAGAAAAGTAGAAACCTTGAAAATAGAAAATATGAATTATTGACTTCTTTATAGCTAACCTTACAATGCTTTTGTGAGCCAGCCAGGGTAGGATATCTGTAGAAGGTCATCTCAAATACTGAGTGATCCAATGAATGTATTTATTTCACTGATTTTATTTTCTTCTCCTCTAATGCTAAATCAGCTATGTGAAAAAAATATATATATATATGTATAATTGTGTGAATATTTGTGAATGTTTTACCAGCTATTGTTTTCCCACACATGTGATTTTGATAAATAAGTATGCTTTCTAAACATTAAAATGCTTCTATTTTAACAATGAAATCTAACTGTAGTAAATTAAATGCATATAATTTTAATGTCTCAGTAAGCAATAATAATTATTCTGAAGTTAATGACAATGGTTAATTTTTTTTTTTTAAGAATGCTGATGAGTACACAGATCTGCCTGTGAGACACAATGAAGATCAGATGAACAGTGAACTGGCAAAACATCTTCCAGTTGAAGTCAATCCCCATTCATTTGACAGTTCACACACAAAAACACACCTCCTGCTGCAAGCCCACTTCAGTCATGCCATGCTGCCTTGTCCAGATTATGCAACTGATACAAAGACAGTATTGGACCAAGCAATTAGAATATGTCAGGTATAGTAATGCATTTCAGTATTTAACTCTTGTTGGTTTACTATTTATTGTTAGTGTGTTGTAATATTTTGAATATAGAAAAATCTGAAGACTTCTTGCAGTCTTATGGAGAACTGGTACCACGCAGTGTGATACCACTTTGTTTAGGGAGGAACTAGATGCCCATAAAGATGCCCACTTTACAGAACTGGAGCTGAACAAACTTATGGTAAAAGACTGTGGAACTCTGGTTGGAGGCATCTGTTGCCATAGGGCTCACCTCTTCTTCAATATGCAACAGCTTTCTATCTCTGTATCCTGGAATGTTCTACATAAGTCTTTCCTGCATGGGTGTGCTCCTTGCAGATTATTATGCTGACCCCCAAGAACCTGTCTCCCATGGGTACTTTTATTTTCATAGCACCCAAAAGTGCTGTAGTCACTGCCAAGCATAAATAAAACATGTTTTGAAATGTGATTTGGGACAAGATACAGGGCTTTTCTCTGGCTTGTGAAAAGATATGTCTTCTATTTCCCAATTATCACAGAGTCAAAGAGCACACTTAAACTCAGTCTGGAGGCTTGTGACTTTTACAGTTGTAGTGCAGTCGCAACCCACAGAAACTAAACTGACCATGGAGAGTACTGGTAACAAGCAATCACGTGCACAGCTGCATGCCTCAAAAGAATTTTAAAGCAGCAATTTGAGTTTGGAATGGAGTGCTGCCATATCTGAAAAGCACAGTTACAGCAGGAAGGGTGAGCTCTAGTTGACGCAGGGAACAGCCGCCCCTCTGATTCTGCCGGAAAGGAATAATACTCTCTTTAGTAGAACTGGACAAGGACTCATTCACAGGTTCTTGAAGATCAGGTAGCCTTCAACAAACTATTCTTTTTATCTTCCTCAATTCAATATCTGTAAAATAGGGACAGCTATTCTTTCTTCCTACAGTTTTTGTTTGCTCAAATTTTAATATCCTCGGTGATCTATATGTCAACTATCAGAATGAGGCTTTGATCTTGTTTGAAGACTGTTGGCAATATGGGAACTGCAAACATCATTGTGTCAAGCCTACCAGTTTGTAAAACTATGCTATGAGAAATTATTAATCAATGCTCTAGACAGACAAAATACCATGGGCAATTCAGCGTCCAGTGATTTGGGTAAGTCTCGATCTTACACTAACAAAAACTGCAAGCTCGCGATACTAATATTGAACAAAGCAAAACTAAAATTAAGAAAAGGAAAGTAAGAAGCAAATAACACCACAGATGTTATTGCTATGCAGTCTTAAACTTGGCAACCAGCAGTGCTTGAATGCAAGTCTACTCCAGATATTTCAAATCAATAAAATCATGGTGCTAAAAGCTTCAACATATGAACAGTTATTATTCATAGTACTCAGTTATGAACAGAGAACAACGTCACTTGCTCAGGTGAGAAAATTCACCTTTGTTTCAAAGAAATCACATACAGGTTCATTTAGACATTTGTGGCATTAGTGTTTGGGAGGTAATTACATATTTGGAAAAAATGTAAATTAAAGATTCTTTTTAATAATTATTTTGCTCAATATTTATCTTTCTTTGTTAAGAAATTTTTTTTTTAATCCTGTTACTGTATAATAGGTATTTCAGAAACAATAATCACTCAGAAGAAAAAAAACTAAAATATTCAACAGTTCCTTTAAACTGAAGTAGAGTTCAGAAGAGTACTATTCCATACTGTGCCTTGGCACTCAGATCTTCGGTTAACTACTACATAATGTTACATACACAGTCATCTTAAAAAAAAAAAAAAGTTGGTCTAAAAAAAAAAAAAGAAAAAACATGCAAGCATTTTTTTATTTTGAAGTTGGCGCATGGTTTACATCTCTTGGGAGAATATTTGTTCCATCTTATTAGTCACGCTTTCCAAATGGAGGTTAAAGTTCCCAGAATATAAGCAATAGACAGGGTTACACTTTCAATACTGGTTGTTACCTTTTTCCTTAGCAGTGACCTGCTGATGAACTCTGGGTCAACAGAGGTGGAAAAAAAGATGTTAGTTGTGGAAAAGGAACTGAACCATAGAAGGATCCATTGATAACCATATTCAGTGGGTGATGTTCTCTGTGTGTGTGAACACGTGCTCACGCACCATCAAACATAAAATTCAGCAGTGAGACGGGAATTGGTTTTTTAGTTATGTTGAATGTTTGTTTATTTATGTACAAAGTACTTTAGCTGTTAAGGTTGTATAGCTAACCTTCAAATTGTGACCTGAACATAAACTGTTATTATTGCTGGCGGGTATATGAATGACAGACTTTCCATATCAGCACTGCTTTTCTGTTACAAGGCGGCAAGATCTTTCAAAGAGCTTTTACAAGTGGTTGTATCTCGGTACGTACAGCAGGCCTCCATCCCAGGTCCCCTGCAGAGCAGATTTGCCTTCTCTAGCCACGATACATAAGCAAGCCTCTTTCCATCACAGACTATTAAGCTTCTACACACTTCTGTGCTGTCTTTCACCTGAATCAGCTTTCTCTCCCGTGGTTCCTTTCACATCCCACCCATTGTGTCCTCCTTCCCATTCCTCCAAAGCCCTCTGGGCCTTTTTCATCGCTAGTGGCTTTAGGCACAGTTGTGTTAATGGTCAGTCAGAAAACTTAAGTTAACAGCATCAGATAGATAAATGTAGCTGCTGGATTTCGGGTAAGGTTCCACTCTCTTCTAACGAAAAAAATTATGCAACCACTCGTAAATTAATTTTCCTGAGATGTCTTAGAAGTTTTTGTTTTATGTTAGAATTCTGTTCATCTATACTCATGATGAAAGATAGAAGTCATAAGCATTTACTGGAATTTGAGGAGTCATGGTGCTGGCTCAGTAGTGGAATGTAATTGTTAACAATTCCATAGAAAATGGAAGAAATATATTCTGTTACAATTTTCCTATAGTTAACATTTCTTAGGTATAGATGGAGTTCACTGTAGCAAGATAAAATTTAATATCTATATACCCAGGATGAAGTACAGAATTCTTTCCGTTTTGCTGCAGAAATACGGGGAATAGCAATATGTAACCTTCTGGAAGGCAAATGCCTCTCTGCTCCCACACCCATCTCTGTAACGAGTGGCCACTGAGGCATTGACTAGATAGACTGAAGGAATGTCCCTGCCCGACACTGAAAAGCTCAAGTCAAAAACTAACAAGTTTGTTGTCAGTGACAGGCTCTTACAGATAAAGCACAGAAGGTTCCCATGGCTCAAAAAATCTGCTGTGACTTCCTATGTGACCTTGGCCAAGTCATTTAATTTTTATTTAATACAATTACAGTAGACAGCATATTCTCTTCAAGCCTAGCACTCTGTCTGCATTATTTTTACTGAGAAAAGATAGAGGTGTCAGTAACATGGTGCTCAGCACTCCAGTAGCTGCTCAAAATCACACACTTCTCCACTTCTTGCAGAAGAACGTCAAAGAATAAAAATTCTAATGAAATTATTTGTCTAATATTTTTGTAGAATATAATTATTATTGTAAAGACAATACCCTACCTTTTTTCCTATCTCTGATTTAAGAATACGTGAAACAGACTAAATCTAATCTCTTTTTTACTTCTTTTGTCAAGCCTTATATTTTGTGACTGTGTATTCAGCGATCAGTTCTTACTCTGCTGTTTTAAGACTATTGCCTATATTTGCATTAATTGAAATGAATAATTGAGGCAGTAATACCACCAGTCTCAGATTCAGCAGGGCAGTCTCTTCTAGGAAAGGGACTGCTGGCTTTGCGTTGGGATTGGCCACAAGCCTCCACTTGTAGTATAATCATTGATAAAATATTTTAATATTGCCAGGAGCAGAACTGCCATGGAACTCAGCCTTAACCTTTGAGAAGTGTTTACCTATGGATGTGTTAAACACATCTCAGTAGGGTACCTGTGCACTGAGAGAAGATGGACATGAAGTCAGATTCCAAACTGCAGAATAAAGACTAGTTTGCATGGGAAACAGGCACATCCCTGAAACGAGGACCTTGTAACACTGTCACTGATGGCCTGTCCTTCCCCGTCATGTTACTCCTCTAGAGAATCTAATTTTGACAGGAAATGAAAAACTCTTTGGATTAAGAGCCACATTTCCTTAGCTGGACGATGACGTGTGTAACACCGCTTTACCCATACTAAAACAGTTGAAGTAAATAAGTTGTTTCTGGTCATTTAAATTGCAGCTTTTGCTACAGTTCTGCTTATGAGAATCAAGTTTGTAGTACATGTTCAGGGTCATCAAGTATTGCACAAATATGCTGCCCAATTCAGCTGTGTTTTAAGAGCTAGCTTACGTATGAAATGCTTACCCTACTGAACCGCAGACTGTTCTGGCTGATGGTGGGAGCTGTATGCACTGCTCCTCAGGCAAAAGGTACTTTCCTGCTGTATCAGCACAGCTGCAACCAGCGGAGGTGCCCAAGCTGCAGTTCCCAGACTAAAAGAACGAGAATGTCCCTCAGCTCTGGACTTCCCATCCTCCCCAAGCCTCCTCAGTTCATAACAGCCACTAAAACTATTGACTTGGGGAGCCATATCCCTTGGATCGTTTGTTTTCCTGCCCATGAGGAAATGGAGTTGTCCTTAAAGATCCTAAGTGTGCTTTGAGCTCATATGTTGTCTATTGTTAGTGCAGGTGTGCCAATTACGTGCTGCAAGGTGGTGGGAGTTACAGGAATGGCCTATTTTACAGTTGTGTATGTAAGATTTGTCCAGAAGCGCCAAGGGAAAGAGATAATTGCTTTAATGGGTGCATTGGCAACTATAAATAAGTGGGCAGCTTTACTGAAGGAAGGGAAGAGAATCAAATTAACTTGAAAATGCAGAGGATTATTCAGAAACAAGTGAAGAGCAAAGGCCGTATCTCTTTAGCTACTACACGTATTCTTTGTGTATGCGGTAATATTCCAGTGATAGCACCATGTTTGCAATTTTACTTACCTACTGGCTGCTTTCATGGTTGGATGGCTATTATTCCACATTAGGAGGGTAGAAATAATAGAATGATCAGAAAACCTGTAGTGCATATACTGGACGGTAATGCTCATTTATAGGTACTAAACAGCAATGGATAGCTGTGTAGTGGAAGTACCTGGACATGTTGGGGTGGAATTACTTGCTGCCTGCTTGTGGTTTATAGGTATATATGTGGGAGAAGGGAGGGTTACCTTTGTGGCAGTGGTGTTGGGGTTTTGCTTGCTATGGATAATTGGTGAACTGGTGTATGGAAGCATCTTGGTCACAGTTTAATGATGATTTGGTGCTGCTTATATATAATCCCTCCCCCACCCATGACAAACCTTTTCCCAGTTGGGGCTGGAGGAAATGAGTAATGCTTAACCCATTTGTGTGATCAATTCACTTAAGCAGCTACTGTGAAATGTTAATCACAACTTTAATTTGTACTGCATTAGCATTTTGATTAACTTGTAGGCTTGCTAGCACACTTGAAGCACTTTTACTCATAGTTACAGCTCGGAAATGACTTTTTGATTAATTAAGTTTGTTAGACAGCAGCTGAGCTTCCTGAATGCTAACCTTATGGGGCTAAAAGTTCAGGAGAAAGTTACTGGGAATAACTGTTGCTGTTGAAAAGGATTCTTGTGAATGCACTCAAAAATTTTTAATTATTGAAAAAATATTATATTACTACTTTGAAACTGACTTTAAAGAGGGTGATTTTATTATGAGAAAGATGCTGTATATTTTTCATGGGTTTGGTAAATTTGTGTACGATTTGGAACAAATGCCATCTTTAAGACATTGTTTATGCTAGGAAACTGGGATTTCTTGCCAAGACATTTTTATCAAAAACATTTTACTGTATTTCCAGCTCACTAGCATAGTGGAGAATATCAATTTATTAATTAATAATTTGAAAATAAATTGGATATTGGGACTCAAGTTCTGAACATGTTGGGTTATGCCCTACCAAGTTTACATTGCTGGTATCACATTCCATAGCTGCTTTTATCTCTGTAATACTATCAAAAAAAAAAGTCAGTAAGAACCCAAGGGTTGCACTCCACTAAATGTAGACAGTAAGTGATTTGTCCTTTCCCTGGTTCTGATCGTACTAATAATGTTACTATGGAGGCTAAAGGAGAACACAGGGATAGGAATCTTACAAAGCAGCTAGGAAGGTCATAATTTGCATACATCAGTGAGACCTTTATGATGATGGGAGAATGAAGAATTAGTCTCTCGTAGGGGGTAGAAGAGCATATGGAAGAGGGAGCTGAATATGCTTGTAAAAAAAAGTGAAGGAAAGGGGGATGCAGAGGGCAGTATAAAAGGAGTGCCTCCTGAATAGGATTAATTACATCTTATTCGCTGTATCTCTGATAAAGTACAAGGGGGGGGGGGGTGTAAGGGGGGTTGTCTGTAGGCTGAAACTATACAGATGTATGAGTCTGATTTAATTAATCTGAAAGACCTCCTCTCCCTCCCCAAATTAATACATTTCTAAAAAGTAATCTTGGACTAGATCTCCGAAGTGCAAAGGTTCTGTAGATGCCTCTTTTGCCAATATATGACATAAAAAAGGTAGTGACCTTAAAACCCTCTGTAAGACTTCTTCAAATAAATTCCAACTTTTCAAGTCAGTTGTTGTTTCTGGGGTATATAATTGAAGCATCATAATCATGATTTATATAAAAACATTAAACTTATAGTACATGGCATGCTTTAACATCTGGAAAAATATTTTACTTGTAGTAGTATGATCTCAAGTCACATGTGGATCATAATATAATATTACATATTGGAAGTTTTCCTACATTTGAAGCGTGTGCAAAAAAGTATGATTATTATTATTCTGAATTCATAGTTTTCAGAAAAATGGGTAAAATGCATACACTTTTGCATATTATTATCTATAAATATTTGTCATATAAACTCTGTAGTCCTAAACAGCTGTAGTTAGGCACCATTCTAATGATTTTAACTTGTATTCTAACTGAAGTTTAGTCCTAGACAACAGAATTTATATTATCATGCAGTGAAGACAAGAGTGGGGATATTTTGATTATTTGATATTGAAATACTATACACAAATTCAGGTACAGAAACAGCCTTAACTCTGCTTTTTGATGTAACTGTGCGATACCGGTTTGAAGTATTTTAGTCTTACACAGTTTATTTCTTTTAAATACCTGTTTACTTCCTCAAAGCACCACTGCAGAGTAAGAAAGACTTATATTTGTTTGGCTGAGAATGTGTTGGATTTACATTACATAAACTTACAAGTCTAAGGTGAATGTCATTTTGTATAGAGGGCTGTATACATTAGTGTACCAACCTTCAGTTTCCCGAATGAAGCACTCAAGAAAGTGTCATAGCCTGTGAAGCACTCATACAAAAAATAAAATTAATCTTTTAAGAGTGGATAAATTTGAGCCAGGAAACTCACCCTGAGTGCTCCTGAAGTTTCGGCCCCCATCCACCAAGTCATTACCACCAATGGCATCACTGTAGGCAGTCAACTTTTAGCTTAGTAATCACAGATGTAATTCTCAGCTGGAATGGCACTTCTTACATTACCTTAGTCTCCCTTAGCTAGCCTCTGTGTCCAGAGCAGTTATCATTGTTCATTTAGCTTCATTGCGACTTTCCTTAAATATAATTTAGCCACAAAATATCGACATTTATATTTACAATTTTTACAATTACATTTATATTTACAGTATTTAAGTAAAAATGCTTAGTATATTCACAGTTATATGACAGGTGACTTCAAGCAGAAGAAGCAATTATTCCAAGCAGTATGCAGTCTCCTAATAAAATGCAAGCTGTTTCATTTTAACACTTCAATAACTTATCTTAAAGGAAAAAGCTATTTAATTCATTTGAGTAGATCAGATATTCTGCCAATTGTACAGTCTCTGTTCCCCTGCCACCTATCCAGTCGTACAAGAGTGATCCAGACTATCTGGCTTTCAAATGACTGATGTGAAAGTAATACCAAAAACAGTGTTAAAACTTTGCAAAAAAGTTTCTAAAATAAAAGATTTTGCAATCAGGATATTTTAGTTCCTAGACAAATCTTAATGGGGAAGGGGGGGGAGTGGAGCAGATATGTTTATTATGGAACAATTTACTATCTGTTGTTTTGAGCATATATTCAGAGTGCTTAAAAACACCAAAGAAAAGCAATGTTTTGCTATCAGTGAGTGTTCCACACACTCACCTCTCCCACATCTTGCCTCCATCTTTGCTTTCCCTCCAGCTAAGGAATTATAAACCATAATTGAAATTCCAAGCATCGGTAGTAACTTTGGCTAAAAAGAGAGAGACTGTTAAATCTGAGCTTCATGTTAGACCAGAAAGGTACAATTTGATCAGTTTAAGTAATTCAGTACCTTAAGGACAACCAACCACTGCTCCTGAAAATAAGATGATAGAAACCTGATAATAGATGCTGAGGGTTTCATATTAATGTACTTCTGGAATGAAGAAAGAAAGAACAAGATTTTGATCCAAACATTTTGATATTCAATTCGGAATATCATCAAAATGAAAATTTTTGCCATACCTGACAGGTATACCTACATCAATCAGTTACTGAGCATCAGCTTTTTTGTCCTACCCATGCCATGGTTTATAGCTTGTTGCTACCCATGTTGGTACAAGCCAAGGTATTTTTGATAATGACAGACAAAATGTTAAAGGATGTGTCACTAACTGCTATTATTACTTTGTTGTTGTCCAAGTATGACACTTGAAAGGCTTAAAAGCTAACGCCTGATTCCTTCAATAAAACCTGTCTCGGTATAGGCCTCTGCTTTTATTCTCCTAAGTGCAGGAAGAGGCCCAAACAGGCTGATGGTAAGCATATTTTTCATTATAACAAGCAACAGTTCCCTTGACTCCATCTGTTTACCCCATCTTTTCTGCTTTAGGTTAAAAAGTAGTGGGCTTAGGGCTTTTTTTTTTTCAATTTGTTGGTTTACCAAAAAATATTTGTATCTTTTTTCTGTAAGTAAAAGCATCTTTACAGTTTTGTTGGTTTATTTTTTGCACTCGCTGTCCTCTTCTCTTATTTTTTTCTCTGTGATGAAGTTATCCTGTGTTGGCATGAAATTGGGAGGCTAGAAAGGCAGATAACCAATTTGTGCCATTTCTCAGTTTAGAATAATATTCTTAATCGTTCCAATCTTATCAACTATAAGATATTTAGAAATTACGATTATACTGGTTAGTACTTAAAAACAACAACAACAACAAACCAAACAAGTAGCAACTGGAGAAACTAAAGAGACTAAATGTTATTCATCAGATAACATAAATATTAAATACTTAGCTTTTTTTCTTTTGCCTTTTATATTATTTTCTTTATTTTGTTGCTACATTTTATGTAGCTAATTTGGAGATAGGGGAATGACTCAATTTGATACCTTGAGTATTTATAGGAATTTCAATAACCATATAAGTATCAAGCATCTGTGTTTTACACTTAGCAGAAAATGAAACGTGTGTGGGTTTCCAAGGCAGCAGATGAAACAAGCCAACTTTACCATTGTTCTGACTTTTTCACAATGTCACTGTCTTGGATTTCACATCCAGATAGAGATGCTGTGAATAAATTCTATGGGTGAAGAAGCAGAAAATAAGGAGGAAAAGAGGATTTGCCATGTGGATTCATTATAACAATGTGGAACACAGAGTCTCACACACACAGGCTTTCCTTACTCCCTACGGGATATCTATCTGTAGGCCTCTATCAATTTCTAGGAGATTTTCTATGTGAAAGGATCCTCCAGTTAATTTCAGTGTCTAGCTTGTTTTAGATTTGTCTTTCTCTTACGTCTTCTCTCTTCCTTTCCCCTTTTCAAACCTCTGTTAAAAGGGGTGGGGGTAGGGGAATAGATTTTAAAAAAAAAAAAAAAAAAAGGAAAGAAAGAAAACAATGAAAACAGTGTTATGCATGTATCCTCAGAAGCATTTTATGAAAATACCACTGCTTCATGCTGACTAAATATACAACTTACTGTTTCTTCTTGCTGCTCATGGAAAAGACAGGATATCTGTACACCCATTATTCTTCATGTATATACAGCAGTCTTGTCATTGAGGAACATGATGTTTCGGGCTGTGTCAGAATAGCAGAAAGGAAAGAACAAGAATCAGGTAGTGGAGGATAGGAGGGAGATACTGTACTGTCTCAGCAACACGCTCAGAGACACAGACTGTGCCGTGTGTGTAGGCTTCAATATATTTTAAAATGTGGAAGCGGGTAAAGAGCGACTTGCCCTGTAAGTTTAGAAGGTGGACTTCACTCTGATACATGCTGAGAACAATTCCCTCTTTATCTGACTAAAAATCATGTGAACCAACGCATAAATCTACAGGCCATGAAGCTGCTCCTTTCAAATGTGATTTCTAACATAATTTTATTTTCTATTTGGTAAAAATAATCGTGCCTGGAAATCACCTTGGCAGGCCAAGTGAAAAGACAGAAAAAGAAAGCCATTAATGTTGTGCTGTGAGGTACTATTTCTAGGGTCACTAGAAATGTTATTAGAGTGTTTCAGGGTGCTGTGGCTTTTCCTTCAAAAAAGACAAGTTAAACGTTAAATCTAGATCTTTATTAGCTGAAATGCACTTTATCCACAATTCATGAGAAATGAGACATTTGTGTAATACAGGGTAACACTTTAAATGTTTTTCTAAGTGTCACTGATCTTATCACCCCAATCTGGAATAAAACCTGTTGAAATTGCATTGTAAACTGCTAAAATAAACTCTGTGACTGGCCAGCACTGCAACTAACTTGTGTCTTTAAACTCAGTATTTCACCAGAATCAGTGTAATTTAATTGAAATAGCTCTGCGTGTGTAAACAACTCCTTTGTTTAAAGAAGATTTCACTGTTTAGTTTGCCTTAAGTAAATGCTGCCTTTTGTTTGTCTGTAAAACATTTGATTAAATGTAAAGACTTACATAGACAGCTTCTCCTCATTACACTAGTGGCTGGAAAATAAGTTAAAACGATGCAGGTATCTGCTGTCTAAGGAAGTATCAGACAAAATCATTTGTCTTTAAAAGAAAAACCCATGGAAAGATCTTAAGCTTAGTCCTAAAATCAAACTACAACTCTCTTAATACCAAGAAAATGGTATTAAGAAGTGTTGAAACTATTCAATATACCAGACTCTCTTCTTGCTTTCTTAAAAAATGTTTTCTAGTATTTTAATCAAATTCCAAATTCCTTACAAGGCAAACCACTTTTAAATACATGACTTTCTACTGAATTAGAGTGTTGTAATGTGAGGACGCACACTTTATTGTGATCATAATGGTATAAACAACAAAATAAGCAAGACAACTAACATATTAGAATTTTTTTCACCAGCCGAAATGCTTCTATAAATCATAATAATTGTTTTAATGTACTCTAGACAGGGTGAAAAGTATACTATATATGCAAATAACTGCATTTACTATTTAAAAAAAAAAAAACTTGAAAACAAAAGCTCATGTTTGGTCCTTTCTCCTTTGGAAGAAATTTTAAATTCTCTTTCAGACTAACCAAACAGAATTTAAGTCCAGTGAGGAAAAAAGCAAGCATAACAATTTTTTCGTGTCAATAGGGCCACTCGCAATGCACAATCCATAATGAATTTTGCAGATTTAGATCTTTATGCTAGTGATACTTATAGTATACCTTTTACTTGGATTGTTGAAAACATAGTAAGTAGAAATGGACAGAAGCTCATGAGACATGGAAGGCAGGATGATTGCTAACACTTTAAAGTGTGATGTGTAGCTGCATGGCGGGGGGGAGGTGTTTGCTTGGGTTTTTTATGTACTTTGGGAAGGCTTTTCAGATTCAGGATAGAGATGCCAAAGGAGAGACAGCCTCATTCTCAAGATAGTCAACTGTTCACAATGCAAAGGGTGAAATCCATGTTATTTCTGACTGCTCTTACTCACCCTAGCTAAACTATTAGCTATTTTGTAATCTTTCTTCAAGATCTCAAGTTAGGGGTCAGTGTTGAACAAAACCTCAAAAATACTCATTAAGCTAAATTTTAGTCTTTTTATCTAGTCCAATTCAAGAGATGTTTTAAGTCCTTAGGTTAAATTGGGAATAATAACTGCTACTGGTAAGTGACATTAGTATTAATTTTTGAATGTAAATATGATGTTGTTCTTCAATAGTTCAAGGATTTTTGAATAATTGTGCAATTCTGGCACAGCTCTCATGTCACAATATAAACCAATACTACAGTTAATTGTAACTTCTTCCTTTACAGTAAACTTTGAGACGTATTCCTTTCATTCTGAGTTGGATTATGTAAAAGAGAGGTTATTTGTAAGGAAAAGATCCCACTGTCTGCTCTCACCCCCACAAACATGGTGTAAATTATCTTTTCAAGGGTAAGAGTTGATGATGATGCATGACTTAATCCATCTTTTTTCAAGGTTAATTCAAAAGATGCCTACTGCCATCAGTAGAGGTTGAAGTTGAAGGCCTAGAAATTCCTGTATGTTAAACATTAAATAAATGCTCTTACTTGCATGAACCAGGTACACAATTATACTTGCATTCTCTTTTTTTTAATATATATATGTCTCTTTTGATTAGGCAATGCTGGATGTTGCAGCACATCATGGCTGGCTGGTAACTGCTCTGAATATAACCAATCTGGTGCAGATGGTGGTTCAGGGCAGATGGATACATGACTCCTCCCTGCTTACTTTGCCCAATATAGAGCTACACCACCTTCACCTTTTTCGGTATGTAATTCTTTTAAGCATTTGCAGGTTTGCAATTTCATTCCACTTCTGACTGCTGATTGTGTTTGAATGTCATTGTTGTGCTCGAGAACGTTCATTAATGCGCCAGAAGCAGAACTCATTCTTTCACAGTGATGCTTTCCCAAATGGAATTTCTGTTTCTGTTTTCAATATTCATTGATTAATTAACTCCCACAGATTATTTTGAGAACCATGATTCGAGACAAATTAACAAGAGATCACTGGAAGGGTTCCAAGTCCTAACAAATCTAACTCTGTATATTAATTATCTCTTTATTTTAATCCATTATAAAAATACATTAGTATCCATCTTAATATCATAGATAATGCTAAGCTCTATAGACGCCTAGATGATGCAGTAATTAACGCTACCCAAAAATAAATGACCAACATTTAATAACAGAAAGCAGTATCAAGTTTTACCACCAAAACAACTGAAAACAAATGTTTGCTTTCCCTCCCTGGGCATATGTTTTGCTGTCTGTATCAGGAAGTGGAGCCAAGGCAAAAGGAAGAGTGTGTATGGAGGTTACCAAGGACCTATTGAGTGTCTTCCCGAACTAATGGCTGCCTGCGAAGGAAAAGAGAATGTTTTTGCTTCCATTGTGGACAGTGAATTGCAAACAGCACACATTTCACAGGTAATACTTTCTATCCATTTGGTCGTTATCAATGTGATTGGAAAGGAAGAGTAGTTGGGAAAAGAAATACTCACTTCACTTCCCCTCAGCAAATATCATGTGATGTTCTGTATAAAGTGCAACACATTCATTCCTCTAATTTCAAGGTACTGCTAGCTTTACGAAGGTTCTTCTCTGCCTGTTTTCATAATACTATTTTCACTTAATCCTTGCTAACCAGTAACAGAGTCTGGTTTATGGCTGATATTACCAGATCTCTTTGCTTTAAAGATGCTTCTCTAGGTCATTCAATCTGCTGAGTGTTATCCACCTTTTCATAGCCAGCTATGCACTAGGAATACATGCATTGCAAATGTCATCATAACTGGTTTCTGAAGTGGTCTGTCAAACACCATTTTTTTCCTGAGAATACCCTTAGTAAAAGATCCAGCACTCATTTTCTATTTGAAACAGAAAAAGCAGATGAAAATTTCACACATCACAGGGGGAGGAAAAAAATACTATTCCAAAATCCTGAGGCTGCTAGAGTCTTATTTTCAGTTTGATTTTCAAGCCATTCCTGGCAAAGGACAGCTATATTCCATAGTATTCATTGCATGCTAAGTCTAGTGATTTCAAAGAAATGTACGAAAGATGAAAACTTCAAATGTTTTTTGTTTGAATATTTAAAAGGACAGCAATATGTCCTGTGTTTGACTGTTCAGCTTCAGTTAAACCTTTTACTAGTATGCAAACAAGAAGAAAAGTACTTAAATGTCTATAACAGACATCTGCATTTGTAACTAAATTAACATCAAAATTTTGAATTAAGAAAATGTATTGACATCAAAACAAGGCTTCCTTTAACAACAGATTTCTAACATAATACACATTGATTTCAGTCCAACTTTTAGATGTGATAAAAAATTAGAACATTGTTATAATTAGTTCAGGGAGAACTCAGAAGTAAACTTACTTAATTTATTTGCATAAATTGCCATTCTGTTATCTTTAAAAGCAAATGCAAATTGGCTCTGTCTGATATGATGATGGTTATTTGGCTCAAAAGTGCTTCAATTTGCGTAGCAATCTGGTGTCGTCTCTGCAGTGAGGCGATCCCAGGTAACATACAAATCCTGAATTATTCCAGAAATTAGTATGTTTAAAGCATCAATTTAAGTGCTAATTGCAGTAGTAATGAGAAAAAGCAGTACTACTGTGAGATTTGCATCTACTGCCCCATCAGTATGCCTGGAACGGCTGCTGACTGGCAGAGGATTTGGCTGCTAATTAAATAATTGTATGCATGGCAGTGTTCTCGTCTGATTCAATAGATGAAGATTAATCCTCAGATAAATATGTTTGGCTGGTATTGAAATGTCTTAGCAGTTTCTTCAAAAATAGCTTGTGTGTATGTGGTGTGTACATTCACGCTGTGAATGACTCTATGCCTCTATATATCTGTTTGTAAATACAGATACATATAAGATGGAAAAACACAATGTCTTAGCATCACATAAGGAGAAAGTTTCATTTCCATGAGTTAGGAATGGCCGTATTGGGCATAGCAAAGCCATGACTGTATTATGCAGGTCATTGCAAATGTGAAACCTTTATACCAGTATTTTATATTCTTTACGGCTTTTTTTTTTTTTTCCAGAAAAAAAAACCAAAAACTATTGTAATACCTTGCACAGAATTCAAATTCATATTGAGACTGCTTGTCGAGTGTCTTCAGATGTAAAGTCTTTCAGTGCACACCTAGGGGCCAACCAAGAGAAAAATTCTTCAATAAAGCATGCATCTTTATGATACATTTTCTATAAAGAAAGAATATAAGATTACAGAGTTTAAGCCTAGCATTCTGGCACCAGACCTGAACAAAGTCCAACAGGGTAGTAAGTACACCACTAAATTGCCAGAAACGTTCTTTTCCTAACAAACCTTTTACTTCTCACAGTATATTGAACCTATACCTTAAACCTGTTACTAGCATGAAACTGGTAAAACCAGCTTGAGCTTTACATAAATTTGAGGCAGATAGGAGAAGGAAGAAACTTCATATTTGGAAAGATGAAAATGTCTTTTAAGCAGATTGGTAATTAATTTTTAAATAGTAGCTCTTGAAGCTGCTCATGGATTTGGAATATTAGGCTAAGTCCTGGGGAGACAGATTATTGGCAAAAATGCTAATGATGTTATCAGAGGTTCATGAAGAATTTCTCATGTGATTATGATTTGAATCTATGGGTTTGGTAGGTAAATATATATACAGTATATATGTACATGCACACGCTGGGCATGTTGATATATTTAAAAGGAGATAATATGTGTTTGTCTTATCCTATACAGCAAAAAAACCAGTAGAATTGTCAAGAACCATCTAACAAACATGGGAGCCTGAGTTTAATTTTCCAAAGGTTAGTTATAATCCTAAAACTCATTGAAAGTCAGTGGGGCTTTAAAAGCTGACAGTCTAAATTCAAAAACTATTTAGACTGTTACTCTGATCTTTAGCCTAAGCTCCATGTTTGTTTCCATGATTCATTCTGAATCATATTTCTTTAACATATCTTTTTCAGTTTCTAAGTCACTTAGGCATTAGGCACCTTTTAAAATACTAAGCTGATATTTATCTTATTGAAAGAGAAAAAAGAAACCTCAAGATTGAAAAAAATATTATCCTTGCTGTAGTATTAGCTGCTTTTACCCTGGAAGTATGTGTTCCTGTAATCTTCTTTTTCATTTTCAGCTGCTACTACTTGTCTTTTTTCCTCAGTAAGAAAAGCATTTCTTCATTTTCTTCGTGTTGTGTGGATGATAAAAAGGCAGCCTGCTGTTCATACTGTATCAATGATAAAGCAGTACTAACTTTGCCTTTAATTTTCAAATACACAGGGCCTGGAGAATGACACATTACAACTACTTTCTTATCTAATTAGAAAGTTACTCAGAGTTACTTTGGTTTGTTTGCACTGTAAAAGCTACATAAAGACATGACAGCCTTTGACAAATAGAATAATATGTTGGGGTTGCATGGTATAAACCAGACCAAATCATAGTCTTCAACAGAGCAACAGGTAATGCCCCTAAAGGAGTTAATACATTATGATCTCTGCTGAAATTAAACTTTGTTCTAACATAATTGTAGCAGGTCTTGTCCTCTGAGATAGTGCACATGAACGTTTTCCAGGTAAATGATATCTGAAGTATAACCAAAGGGGTGCTCAGCAGGTTGGTGTATATTAGGGTGCCTCTACTGAACACAGCAGAAGTACACTGCTTTTGTGCATGGAGAGTCTCATACAGTAGGTGTGTACAGGTCCTACAGTAACCTTCATCTTAAAAACCTTTACATTAAACATAAAATCATTTGCCAGTTAAGGTGTTACTACTCAAGTTGTCTCATCCAGTGTGATCTGCTGGAGGTGATTTTAGTAGTGTCTTGTGTGTTAAATGTAGCAAAATCCTGGCAACAGCTAATTAATGAAGAATGTCTGTGGTGGTTTTTCTCCTTCTTCAAGGTGTTGCCTTTTTTTCCCCCCTTTTGCCTTTCAGAGTTGGGACAAAGAGGAATCTCTTTTCCCTTAATGTTCTAGCTGTTTATTTTCTGTTATAATTTTCCTGTCCTTTCTTAGCTAAGGCACTATTCATCGGTGTCCCCTGCTTTTACACTGCAGTTCCTGAGCGCTCACAGCTGGCCCTCCCCACCTTCCCCATTGAACAGACACAGCTGTTCATGCAGCACACAGAAGAGGGAAAAAAGAGAGATTAGTTTTTAGCCTAAATCAGTTTTCTCGCTTAGTTCAGCCAGGCTCTGGTAATGCAGCCATTTTAATCCAACATAAGTCTGTACCGCAGTCGAAATGGGCAGTCCTGCCCTCCCTATGCCATTTTCACCTCCCCTGACCCAGCTCACTGCACAGCCGCACAAATGCTGTGGCTGGTTCAGGGGAGGAGGTGGGAGCGAGCATCTGGGGACGAGGGGAGGAGGGACCATACCAACCCTCTCCCTAACAGTCAGAATGGCCTGTAGCCAAGTGGCTATGTGAATGCTTGTGCCAGCAGGGGAGGAGGCTGGACCACTTCTTTCAGTGGCACTGAAGGTTCATGCTTATTCAGAGTACTCGCAGGATTAGAGAATATGCTTCTACAATCAGCTTTAAGCTGATCTAAGTTCATGCTGTCACCAAAATGATTAGCTAGCTGATCCATCTAGCTGCACAATCACAACATGGTAGTGCCGACATATCGGGGACGGAGAGGGGGGCGGCTAGCTGGAGGGGAGGGTATTGGAGAGAGGGACGGCACCACCTTTTCCTACACAGTGCGACCTTAGGTCTGTATCCCTAATTATGTATTAACATATACCATTACTGTCAGCGTGAACCATGGCCATGATGTCTCCAAAAAGCAAACTGAGCTTTTATTAGGGCTCTAGATCTTCTAGCACAGAAAAAAGTAATCAGAGACGCATCAAGCACAATCTAAATCTAAACGAAAACAGATTTTGTTGAAACACAAGATGGTCAAAACAAAACATGAAAAATAAAATGTACTTTAGTCTTTTTCCAGATAAAACATTTCTGTTCCATGCCAGTATTGCCCGTGCGACTATGCCTACCCTCTTTGTTCCCACAAGGTCCTATTTTGACATCTGCTGGCTCTTTACCAAGACCAATATTCTTTCCTTCTTCTCCTTCCCACCCTCTAGCTTTTCATATGTGTTGTTTGAAAACATGGGTGAAGTGCTGATTCCTGTTTTGTTTTGGTGGTGGAGGGGAAGGAGGGCAGGGCAGAGGGTGGTTCTTGGTCTTTTGGTTTTTATTTCCAGTGCCAGCCTCATCTATCTTTTTCAGCCATAGTGAGGCCGCAAATCACTGCCTCCATTCCACAGCCCATTTTCCATTTCTTCTTCCTAACAAATTTCATTGAGTGAACATGCTGATTTTCTTTTTACTAAAGGAAAGCCTGCACTACTCCCCTCCATCTTCGTCACAACTTCTCAGAGCTGCTTTTCCTTGTCTGATAGAGACCTAAATGAGAGATACATAGGACTACATTTTCAGGATGCCTCTTTAAGGTTGAAGAGAGTGTCATGTTCAGCTACACAAATTGTATGCCTCTAACAACAGTTCTCTGTACAAGGATGAGAAAAAGTTGAGGGCCTGTTGCAGTTCATCAGAAACCACAGAGACTTAAGATTCCTCAGGAGGACTATAAGGAGGGTTCGTGAAGATCGATGCAAGAAAACCTTAAAAAAAAAAAAATAGGGATAACTTTGGATATGCAGTTGAACTTTTGGTTAATTATCTGAACTGATCCTCTGAACTCTCTGAGGTTTGCCCATTGCTAATTAGCACTGCAGTGACTTGTTCTTTATGGATTATGCTAAGGAAGTTTAATTTAAAACTTAATTATACTAGTTTTTAAGTGGCTTATAGGAAAAAAATACTTTAATCGGGAGTGGTAAGGCATTTTTCCTGTGTTCAGACATCAGTAATCTTAGTGAGGCACGTGTAACGTGCTTGAGGAGTTTCACGTTTGTTTTATTTGCTTAGAAGAAAGTAGAGTAAGAGGTTAATGAAAAGTATTTTATGCTTGTGATCGAGAGTTGCACAATTATATATGATATTCTAATACATAATAAAATATTATTAATATAGAATAAATATGTAGAGTGCACATTGAATTGTTATTGTTACAGTGACAATGATTGTATAGATAGTCCTGTAATCCACAGGGATCTGTTTTTCCTACAGGCTTGGAATTTCTTGTGCCGTTTGCCAATTCTAAACGTCAGCCTGAGCATTAAGGGCTGTTGGGATGACCCAGTTCAGCCACAGAACGAAGTGCCTGTTCCTTCTTTGACAACAGACGCACGAGATGACAAAAGGTGGATTAAATTACATGCTGATCAAGAGTATGTGCTCCAAGTAAATCTGCAGAGAACCCAGATGGGGTATCAGGTAGATTACTTTATCATTTCCTTCCCAAGTGCACAAGTTTCCAATAATCCATTTACATTATCAGTAATGCTTTATACAGCATCACAGGTTTTTTTATGGTTTAAGTATTATGTAAATTATAAACACTTTCAAAGCCTTTTCTGTGTTAGTAATGAAGCAAATGGTTTTTCAGGTTGCAGCAGGATAGTAAATAGACTCTTAAGGTAAAACCCTAGAGCAATTCAAGTCAATGAAAAAATTCTCTCACTGTTTTTTTACAAACCAGAAACTCATAAAGTTCATTTGTTTGGGTACTATAAGCAGTGACAGTAGCTATGATAACTTCACAGACAGTGTTGAAGTATTCACCAGCCCCAAACTCCTGCCACTCGTGCTCTTGCATATCCTGCTTCCCCAAAACAATTTATAAGCTTCCCATGTACCTCCAAACTGCTATACCAGACCCATACCTATAAATATGTTTCCACTCATAACACATCCTCAGGCCTTTACTGAGGATATTTTCCTCATATTTTACATATGAAGCTTTTTTGAACAGCTCCTAGAACAACTTCTACTTAACAATTCTTTTCCACACCTAAATTTCAGTCCCACCCCTTTGTTCCATTAAAGCACGTCCCATTTCTTCTTGGGCTGGTCACCTCACTGGGCCCGCAGCAGGTCTTCATGTGCCAAGCCAGAAACACCAGCAGCGGCACAGGTTTCCAACTGCTCTGCCCATAGCAGCAGTAACTTGCTGTTTGTCAGCTCTTGGAAGAGTTAAGACCATGCCTCCTGCATTCAAATCAGGCACTGCTGACACTGTAGCTATAGCTTACTTATAGATGCATTTTTGGCATTTGCATACCATAAGCGGCATATGGACCACCATGATTATAATTTTGCTAATGAATTTTTCTAACATTTCAAACAACTAACAACAACAATTACTAGCATTTTTGTTAAGATATGAAGAAAAGTTCAAGATGTAAGCAGAGAACAGTTTCAGATGCTAGTTCTAAGACTCTTAAGATAACTTCATTTTGATAAAAATAATAACAGAGATACATATGTTCTGTTGTAAATCCTGAAGGTAACTTACCTACCTTAGTTAAAGAATTATATTTGCAAAGTATTCTTTTTTCCCTGAAAGACTTCTTGTCCTGACTACTGCAGTTCACCATAGCTTCATGGGGAGACTATCTATCTCATTTATAGGAAGGAAAAAGGTCAAAGCTTCTCCATAAGTTGTTCTATTTGCTGTGCCAGTTAGTTACTGACAGAGACTGTTCCTAACCAGAAGCCATGGAAAAGAAGGGAGCAGGAGCATTTTGTGCAGTGATCACTGTATTACAAACCTCTCCTAGAATTTGATCCCTCTTTTGTAAGAAACAGCTGGATCAAACTGTTTCTGAAGCTTCATTGCTATGGTGGTGCATTTTCTTCTGTATAAATCTTCAGTAAAACCTTTCCCTCTACTGAACACGAAATGAATGCTGATTGAGTGTGCATCATTATATCTTCAGCTTCCAGCTGTAAAGTCACTGTCTTAAAGAATCACTGAAATAATCTTTCCTTTTGCTATATCAACCTCAAATAAAGACTTCAAGTGCTGTTTTTGTCTTTATATTAATCTTGAACAATATTGTTTAGCTTTATTTAAAGACACTAGGTTTACAGTTAACCCTTCTGCAGAGAATAGCATTTGGAATATATTAGATGAAATTACAAAAAGGGAACAGTATTTCCATTCAAGTTTTAATAGCTTACAAAATAAGCAGAATAGTATCTTGTATTCTGGGTTTTTCCTCTGTGGACTGTGATTTTATTTTTTTTAAAAAAAAACACTTCATCTGAAAAGAAATAACAAAAATATTTTAGTCTGGCTAAATTATAGTCTTAGGTAACAATTCACAACAATGTAGTTTAGAGGTGGTTTTCATTCAGGGAAGAATGGCATTTTGGAAAGGTGATTTCTAGTTTTACTAAGCTGTTTCTTTTCCCCAACAGGGAAAGCAAGAGAGTAAAGCAGTGGCTCCTCGATTCCCCAAAGTTAAAGATGAAGGATGGTTTTTGATACTGGGAGAAGTCGATAAAAAAGAGCTCATCGCCCTGAAAAGAACTGGATATGTCAGAAATCGAAATACTGTTTCTGTTGCTTTTTATACTCCAGAAACTCCTGGAAAGTATGACAATTTGTAAATTAAGTTCTCTTAGTGATTATCTTTTCCAAGTAGTCAAGACCTAATTTCCACACTAACGATTTTGCTTTTTACATTTTAGGTGTATCTACACATTGTATCTCATGAGTGACAGCTATCTTGGTATGGACCAACAGTATGATATTTACCTGAACATTATACCAGCTAGTACTTCAGCACAAGTCACAACAGAGGTGTCTGATGCTATGTGTCACCTGGCTCTGAAGTAAGGTGAGCTGAAAAGTCCATTCAGAAGAACTGGTTTTGCAGCTAAAGACATCTGGTCATTCTGGACATCCAAAAATGCATTTGCCTTAGTGGAACCAACTTCAAACCTCAAGACAACTAGGAAATTGAAAGTGACTACTGTATTGACTCTAGTAACACAGAGTTAGCCACAGTGGCCTTACTCCTTTATGAAGATTTGTCTTTTCCTGTTTCATCTTTCTTCTTTCAGAGGTTATATTGTTAACTGAGTTTTGACACATCAAAATAAAAGACTAAAAGATATTGTAATTTGTGCAAATTTAGGGCTATAGTCTTAATTTTGGAAAGTGTTCTGTAGCCTACGTATTAATGTAGTTTAAATAGTCAACTTTTTTAATTTATAGGGAAAAATACAAAATTTGATCTAAGAAGTGCTGAAAATATTGATGGGTGTGTTATGTCACATTTAATAAAAATATGTCCATAAGAATGTTTTGTGTTAGATTTTTCAGTGTAAAATAGGATATATAGTAACAAAATCCTCCTCTTATGCATACTACATTTTGAAGGTGATAATCTAAAGGAAAAATGTCACAAATTTGTATTAATTATATATGCAGTAAATCTGGTTATAAAGGCATGCTAAATAGTATAAAATATTTCCAGTATAGCAATGATGCAATTTATATATAGATCATAATTAAAGTTTACCCTTCAGATGTATGTACATACATATATATTACATATTTACAATTACTTTAGTGGCTTTTTGCTGAATCTTGAAGGACTAAGGCATATAAAATCGGGTGTCCAGTTCTAGGTTTCAGTGCTAAAGTAGGCAGCTACATTCTGTAATAAGGGAGAGAGAGGCTACAAAAACAGGGTTTACAACAGACTGTTTGATGAGCAAGGAAGAGTTCTGCCAGATGATAGGTAGTGTCTAAGAGACACCCAGCTCAGTGATAGTACTATGGAGGCAATTCCACCTGCAAGACGTAAATCTGAAGGGAGAAGGTAGCAGCATCCTCCTTCTGCACAATACAGCAATGAGACTGTTTAAATCTCCACATCCTGAGGTCAGTCCTCTTCTCAGCCTTAAGGCGATTCAAGATGCTGAGCAAGCACTTGGAAGCAACATACTGCAAAAAACATCGTGCCTCTTCATTCCGATAGACTAGACCTTAAACTGAATATTAATATTTGAACTTGTTCAGCTTTGCATTTAGCTGATAAGCTTTGCCTCTCTGAGGGATCATTTTGCTATCACTTCCACTGTGTTTCACCAAATGAGAGAATACAGCAGAGTTGTTGCCTGGAAGCTTCCCAGAAAAAAAAAATTACACTGGTGGTGCTGCACCCACACAGAATCACAGACTGGTTGAGGTTGGAAGGGACCTCTGGATGTCATCTGGTCCAACCCCCCCTCATCAAGCAGGGACACCTAAAGCTGGTTGCCCAGGACCATGTCCAGACAGCTTTTGAGTATCTCCAATGATGGAGACTCTACAACCTCTCTGGGCAACCTGTGCAAGTGTTTGGTCACCCTCATTGTAAAAAAAAAAAAGTGTTTCCTGATGTTCAGAGGGACCTTCCTGTGCTTCAGTTTGTGCCCACTCTCTCTAGTCCTATCACCGGGCACCACTGAAAAGAGCCTGGCTCTGTCCTTGTTAACATCTTCCATTCAGATACTTATACACATTGATGAAATCTCCCTAAGCCTTCTGCAGGCTGAACAGTCCCAGCTTTCTCAGCCTTTCCTCATAGGAGAGACACCCCAGTGCCTTCATCTTCTTTGTGGCCCTTTGCCAAGACTCTCTCCAGTATGTCCATGTCTCTCATACTGGGCAGCCCCAAACCGGACACAGTACTCCAGGTGTGGCATCACTAGTGCTGACCACCTCCTGCAACCTGCTGGCAACACTACATTGCAGCAAAGAGAAGGCTGGCTGATTTCAAAGGGTCAGTAGTTAAACAATAATTTATTTTATATATATATCTGGCACCTCTAAACTGTGAGAAAAAAATTAATGAATTCTGTAGTTGAGTATTTTCAGAGATCTTCACATCACCTGATGATGTTAAAAATTTTATATTTTGTTATTATAGGTCAACTTTATTGCCTAAGAAAACAGGACTATAATAGAAAAAGTCATCAGTATATTAATGGCCTGCTAGCTGATACAACTGCCACCTTTGCCATTTAGACTATATCAATATAACTTGCTGGTGTGTCACACAGCAAACAAATTTTTTTCAAATTGGTAGGCAAAAGTTTGGTTATACACACATTTACTTAGTCTTACGCCTTTTTTTTTTTTTTTTTTAAGAGAATTGTTTTCTCTAATCTCCAAATAAATTTTCACAGAAATTAAGCCCTTTCTTTGGCTGAAGCAATATATTGTCCCTCAACAATTTTAATTAATTAGGAAAAAGAGCTATGCCACAGTCAAACAACATACCAACATAGTGACGCTAGCTCTTGTTGCTTTGTAAATGCACATCACAAAATAGTCTAACTGCAGAGTAGCAGACAATAGCTTCAGTATTCTGTATTAATCAATCAAAGAGTGTCTGTAATGTCATTTGTACTTTGGTTTGGAAATATTGTATTTAATTTCCTAGCATGTTAATTGTTTTTAGAAATAGTTTGGTGACATTTCTAAATAACATATTTGAAACTTTTTTTTTTTTTTACAAAAAGTATTGGATTCATGAAGACAAAGTTTGAAGTAATACAGAATGAATTTAAGCATATTGATTAGAATCAGTATTTATCTGAAAAATCCAAGAGAAGGAATTCCGATGCATTTGAAACAGCTGCTTAGAAGGAACAATCAATATGTTCAATCCAGTGATATCTAATGGTGGAAAGTGAGAATAGCTGTCTAACAAAAGTATGAAAATCAAACAAATGAGCAAATTAACAGCACATACAGAAATTCTTAATGTTAAATTTCTCATTCCAGTTTGCAAGCAGGTTGGGAGGGGGTTCCCCTACTCTGAGAGCAGCTGCAGTTAGTGCCTGCCTGCTCAGATATAATACTTCTTCCAAAAATTAAGAGCAACAAAAAAACATGCACATCTTGTGTATCAAGATGTATCTAAGTCCACCTATGTGACTTCGCCCTTTCCATCTTACCCTGTCCAAATCTGATAACAGCATCACAGCAGTACTTAGCAGGAGCTAGAGGAGGTTTGGGTATGTACAACCATCCCCCATCTCTTCTTAAGGAGCTCTTACAATGCAATCTGTTGTTCTAGAACCTTACTTAAGATTGTGGTTCTAGTCCAAGTACTGAATGTACCACAGTGGCACCATGAAGCCATCTTCACTACCGCAGGTCTTCCTCTTTTGTTGTAAATTGAATCTTTGGAGGCCCTCATTTCACCCAGATGAATTCAGGGTTTTATGCTGGTGACCCAAAATTCCTCTTCCTCATCATTAGTTTGCTTCTAGAGGCCATCTCTAGATGGCCATCCTGGAGGAAACTTCAGGAAGTCTCTCATCAACCTCCATCCTGGAGCCTAGTATAAGACTTGAACATTCACTGAACAGGCTGCATTTAAAGAAAGGTAAGTTCTGTAATTCCAATTTTCTAGTTCTGGGAGGTACTTATAAAGAGAATAAGGTATCCCGTGTGCATCTGCTCTTGCACATCACAGCTGGAATCCAAAGTCCTATGTTCCTCCCTCACTCAAGAAAAAAAGGCTGTGATATTTTTAAGACAGTCTGATGAACTGGTCCAACCAGCATCACTTCCCTACAAAGAGGCTTATTTCCTGCAGCCAGTTCTTAAATCATCACTCTCTTGTCTTGCTTCCACCCAGCCCATTTAAGGTAGACTTCCCTTTAGCTCCTTTCACTACCTGTAAACCCTACAATCAACACCTGTTCAGATACAGTTTTCCATATTAGTAGCAGCATATTATCATAGAAGGAATTTTTTTAAGCTTATCTCTCTATGATGTGATATGGACAGTATTCTAGCCTATGTAGTAAGTACTGAAGCAGGACAAAGTAAGGTTATACAAGGAAACCATATATATTTTTTCCACATCCTAAAGATCTCCATAAAAAAGTCTGAACTAATGCTAAGAGTAGAAAAAAAAGTCTGTATCATAATTCTGTAACCAGAAAGCCAAGCCATGGGCATAAAAGGAAGCCACCCATCCATCCAAGCATGTTTTACACCTCATATGAAATGGTAAATTTGTGCAAGTGATTTTTATACAAACTTTTTTTTTTTTAGTTTTAGGTATCCTTTCTTCCAGCTAAATTGCACACCTTTGGCCCTGATTTAGTTGCTTACATGCAAATATCCAGTGCCATTTAATATGCAATATCTCACCTGGCCTCCACTTTCAGCTCCAGAAGAATGTGCGCCATCTGCAGAGGGCTACCAGATGTGAAACATGATGCTGTTCTGTCACTCTCTGTGGATGCCCCATGTAACCTAAGGCATCTGAAATAGCACTAGGTATTTACACTCAGGTAATCAAATTGAGCCCTTATTACTTGCTTAGTCAGAGGCAAGCAATTCAGTTGCTTAACTGCATCTAATGCACTACAAAATCACCAAAGATATTTCAGTTGCCACTCCAGAAGACAGCAAGTCTTCCATAGGTCCTATGTCACTTCTGCTATCCCCGTGCAGATATGCCAATAAGATGGATACTTACCTACTCAAGCTTAATTAGCTAATCAAGCCCATGCTATTTTGTAAGTAAGTCAGAAGAACCTTAAGTGTTCAAAATTCTCTCTTCCAAGCTATTTTATGAGAAGGGAGAATTGTCCTGCTCCATGAGAAGAAGTATTTCTGACAAAAAGTTTGGATGCCATAGGATGCCCAGACAGATGTGAGCTACAAAAAGTGAGCAGGGCTGCTACTGAGAATGGTCCTTTGCTATTTACATACAATGCCTATTCCATTGGCTATGTTTGATTCCCACCCATCTTTTTAAAAACATATCTTGTTAAATGACGTCTTCTCAAAGCACACTGCAACTGCACTTCAGCAGGCTGTGCCAAGACTTACATCTGCACATTTGACACACATTTTTTCTGAAGTGATTTCCAAAAGCTCAGGAATGAACTAACCAAGTTTGTTATTAATGTCACACACTGGTAGCAGTAAGAGGTTAAGCTGCTTTCATGAAGTGTGTGTGAAGGGAACTTCTATATTAGAGGAACTTCTCTGGAAAGCAATTGTACTGCTTGTACTAAATGTGTAAATAATTCCTACAGACGATTCAATCTAGACAGAAGAAACAAGCTCTATAGAAAAGGATTCTCCACAGTGATTACACCATCCTGCAATTAAATGTTTACAATATGTCTTGTACTCAGATCTTCTAATGAGCTCCATACTGCATCAATGTGATTTGAATCTGGGACTCTCCAAGTCAGTAAGCCTGTCTTCTGCATCTCTGTTCCTAGAAAATCACAACCACCTTCTCTACTCAAATCTCTCCTCAGAAATAAAGAACATAAAAGCTTCACTAAGTCTCTGCATTAGGCTTCACTGCTTTCTTCCTCCAGCCTATCCTTGTCCTACTAAGACTCTCAATAAAAACATGCACCCAAAGTAGAAGGCTTGTGTCTCCCCATGCAGAAGGTCCATACACAGCAGAATTGGTGACATCTCATTGCACAATGACAAAGATCACACAGGTGAAAGACCAAGATGGAGATCTCTCTGAAAATAGCGTGACCACTGAGTGTGGGGGGTGTCTACATCTAGATTTTAGAAGAGAAATGAGAACTTGGGGGGGGGGGGGGGAGTAAATGAAGATATTGGCTATTGTTCATGTGCTAGAAAACCAATGGAGAAAAGAATGAAGTGTTCTGTGCTGAATATAAGATTCCCACTAATTGTAATGACAGCAGAGGAGAATTGGGCATTTTTGAAAAATCACGCTCTTGATAACATGATACATGTACAAATAGTTATAGGGCTATGCTATTAATTACTGGCAAGAAGAACAGTAGAAAAGGGAGTCTAGAAATATCACCACCTTTTTCTAACTACACTCTAAATCTCTACATAAATGTGATAAACAGCATTCTTCACACACTAGCAAATTTGCACCTTGGAATGGAAATAACTCAGTTTCTACCGCATAGTGCTAATGTGGGAAAATTAGGCTTACATACTTGACAGCGGTACTTTCTTCTAGCTAACAGGATAAAATTGTTTCAGATGCCAATAACACATGGTGAGTTCCCATTATGTATTTGTCAGCAAATCCAACTAATTAGGGACTAATTACTCATTGTAGTAGCTCAGTAATATCAGGTTCTGATAAACTGTCATCTTTGTAGCTGTGAAGATTCTGCAATTAAACCTTACTTTATTTTCTCAGATGATTGCAATGACTAAAGGGAGAGCTGGAAAAAACAGAGAAGATTCTGCCATGTCTATAAAAAGGCCCCTTCATTCAGCCACACCAAAGCAAGACTTATCCCTAATTTTTTTTTTTTTTCTATTTTGCCCTATCTAAAGTACAAGATATATAATATAATACAAGAGAGACTGCATAACTATTTAAAAGTTTACCCCAGTTACAGGATCTTGCTGTTTCCTTGGCATGGCTCTGCCCTGTCCCATCCCACCCCTGCCAACACAGTCTCTCATGTTATACTTGGACTAAGCTTTCTGGAATAGGACCTTTAGGGGAATTTCATTCTCTGTTTATAGGAAACATAGCACAGAGGAAGTCCTAATCCATGATTATGTCCCTGCAATCTGAGATCTACAAATAACCGCATAAGGCCCTACTTTGCTAAACTCAAAATATGATGCAACGTTACTCCAAGAATATATTAAGCAAATAAGACAGGTGCAAAATACGCAGCACAGTTAGCTGTATGATTAAGGCAAATGCCAGTTTAATTTTAGATTTTAATTTTAAGTGACTTGATTCAAAGAGGGAATGAGCTAGTCTGGGAAAAGATGGATGTGGAGATTTCTCAGTTCTCCTTGGTAATGAAATGCTCAGAACTGACCAAAGTGAAATAGTTATAGGCCATACCCACATGTGTGATGCACAAAGGCAGAACTTGCACTTGACTAGATGAGCATCTCACACATTTTTACTTGATTCCTACATGCAAACATTGACAATACTTTTCAGCCTCATCCTTGCAGATATTAGGAAAATACATGCTCTGCTCTTCTCAAGAGAACAAAGCCTCCATAGTTTATATACCATAGCATATGCATCACAAGGCAAACACTTCACACAACTTCACAAAGACCCCTTAGGAAAAGGTTTAGAAATTGCAAAGCACATTCGTAAAGGATTAAGACTTTGCTTTCACCCAGGTATACGTAGTTGCAGTGCCATCTTCTGCAATGCTACGCAGTAACTCAAAAGAAATCACAGCTAGGTAAAGTTTCTGAAACTTTTGCTAACAATTTTTGCTTCCTGTTGATAAAATAAACACAGACATGGTCACCCACAAATAATTATCTTTCATAAAAGATTTTTTTTGTTTCACATCAATATCTTGTAGCTAGACTGCAATAGCAGAGGACTTTCGCTAACAGTGCTGATGGTCCCCAGGTCTTGGCTTCACAGCATGTGACATACCCAAGGAGTGCTGTAATAGCTTTTTCATCCTGTTCAGTCTGGCCATGAACTTAAAACTTGGAGAAAACAGAAACAAACCTGCTCAACAGGTGTCTTTTTCTTGCAGCTATATTCATCATCTGATTACTGCATTCTCATCCCATAAGCCTACAAGACCTACAAAAATGGGTAACAGCTGACTCAACAATAGTTTTTTTGCTCCTAAAACTGTTTGACACTTCAAGCTGGAAGCACAAGAAAAGAGGAAATACCACCGTAACCCTGAAGACTTGACTTAGACATCCAATTTACAGAACACTTAGTTTTTCAGTGAGTTTCACTGGAAAATGGCTACCAACAGAGGGAGTTGGTAAAGTTGGGGGGTAAGAGAGAGAATGAAAGGAGCAGGGCAGGGGGGATAGAATAAAATATTCTGGCTTCTACTCCAAGATAATAGTTTAAGTTGAAACAAAGACTTTCGTAGGATAAGGACTGTGTATCCTTTGGGAGAAAGCAGCTCAGAGTAAGACCATCATCCTATCAGGATGAAATTCTTTGATTTTACCTGTTCTAAGCATATGTAGAATTAATCAGTCTAAGCTCTAAACTATCCAGATTATGTAATTCTAAACGAATATACAAATGTGTTGTCTTTTTTTAAAAGTGACAGCTGGGTAAGAGACTGCTAAACCATTTTTTTTTCAAAAACATAACTAAATTATGAATTAAAGTAGTTGTAATGGTAAAAGGAATTCACTTAATCAATGAATTCATTTAGTCCAGCCCTATAGAGCCAAGAAATGCTACCAATCTCCTAGAATTATGTCCATTCATAAAGCCATGAGACAAAAAGCAATGACATTCAAACTCCTTAGGTGCTTAGGAGAAATGACATTTGGGTTATCCAAGCTGAATGAAGCATGTTCATGCAGTTACAATATAAAAGTTATGAGATAATGATTTTTATTTTGTTGATGTGTGCAAAGTGTTTGGGGTTTTTTTTCCTGTTTAGCTTTTTTGGGACAGAAAAGCAGGTTGTTGTGCATCATCTTTGGCACATAGATACGATCTGAACCTCCCTGGAAAACTGTCAAAGAATGTGCAATGACAGCTCTTCCCTTTTATTGCTGAAACCAAAATATCTGCATCAATGTTACTCTACACTCTGAGACCAGGAACACTCTGAGAAAGATTGACACCAGACATTTAGTTCATTTTCTGTCTGGTTTGCAGGAGGTGCTCAGTCAGATGCCAGCTCTGTGACTGCTGTGACTCCTAAGCTGACAGAGGCACCCGAGCTCCACTAGAGGATGTGAAAATTTACATCCACTCCTCTGCCCTACACATCCTACAGCAGAGGACAAGTATGTCGTCCTTCCAGGTCATGCTTCAGCTTCCTTCACCAGCAAAAGAGCGTGCCCAGAGAGATGCTCCAATGCACTGTTTTGGCAACAGGAACCTAAATTTCTATTCCAAACTTAAATGCACTTCAACTAAGCTGAGCCTTGTCCAAAATTTTCCCAGGACCAGGGTCCTCAGGGAATGCTGACCTTAAAGGATCAAAATCTTTAAGATATAGGGGTTTTTTAGAAATAAATGGTTCAGATGGATTGCTAGAATATTCTATTTTTTGTAAACATGAAATAAAAAATGAAAAATCTCACCAAAAAGATACTGACAAGAATGCCAAACACTTTGTTTCTTCATTTTAAAAACATGTAGTACCTTCCTATTTGTCTGAAAGTCTTGGGAAACAGCTGGATTAATTTAATTGAATCAGTGAAAATCTTTCGGGAAATATGGGTGCTGCTAAGGAAACAAACAGAACCTGGAAAGAAATCCCAATATTAAGTGACCAAAACATGCACTAAAGTTTCTTTTCTGTTGATGCATTGCCCTTTTGCTTCGAGACCGGAGGATGAAATGCATTCTTCACATATATTATTAGAAGATCGAATTTAGCTTCTGCTATTACTTTCAAAGGATTTGATGAATAGACAGTAGCATTAGTATTATCTAATCCTTCACTCAGACCTAGGACTTAAAGATTAACAGCTGCAGATTTTATAACATTTCTAATTCAGGGATAAATTGTATTTTCTTGAATTGGATGGGTAGGTAATATCCTAAAGTTATTTAATTCTTAGGAACCATTGACTTTACAGGAACAGACTAAGAACTCATGACCATGAAAAATTGCTAATCGAATGAAATTAGATGAAAAAAAATATCCCTAATGAGAAAAACAGGATAAGAATCCCATCTCCAAAGAGGGACAGAGCTTTGAGTCATGCAGACAGGGCTGCTGTGAGGCAACAGTCCTGTTTGGTTTTATTATACAATCTCATCTGCTTTCATTATGCCAAATATTTTGGCATGATGGCACAGCTTCCACAAAAACATACCTCTACTATTTACCTGGTGATTAGGACGCATTAGGGGAAACCATGGTCAGAAAAGGGAAGAAAGAACTGAAGGAAGGAATTTTGTATAGGAACAAATGGGTTAGTGGAATGCAGCTAATTTTTAAATAAAAAAGCACAAGTCTTATTTCTCATTGTGAAAGACAGCAAGCCTCCATTTTCACAGGAAGGTTCCAAGTAACATATCCTAAAAAGACAAGCACTTCTCCTGTTATCTTAGGCAAGGTACCAAATGTAAGTTACATTTCTGTGTTCCATCTTTGTGCTAGGCTTCCCTCTTCATATGCAGTTATCCAGTCTCATTTGAGATACCTAATTTTCCATATTCACCAGATAGGGGATTTTCAGCACCTCACATCTTGAATTCCACTCTGAGTGCATTTAGGTGTGAGATTCTTGCTATTTAAAAACACTTTCTTAGCTATAGCCCTAAAGAAGTGCATACTCTTCATTTTATAAACCACATATGCTCTCCTTTCCATTTTACACACCTATGCTTGTAGCTGTCATGTTACATCATACCAACTTGATGTTAGGGATAAGTAGTCTGCATTAAAAATTGGTCCATATCCTTACATTTGGAAGTATAGCATATGACATTAATAAAATATAGTCAGTAATGTCAACATTTCTCAGGGAAAGAAGAATAAACAGATTCATAGTAGAATGTTATTTGTATATATATAACCATATACGTAAATATTATAGTAACGTGAACACATTACTTATTAACATGAACATAACAAGCCATTGAGATTACCAGTTACTGTTGCCACCACTATTGAAGGAAGGCAATAACCTACTAAAACTAACATTCAGAAGAAAAATGTCACTTTGATCTTTTGGAAGAGCAAAGAGATTACTGATTGGAATCAGATCCCTGTCTATGTGTTAGGTTTATGCATAACTGGAGAAGACAATCTCTTTCGAAATTAACTTCCACTGCTCCATTTCTTTACTTATACCCCTTTATTTTCCTGCAATTAAAAAAGAAAAAAAAAAAAAAACCACCTTTGTCCATGATCATTATTTCATTCTTTTATCTGCCACTTATCTTTCCATGTAAGAATCCCTGTCCAGTTCAGATCACCAATGCAACATTGTTCTGCCATCTCTTCTCTAAATCACAAAACTTCAGGCTATGAGAAATGGCAATGTGATATGATGCAGTAATAAGGATAAATCAAGTAATTCCTTGTTTGAAATTTCTATTTTTCCTAATTCTTCTTTCTTTCCCATAGTTACGCTCGCTCTTCTACTTCAGCCCTTAACTCACCTCCATTTCCATTTCCCAATCTGTCTAGCTTTGCTTCTATTTTATTTATACCCCTCTTTCTCTTTTCTGTGGTCTACCTTCTTTTCTTTTGTAAATAAAAATAAACACATACACCTAAAGAAGTTAAAAAATTATTTTCTTACTACTGCTGCTACCCAGAGCACCTTTCTCTGGGCTTTCTGTATTTTCCATTGCCTTTTCCATTTCTATGCCTTTATCTTCAAACTGCATTCCAAAGACCGATTGTGGCCCCCCCCCCCCCCCCCCCATCACCTTTGTTATGTGATCTGTTATAACCCTTCTTAGAGTAGTTTGGTTTTGATCCCAAGCACTAGTCACAAATATCTTTGTGGCAGATCAGGCTCTCCATTGACAGAGCTCCATGTCAGCATCTAATTGTGAGCTACAGTAAAAGATGAGCTAAACCAAGACTCATTTTCACATTTTTTATCCATCCGTTTAGTGCATTTGCTGAAGATTACTCCATGTTTTGAGTGATAAGCAATAACCAAGGCCTATCTTCTCCGTATGGACAGGAAGAGGAAAAAAGCACTCCGTCCCTTGGGCAAAAAGTTAAACAGTGTTAGGCATCTTCAAGAGGTATCAATATGCAAATACCTATGCTATCAGTAACAACTAGTAGTAAGATTAGACTACCCCAGAGTCTTCCTCTTTCCTCAGAATCTCTCTCATTTTGGCCACCCTTCACTTGCACCTTAGAACACCGTCTGTGATTGCACTTGTCCCCAGCCACACAAACACAAAACCAGGAGGTTTTCTGCAGCCACACTTTCTTTGTTCTTTCACTCATACTGAAGAGGAATGAGCAACACAAACCTGAGTCAGAGGAGATATATATTTTTTTTCAAGCCTAGACTATGCTCTTCTACCATCTGAGGCCCTCAAGCAACCAGATAAACAACAGCCGACTGAGAAACCAGCCAGGCCACAAAGTGTCTACAGAAAACTTCATCTCCAGGGTTAATTTCAGCTAATACTCTCTTGGTCATGAAGTACTACTGAAACTGTCATAGGCAAAGATTGCTTATCACATGACAGTTTAAGAAGAGATTCAATTTAGGTATAAAATAGCAAGTTCAAATATTCCACACTCAGACAGCAACAGTTGTCAGGCCCCACACGTGCACTAGATTGGATCATGACACAGAAGGATATAAATCCACATTCTTCAGATCATAAATCAGTCAAACAGGCTGACTGACTCCAGACAGGACACCCATAGGACTGGGTTATTCTCCAGCTGCCCATGACGAGATTCCCCTGGTGCATTCAGCACTGTGAGAACCAAGATACTGGTCTGATTCAGTTGGATCCTCTTGTGTTATGTTTCAAACTGTTGAATATTAATATCTCATGATGTTAAAAAATTTGCGGTTCCAGTGTTCTGACCCTATACAATTCTTCCCTTGACAGATCAACACATTTCTCAGCAAATGTTTTATTTCTGAAATAATTCAAAAAAAATTAATTACATTCATTTGAAAACAGCTTGCCTAAGCACACATTTGAAGCAGACATACTCCTTTCACTTCATGCTAATTCTTGGATCAATATTAAAAAAAAAAAAAAAACAAAACAAAAAAAAACCAAAAACACACCCCCCACCCTATGGTTTTTTGCTTTCAAATGAGGGGAAAACCCTATAAGAAGATCAGATCTGGGGTACAAGATAACACAGACAATTTCCAACATAAATGCTAGTTATTAGGTGTCATGTAGAGTCAGGAGTTGCCATGGAATCCATTTGCTTCTAAACCAGCTCCTCCTGCTGGAATACTTTCTCATTATTATTTCTTTCAGTAGCACAAAAGGAGCTGGCTATAGAAGAAATGTTATTTTAGGGTAAAGTTTCTACTTTGTCTGCAATCAGACATGAAATTAAAATCTAAATTTAAAGCTATATTTCTGTCCAAATGTAAAGCTACACTACTGTGGTCAGAAGAACGAAATCATTGTAGACTTTTTATAGATTCAGTAAAGCAGAGAAAACAAATTATAGCTTTAGTCTTCCTTTCAGCTGTCTTCCCATGAGTGAAAATAAATGTCATATCTGATGCCTACTGTTTACATTTTTGCTACATTATTCTCCCATTATGCTTAACTTTTAACATTTTCATACTAGTTACTCTATGCAACAGTAGCCTCATTACCAGTCTAATTACTAATGTCCCAGTATACAGAACAGTGTGTGCATGCTGGACACTGGGTTTATTAGGCCAATGAACTCACTTGTTGTGATGTCAGTTTCAATAGATGGATTCTAGAAGAAAAAACGCGATCATGCCTTCAAACTCTTGACACGCCGTTTATTGGGTTTCAATTCTTTTGTGTACAATGTGCTGCAGTAAGACTGGAGGACAATACTGGAAAGTAACCAGCAATATTAGAAAACTATGTCAGTGATTTGCAGCTTGGCATGTTAATACTTATTATTAATATTATTGTTTATTATAGACATTGACTAGCATTGCATCTGGAAGCCCTAAACAGAAATAGGATCCTATTGTGATCAACACTGTATGGAGATAAACACAGCCCTTGCCTCCAAGAGCTTGTATTGTATGGTGCTAGCCTTGTAAACTGATCTGGGTACATAGATTCTTGTGCCCCTGTGGAGTCCCCCAGCCCTCCAAGGTGGTCAGAGCTTCCTGTGTAACCCTCCTACATGGAGAAGTGGCAAGCAAGTTTCGGGTGCAGGGAGCTTGAGCCTTTCTAATCCGTTCCTTTCCTGCCTTTTAGCAGTTGAACTACGCCAAAGCTTGAGCAAGTCCACCATCTTACCAAACTTCTGAGCCTGATTTACATCTCTCCAACTCAAAAATTTTGCTCCTACCAGGAAATCAGAAGAAGCTCTGTGCCATGCAACACCCTTCCCTCTCCAGCCCTGTATTTTCTAATGTCCTGTAACTGCAGGTACACTCCTGCACCCATGGAGAGGTCTGTGGTACCTCCCAGGAAGCTCCCCAGAGTGCAACAGCTTCTGGGACAGGCACTACCGTTGGAAAAGCAAAAAAAGCACAGACAAGCAGGCTAGAGACAGAGAATCCTTTGCACTGGAGGGAAGGCAGAAGGGTTATTGAAGCCCTACAATGAATAGAAGCAGCCCAGCATCAGTAAACAGTGAAGGCTGGGCTGTGGGGACAGGACAGGGAACCGCAAGCCAAGTGTGGCAGCCAGGCCGTTAGGGCAGAGGCCTCACTAGCCAGGGCCCACCCCATACTACCTGAGCAAGGAGAGCAGGGCTGGCACAGGGATGGCAGCCAGGTTCAGGACAGAGTCCAGGTCATCAGGCAAGTCCATAGCGGCAAGGCAGGTCCAAGGTCAAGCCAGGAAGTCAGTCTGTGGATCGGGGTCCATATCAACAGGGTCCCTAGTGAGGTACAGATATAGCTGCAGTGTTTGCTGATAGAGCCAGGAACCCCTACAGCCTGGCTCAGGCAAGCACTGAGGGCAGAGGGTGTGGGTGGAGCTGCCAGGTGAGGCTGGTCAGGGCAATTAAGGCTTATTAGTGCACTCAGGGATCTGACACCCACAGTCTTCTCTTCTCTTGCCGGTGTGGCTGCTCTGACAAGTGGTTGAGTTGAGCCATGCACCAGGAGCATTTTGTGTTGAAGCCAAAATTAAAACCAGACTCCGATACATCCTAAGGTTTTAGCACATTTCAAAAATGTGGCATTAACATCACCAAGCTAATGCCAGACCAAAGAAATGACAACTCCTTGTTCATCTACCAGCTAAATCTGACAGGAATTACACAGAGCAAGTGAGCCCTGGAGCTTCCTCCTTCCAGCTGCAAGTAGTGGACACTCCTCAGGAGAGGCACTGCAGGGAAATTGTCCTTTTAATAGGCTCTAGCTTCAGCTGGTTACATCCAGCTGCCGCATTATGTAAACGGAGTCCCACCATCAGTGAATAATAGTCAGAATTCAGGGTTTAGAGAAAACATCTCAACAGTGAGGCAAAACCTAAATAAAAAAATACTAATTGCGGGCATATGCCAAGCCTTGGGAAACACCCCCACCCCTCAGCAACAGATTTAGCATAGTCTGAAATAGGTTAAAACTGGATGCAGTCTTACAAGTCTGGTGCTGTTTCCCTGTGCCCCCTTCCAATGTAAGCAACTGATGCCACAGTGTTTTCCTCAGAGACATTATCTCCTCCACATCACTTCTGAAGAAAACAGTTACAAACTCAGTTCATACTGCAGTTGCAATAAAGCATCTATTCACCACGTGGGGAATGCAGAGGAGAGTAGTGACAGGCTTGCAGAGCACCCAAATAATTGAGAAACTGTTAAGCGACAGGGGGGTTGCTCCCAGCTTAGTGCGCAATGCTTGTAAATGTAATTAGACTTGTAACCAAACAGGTATGAGGCTAAAACAAGTAAAGCTCCTACTAAAATCTATGCAGGGAATGTTTCCCACCTTGCCTTATGACAAAACTACAAGCATCCTGATGATTATGATACTCACCAAGTGCAATGGGCACCAGCTCTGGAGCTGTCAGGCAGCCTCACACCCTGCATCCCTCCTTTTTGGTTTGAGCAAGCCTATTCTCTGAGGTGATGGGAGGCCAAAGGCAGAGTTTCAGAGCAGCAGAGGGGGGCAGTTCCTCTTGCTATTGATTTCATCTGAAACGGCATGTGTTATTTCAAAGCGAAATGTGTCCTCGAAACAGGTTAAGCTACTTTTCTCCACTGAAACAAAGCAGTGATACAAGTCTATTTGTGACCTCTCAATTATCAGGTTGATAGTAAGAACAGACTGTGGAACGGATCCCACTATTTTAAGCATTATTCTTTGGGGTGCTGAAATTTAAACAGGCTTCTGCTGACAGATTTTCCCCTGACTAATGAAATAACTTCTTTGCTAATGAAAGCCAGGCCTTGGGAAAGGAGATTTCAGTGATAGTGAGGGGTCGGAGGAAGCCCGATGCAGCTCCAGCTCCACTAGCATACGTGAGTAAGCGCAGATCTCACGCTGTACCTGAGGCCTGGAGGAGACCACCCTCCCGAGGAGGTTCCCCCCACCGTGAGGTGGCTTGCCTGGCGCCGGCCTGTACCAGGGCGAAGCCCCCAGAAGGACGCTCTCGGTTTGGGACAGGGAAAGTGAAATCCAACCTAGCAAGCCAAAGCGAATAAAATAACTTAAAAGGGATGTTTCCTCCCCATCGCCCCTTGCAAGTCTCAGACCCCCTTTCTTGTAGGGGCGAGGAGGGCAGGTCCGACCCCAGGCAGCTGAACGTACAAAACGGGGAGGGGGCGAACACCGGCGGCCGGCGTCGTGTGGGCCCCTCTCCCTGCCTCGTTACCCGCCCCCCCCCCCCCCCCCGCCTCCGGAGGGCCGCGCTGCAGGTGAGGGGACGCCAGTTGGGGCAGGGGGACAACGCTGCGTCCATCCAGCGCGACGTCTGTCCGCCCGTGTCCCTCTGTCCGGGGCGGCGGCGGCGCCCGCCGCTGTGGGGAGGGGGGCGGGGCGCGCTGTGAGGCGCCGCTTCCCGCTCTGGCGCGCACAGGCGCGCTCGTGCCAGGGGCCGGCGCGGCGCGTGGGGCGCTGCGGGTCCCGCGGCCGTTGGCGGGCGGCCGTTGGCGTCGGGCGCGACGAGGGGAGGGGAGGGGAGGGGGGGAGCGGGGCGGGAGGCGGCGCGGGGCTGCGCTTGCTGGCCGCCGCCGAGTCAGCAGGGAGCCCGGCGGAAACACCGCCGCCGAACAAAGCCCTCGGCCGCTGGGAAGGGGCTCGGCGGGGCGGGAGCACACCGGCAGCCCGGCTCCGCCCTCCCACGGAGGAGAGCCGTGAGGGAGAGGCGGCGGACCCCGGGGGCGCCCTGCTGGCTGCGTCCCCGGGGGCCGCTACCGCCCTCGGCGCTAGGCTCCCCCCCCCCCCCCCCGCCCACGGCCAGGAGGAGGGAGAGAAATTGCGCCGCTGAGGGGGAGAGGGGTCGCTCGCGACCGAGATGAGGGCAGCGCGCCCTGCGTGGGGGCGGGCTGGGCGCGGGGTGCGGGAGGCAGCGAGGGTGCCGCGGGCGGGCCTGGGAGCCGCCTCCCCGCCGCCGGGCAGGCCGCGGGGCGGGGGGAGCCCGGCGCAGGTGAGGGGGGAGCCGGGAGGGCAGCACCGACACCGCCCGGGCCGCTGGAACCGTCCGGGGGCAGGAGGGGAGAAAGATGAACAGCCGTGCAGAGAAAGGAATACAGGAGCTCAGCAAGTTGTCTGTGAAGGCATAGGGAGGGCAGGGGACGCTTTAAAGTTTGTAATTTCTTCAAAGTTCGTTTCCAGTCCCGTATCCCTACCGAACAAGGGAGTTTCAGCTCGGTTCGGACGTTCGGTATACCAGGCTCCTTTGGAACTACAGAAGGCAAGAATAACGTGCCTGGGGGTAGTTGTTACTGACCATAAAGTAGATTTTTTGACGTTTCTTTAATTTATGTTTTCATTCGCTGCTCCGCGTAACAGTAAGAAAGCTTGACTCCCGATCATTAGCAGGAGAGTATTCAATAAGATAAGGGCTAAAAGGTAGTGACCTTTGACTCCACTGGAAAAAATGAATATAAATCATCTCGTTCGGTTTATGCCAAAAACAATAAAATTGAAAGGAGTGCGTGGTCAAGAGAAGTCCCCCCCAAAGCATCGCTTAAAAACTCCACGGATATACCGCCAGAAATTGTTCAAAAGAGTTACCGAAAATAGCTAACAATCCTGCCGGTGGCCGAGTACTCTCATTTTGCAAGGTTTCCGTAATTATTTTTTGAGAGATGCATTCGGAACGGCTTATATCTGAGAGCTGGTATCCAAGGGTCTGCTAACTGTTTCCTGTGTTTTGTTAGAGAATCGGCTTTCTCGTTGTCCTGAACATCCTAATAACATTAGCAAAAGAGCAGGAATAAAGTACCTAGAGCATGGCTCGAATCTTGGAGGTTAAGATCTAGATCAGTTAAAACATATTAATTGCTTCTGAATGGTCTCCAAGAGCATTTGCCGTGTATATTTATGTCAATAAAGCCTTGATTAGGGCACGGATGGAAATGCACATCACACTCCAATTCACCAGGGTACCCGAGTGTCTGAAGCTACGGGTCTCTTACAAGCAGCCTGGGGCTCCAGGCGCCCGCACTCGCATCCATCCTCGGGGCCGCGCACCTCCGGCGAAGGGAAGGCTCCGCGTCTGAGGACGCGGCGGTGGCGGTCTGCTCTCTGCAGCCGCCCGGCTCCCTGCGGGGTCGGATCCTGCCCTTCTCGCCCGTACAGGGCGGAGGGAGCTTCGGCGTCTCAGAATCTGCCCCTTGCTTAATACCAGGCCGATGGGGGTTTTTAAGCGATCGTGAGAGCCACCCGCCTGCTTAATTCGCCAATAGTTGCCTTTTTAAAAAGCTATCAAGAAAGCAGTGTATAGGCGACGTCTCATGCGTGAAAAGATTTTTCTCTGCATAAAGAAATGGCCACCTTATCGGGGGGGGGGGGGGGGGGGGGCGTTGGTAAACGTGTCCAAATTCATAAACTAATAAATACATCAGAGTACGCCAGAGTGTGCTGGAGAAGAAACTGGATCAGACGTGTCCCGTAGGGAAATGACCCAGTAGGGTTTTTCTTTCTTCCCCCGCCGCTTTGATTTGTACAGTTCTCCCCCCCCCCCGCACACGCACGCACGCATCCTGCAGTATACGCTCCACATTGTGCCTGACTACACAAGTTTTCTACTACGTATAGTTGGAAACCTGTCTGTGAAACGCTTTGTTTTCACCCAGCCTTTCTTCAGATATCCCGTTTTATTATGCGCCTTTTAAAATCAAATTGCGCTGCAGTACCTGTGTGCTCAGTTTTCCCAATATTAGCTGTTTTCCAGAGTTTTCTCGCCCGAGAATAAATGCATCTGAACCGAGCGCAGCTCCCCGGGGGCTTCAGGCAGCCAGAGGGTCTCCCTCGGCCCCCTCCCTCCCAGCCCCGACCGCGGTGCCGGCGGCAGGGCACGGCCGCCCAGCCGCTCCGTTCGCCGCTGCCGGCGCGGCGGGGGCGGGCAGCGGGGGGGACCGGGGCCCCCGCGCCCCGCGGGGCTCAGCCCCTCCGCTCGCAGGTGTCCCCTCCGCGCCGGCAGCGCGCTCGCTGTTGTAAACTCCGCTCCGACGGCTTGTACGCCGAGGAGTAACGGCAGAAGGGCCGTCCCGCGGGGGTGCGTTCAGTGTATCTATCAAACAGGATCTCGTAGTGCCCCCCGGGACAGAGGAGCTTCCCCGAGGGGGCGAGCGACATCGGGCTCTCGGCTGGCACGAAGACCACGAATTTAGCTGCGGCGGGCTGCCCTTCTCTGTGCACCTGGAACGGGGCAGTGCTAGCTCTGATCTCCGCTGGCAGAAGTCCCGTCCCTATTTTGACGAAGGAAAACAGGGCTGGTGTCCCTGAAAGGGCCACATTCTCCCCATCGTTGGGGAACTGCCTCCTGAAATCCGCCGGGCAGTGTCCCTAGCGTGCTGACCCCGCGCGACTTGGTCCGGAACGCCGTGACTTTGTCCGCGTTCCGTGCAACTTCGAAAGCTGAATAATCAATCGCCTTTCGTCCGCCGGTCCTTTCACATCTTGCACTTTATCTACCGTAGCGTTTATACACTCAAAAATCTACACACAGGGGCTCGCCGAGTCCGAGCCCCCGGGCTCCGGCCGCGGGGGGGACCGGGGCGGCTTCTGACACCCACCCGGGCTGCGGCTGCGGGGAGGAAACCGAGTCCCGGTACCCCAGGAAAGCGGATCCTCGGTGAGCTGCTGTCCTCGCTGGGGCTGCCTGGGGTTGGTTAGGTGGATGCTCGTGTTCCCTGGTATAAATTAGCAGAAGTATATCCTACTGATTTATTTATTTTTCCCAAACCAAGGGTGTTACAGAAGACACTCGCTGCGGCTCATGTTGACAAATAACTCGTGAGCTACCTGACAGTGTTAGTCCAGTTGTTGCCCATATGTCTAAATACCCTCCAAGAGACGTCAGTGCCGTTGAGCAAGAGAATTACCTCAAATGAAAACCAGAAGGAAGATGTTTTTTTTTCCTCTCCCCCAAACCACTTTACACCTGATGGCAGTAACACACGGGGAAGATTTTTGAAAATTCAGTATCACCTTCCCCCATAGCAGCGATCGCTTTGCAACATGACGGGGAGCCGGGAGGGTGCTTTTTTTTTTTCTCCTTTTCTTTCTTTTTTTTTTTTTTTTTTATAATCCATACCTTCACTAAATGACTTGCGTTCGTGTTTGTTTAACAACGGGTCGCTTCGGTAAACAAGACAATCAAAAGAACATTTGAGACTACGTGGATACATTTCTCTGCTGCTTGTAGACGCCTGGACACCCAGAGGAGTTGTTGAATGCTTCTCCTTCCATCCTTCCTTTATTTACCCAAATGAACACAGGGAAAGCTTTTAACCGAAGGGAGATTTAAGGTGATAAGGAGCGAAGCTGCGCTTCGAGCTGCAGCCCTCCGTGGAGCAAAAGGGATGGATGGGGTGCTTCAAAGGCTATTTTTTTTGTTGACATTTTTCTTCTTTCGAAAACCGAGACCGTTTCTTCTTCCTCGAAATATTCCGACGGTTGCCTTGCCAGTGCAATCTCATTTTAAACAACTATTTTAGCCGAACACTCGCACCGACTGGTTTGGCAATTATTTCAGGCTTTTGAGCGTCCCTTATGGTTTTAGGGAAGACTCTACAACCCTTCTCTTCACACACACCCCCAGGCGCTCTCTTTCTGCCCTATCTACTCTTTTTAGGAGCCAGCAGTTTTAGGAGCCGCGCCTGTTGGTTTTTTTGTTGGTTTTGTTTTGTTTTTTTTCAGGGGACTAGCGAGATTAGGAATGGTCCCGCTCCCTGGGAAAGACAGAAACCCCCTCGCTCCACATCCACTTTGCGGGCAGTTTTAAAGTGCCTCTGTCTCCTGATGTAGGAGGTTTGGGGTTTGGGTTGGTTTTGGCTTGGTTTGGTTTTTTGCTCTTTTTTTGGTCTGTTTGTGGGATTCCTTGTTTTTTTTCCAGCATGTACCAAGAAGATTTGTTAAAATCTTTCTCCATCCTCCTCCCCCCGCTCCTCCGACTCGGTTCACTCTGTCCCACAGCGCATCAGCCCGGGGCTGAACCGTACCCCGTTAAGGGGGGGGGGGGGGGGAACACGACGACAGGGGACGTGGCTACAGCTTATTTCTCCCAAACACGACCACTTGCCTGGGGGGGGGGTGTTAAAACTGCCGATCCTCACAACCCACAGTCCCGAGGGACTCCGGCCGCTCCTCTCCGGTGCCCACCGGGGAGACCGGAGCGTCGCCTGGATAGCGATAGCTAAAAAATCCCACCTTACACCCCCCCCAAATAAAAATAAACCTCAACAGAGCGGAGCGGGCAGGTAGGCGCGGGGGGGGGGGGCGGGGAGTGGGCGCCGCGCGGGGACGCGCGCGGGGGGGGGCGCGTCCCCGCGCGGCGCCCACTCCCCCCCCCCCCCCGCGCGGCGCCGCCAGGTCAGAGGGCGGACGCGGGGAAAGAGGGGGGGGGGGTGTGCCCGGGGAGCGGTGACGTCAGTGTCCGCTCCGCCAGTGGGAGGCCGGGCGCGGTGCGGTGGCGGCCAATGGGAAGCGAGGTGGGTCCGTGAGTGGCATTAAGGGAGGTGCTCGGCCGGGGAGGCGGGGGGGGGGGGGGGGCTGGGGGAGAAATGAAGTTGTGCTAAAAGGCTTTTAGCCATCAAGAAGTTATTAGGCATTTCTCAGCCGCAAATTAGGGATTCTTCATTAATACCAACCTCGCCCCCCCCTCCACCCCCCCAACCTACCCCCCACCCCCCGTTATGTGAGAGGGAGAGCCTGGGAGCCGATAAAGGGGATGGGGAGGCGGCAATGTCTGTCTGCCCATCGGTGTGAGGAGCAGTGACAGGCGCAAACTTTTCCCCGTGCCATTAATGAACCAATTAAAGAGTTGGGCTCCTCACCCCGGGAGAGCTCTCTGCAGGCTGCCGGGCTCAGGGACTCAAGGTAGGTACAAGAAGATCACAGCCCACCACAAGCTGCCAGCCTCAGCAAGGAGCCGCAGTGATGTGCGGGGCTAAGCTGTGGGTCGCTTCGCCCCCGGTGGAAAAAGAGGAAAAAAAAAAAAGAAAAAATAGTAATTTGGTTGGGAAAATGTGATTTTGGGGGGGGATTCCGGCTCGGGGCAGGGCTGGGCAGAGCGTGCCTCCCCTGGCTGGGGAGCGGCTGGGGCAGACACCCCCCCACTCGGGGAATGAGGGGAGCACCCGAGACGAGGGGAAATTTAAAAAAAAAAAAAAAAAAAAGCAGAAATACTCCGGGATCGGAGGCGCTTGCCCCGCCGGTGCGCGGGGAGGTCTGGCCGCCGCCGCCGCGGTGCCAGCCCCGGGGAGCGCGGAGGGGACGGCGCAGCCCCGCCAGCACCGAAACCAGCCGGTAACTCCTCCGCCTTTGCCGAGAGCCGGTTTCTGCCTTGGTTTCGTTCTGGCCATGCAGTGCACACCTGGGCTGGGAGTGCGAGGGCTGTGGGAGGAGAGTGCGGGGCCGGGTCCTCTACGGGCGCGCTAGATGGGAAAATATACTTTTTTTTTTTTTTTTGTTCTTTCCCCTCTGGTGGGAGAAAATACTACACCCGCCGGAGGCTGGTTGTTGATTATTATTTCTCGCGGCTCCGCTGCGGCGTTGTGTACCGGCTCTCTCACCCCAGGACTGCTGTTGTCTTCACAGAGGCCCCCGGGAAGTCACCCAGCGCCCTGGGAGGCAGAGCACGGCCGGGCGTTTCGGGCCCCGGATTGACAGCGGATCACGGGAAGAAACGGGATTATTATGACCCTCTTCCGAGGAGCTATGCTGCCCGCCATGAGTAGGAAAAAAGGCCAGAAATACCTCATTTGGTTGCCGTGTGGTGCCGCAAGCTTCTAGCTTTTTTATTTTATTTTTCCTGCAGTTGCTTGGAGTCTCTGAGCTGCATTGGATAAATGCCTTTCCCATCCGATTGACTCTGCTTTTCAGAGATTTTTTTTCTTTTTTTTTTTTTTTTTTTTTTAAGAACACCTCTCTGGTCTTCAATACTTGTTTGCGTTTTACACAACCGAACGGTTTTTCAGAGTAATGGCCGCGCTCCGAATCACTGCCTGATGCTCCGGAGAGATGAATTGCAGCTGAAAGTTTCCCTTCCACCTTTGGATGAATCTCTGGAGTTTAAATTGTAGGAAGGAAGGGGGGAAAAACCACGATGAAAGAGAAGTCCAAAAATGCTGCCCGGACTAGGCGGGAGAAAGAAAACAGTGAATTTTATGAACTGGCGAAATTACTACCCCTGCCCTCCGCTATCACCTCTCAGCTGGACAAAGCATCCATAATCAGACTCACCACCAGCTATTTAAAAATGAGGGTGGTTTTTCCAGAAGGTAGGTGGGAATGCCTATTCGCCTCTATGTCCATTCCGATCCAGGTGTCGCTTGTCGCTTTTACTTAAAAAAAAAAAAAAAAAAAAAAAAAAGTAAATCGCATGGGGTGGTGTGCTCGGAGGCCGGGTGCTCTCCGCTGTCACTTTCCTCTGTCGTAAATACTTTCCCTTCAGTTTCTATGACAGGTTTGGTTGGGGACTTTACGGTGCTTTTGTCAACACTTGAAGGCACTGAGCTCTGCTGCGTGTTCTGCTAAAGCAAACACGGGTTTTCTTTTCCCCCAGTCTCCCAGTAAGATGTGCATCCCCCGCCAAGCACGTGCGTGGCGAAAGAGGGGACGATTCACCCCTATTTATAGCCATACTATGGGGGGAGTTAATATATGGGTAAATATTTACATAAGTCTATGCAAAGTCCTAAAGCCTTAGTTCAAGTATCGAGCAAAGGTGCGGTTTACAGGTACAGCACAGGCGTACAGGCGTGCTCACACACACACGCACAGCCTAAATAAATAAGCCAAGCACACCGAATCGCATCAGGAATGCGATGTGTCTCGCTCTGAGGATCATTAGGGCAGTTTGAAGGCGTTAATCGACCTAGGAAATTTTTAACGGGAGTTTTGTACTCTGACATACTCAATCCCCCTGCCCAGCCAGCGCTGCTGCAAGCCCAGCGTCCGAGCCTGGGCCTGATTCTCCTCCAGGGTCAGGCAACAGTAAACTTCACGTTGACTTCCACGGCAGCAGCAACAGTCCTGCCTGTCTAGCAAAAGCAGACTTAAGCGTCCTAAAGTATGTCTTGCTTTTGTGTAGAATTAGGATTTAAAGCGACCGTCCTGGGGCTTCTAGATCGGCTGCCAAGGAAAACAAAGAGCACAGAAAGTTAAGAGGGTCGGAATAAAGTTCTCCTGTGTTCTTACTCTATTGCTTTTATAAGAAGCAGGAAACAAAATCAAAAATACTTCAGTAATCTTGTGTTTGGATCAATCGAGATATCGTCTGCATGAAAGAAAAAGTATTGAGAGCTCTTTCCGACCTGTTAACAAAATTTGCTACATCTTTCTCTGAAAAGAGTGTGTTCATAAGAAATGGTACAATATAGGCATGTCCCTGTGTTTTCTGTCTCTATACCTCGAGTCGGTCGGTCGGTCTGGCTGTCTATTACGTTTTACAAATCAAGAGTGTGTATGCGGCCGGTTTGTTTGTTTTGCCTTTTTTTTTTTTTTAACCTGATTAAGTCTGTGAACTACTGGTCCTAATTCTACTTTTTGAAAGTAAACATGCACTCGGGCAGTCGTTTGGACTGGAGGAGGTACCCCCACACACCCCGGTTACGTATGAACGCTTATACCTAGAGTCCACAGCAGTAATTTCCAATCCAGTGCATCTTGCAACAGTTTCTCTAAATAACTTTCCATATCTCCGGGTCACTTAGAACCAAAGAAGGGGATAAATGAAACCTTTCAAAAAATAATAATAATTAAAGCCTTCATCAAGCCACTTCCCTCTTCTATGTGATCTGCCACCCTGACGATCATTATGCGGGACAGTCCTCTGTTTCAAAGGAGAGCGAGCTGTCCTTTATACTGTCAGCGCATACTTTATGAAAATGAAGCTATAGCAAACGCCGGTGCCCATGATGTTCCTAAAAGGATTATTAGCAATGATTTGTCAACCCCTGCGGTCTCAGTAGGCTACCTTTCTGCGTGATTTCGAGCAGGTCTCGTCAATTACTGGTGCCTATGTAGCGGGTTGTTTGATCAGAAGAAGCATATGGTGTTGCTTGTAGGCTGTGAGTAATCACGGGAAGAGAAGAATAGCTGATCCCCGTCCCTCGGTGGCAGCGCAGGATGTTTGAATGCCCTGGGGAACCGTGCGGCGAAGTGCGCCGGGGCCGGGGCCGCTGCCGGCCGCAGCAGATGCTAATTTGAGCGCGGAGGCAGAGGGGGCGGCTGAGCGGGGGCTTCGCAGGCAGCACAGCCTCCGCGGCCTAATTAAAGGCAAACTGCGAATTAGAAAGGAAGGCAGCGAGCAGGCACGAAAGGGCTGGCCCCTCCGAGGCGCGCTGCCGCGGCAGGCCCGCGGCACCCACGCGGGACCGCCGCGCTGCCCACCCCCTCCCGCCCCCGAATCCGCGCATCCCCGCGCAGGGCCGCGGGACGGGACGGGACGGGACGGACACACACGCACTGCGGGCTGGGCGCGAAGGCCGGAGAGCGGGGGCCGCGGCGTGGCGCCGGCCCCACGCGTGCTCCCTCTCCCTCCCACGCACTTCCGAGGAGGGGGGAGCGGGGAGCGCACCCCGGCCCCGCGGTGGAACGGCCGCTTTCCCTGCGCTGGCCGGTGCCGCGATTAATCAACCACGAGCGAGGGGGGAGGCGAGGAAGAGGGGGACGGCCCTGGTCTCCCGGTGCCCCCGGCCAGAGAAAGAAGTCATCGCTCCGCTGGGAAGGGAGGACAGGTAGTGGCAGCCAGGGAAACGACGCACCCGAAGGAAAAGCCTTTCCGAAAGGAGGAGGCAGGGTAGGGATGCTGGATGGATTGGATGGGGGGTCCGTCTGCTCGTTTTTCCCTGGGGAGGAAAGCGGCACAAGCCTCGGGACAGACCCGATGAGTCGGCCGGAGGGCTGGAGGTGGGCAGCAGGAGGCTGGGGACCACGGCACAGTGTCACGTCGTACATTTAAAGAGATCTTGGAGGAGTCAGCACAGAGAAGCGTTGTCTCTGTAAGAGCGAGCTGCCCTTCCAGTGTAACTCACACCCCCTCTCCCCGGTACAAGAGCGAATTTCCATCTGCCCGGAGAGTGCTTCCATAGGGGCTGGTTGTAAATAGTCACGTACAGAAAGATATACACTCCTCATCGCCGCGCACACGCGGGGCTGGGGACTGGGGCACAGGCGGAAAGAACCGGTATGCATTTCTCTGCATATTTTTACGTCTGCAGGGTTCCTGTAGCGAGAGAAGGTGGGTAGATTTCGGGTTCATTTTGGAAACAAGAGAGTTTCCTGGGAGTAAAATGCCAGGAGAGTCACACGCAGAATAATCACGGTACCGTTCCGGTCTCACTCCCGGAAATCTAAACGCAAATCGGTGACACCGAATAAACTTCATAAACCGAGCAGAGATTTTCCAGCGAGCTCCCTCTCATAATGGCTCTGTAATTCTCACAAGCTATTAAAACGCCTAGGTTTTCTCTCTACCCCTGATTTCACTTTACTAGGTCTCCAGCAGATTAAAACTGTCAAGGGCGAAAAGTGTTCAGCGGCTTAGGTAGCTTGCACCGTTTCAGGGCTAAAACCCTTCCGTCTCAGGAGGAGAAAGACTATAAGACATATAGTAGTTTTCGGTGATCAGACAGCTTTTGGAAAGGCTGAAGATCTGCTAAATAACTAAGGACAGTAAGGAGGATTTTGGGTTTTTTTTAAGCAGAACTTCCTAATAAAATCACTCGTGAGTTAACATTCACCTATTAAAAAAAATCCTAAAATTGCAATTTAACATTAAACAGTTAATAGCAAGCAACGTAGCCTCAAAAAATATCTGGAAGAATCTCTGGGATGTCGAAGGACTAAGAGTTTTCCTTCAAAAAAGATCCGGTCGGAATGACTAGAGGGGTAAGCCTTCACTGACCCTCGCCAGTACCCAAAAGTGAAGGGAGAAAACAAACAAACAAACAAAAAAACCCGAGTGGCGCAATAAATAGATTTTTGTTTGTTTGTTTGTTTGGGGTTTTTTTGTTTTGCTTTTTTAGTTAGGAATATCTTAAAGGTCCTATTCTCCTTCCGCGAACAGAGAGGGAAAAGGAGGGTTTGCAGTCTCTGTCCTAGCAGGGATGGATCGTTTCGGCGCGGAGAGGCGTTCGCTTTTCGAGACAAAAGCAGAGGCTCCGTTTACGTAAACTTCGCCGAATCAGGATGGTTAACATTTCAATATTGAAACCCTTAACCTTGTTTTATTTTAAAGGGGGAAGAGATCAGCAGGAAAAAAAAAAATCCCTTTCCCACGTGGATAGGTGATTTAATGCTGTTTTTCTTACTGCTAAGGGAAATGATTGAGCATTAGGTTTCAGTGTTTATTTTCTTACAGAAGTTTTTCTCATTTAAGCTGCAGTTTACTCTCCACGCTGCCTCTCTGTTTAATTCCAGTTTTGATGTGAACTTAAAATGTGAAGTGCAGAACTAAACTACTAGCATGATCGTTGAAAAAGCAGATTTATGTGTTAGAAAGAATGCTAAGTGAGATGAGTGGAAAAAATCATACTTTCTTCAGAAACATCCTCTCCCTTCTCAGCAACATACGACCGTTTTAATGTTGGAGGATATTTTTCAACTTGCATATAAATAGCGTGTATTCGCAAGTGCATTGGTGCAAACTCTTCCTTCCCCAATTTCTTCGGAATAAGAGCTATTTGAATTTGCGTCTTCTGTAGAAGCGAATAAGTGGTTGGCGCTCGAAAATTTCCCTGATTATTCCCCCCCCCCCCCCCCCCAATTTGGGCATGGTTCCGTTTGTTTGCATTTCAGAGCGCAATTCCGTTACCCCGTGTGTGCCAAAATGCTATTTCTTTCTAGAGTGAATCAGTCTCAGCATTATTTCCACTACCGTTTGCTTAACAGGGTTGTTTGTTTAGTCAACAGGACTTTTCCTCCCTCTTATTATTATTTTTATAAAGAAAGCGGGATGCTAACTTATCTCTGCTTCAAATGAACACATGTGATTTACCGAGATAATAAATCTTTACAAAACCTTGCTAATGGCCTCCGCAGGCAGTTGGAAATGAGCAGCATTTTTTTTTTTTTAAACTTAGCTTATTCCATTTCATCTGAACCCTCCGACGGCGACCCACTCCTTCACAGAAGCCTCATTTGGCCGAGATTTTGAGTTATCATTAACCACTGCCTGTTAAATTAACTGAGAAATCGGCCCTGTCGGGCGTTAGGCGATGGCAAAACGGAGCGCTGGAGGTGGACTATTTAATTAAACGGTTAATCGAATCAAGCTAATTCCTCGATACAACATCCAGTTGCCTTTTCGCTTGCCGGTGACTAGGGCGTACAGCTTCTGTCCCTGCGGCTCCCGCTGCTGTTATTTGTCATTTTCCCTGGGCAGCGAGGGAAAACGACCGTCTTGAAGACGGGGACCGAGCCGCCCTGCCTCCCCCTCCCCAAACAACCATCCGTGCCCGGCTTCTCCCCGCAGCAGCTGCCGGGAGGGTTATAGGGCAGCAGCGGGGCCGGCGAGGGGCGAGAGGGAGATAGGAAAGAAAGAAAGATGCTGCTTTACGAGCTGCACACCGGGGCGAAACGCCCGTGCCCGCCGTAAAGCTTTACGAGCGGCTTCGCCGAGCAGGTTGCACGAAGCCGGCGTGCGGGGACGGGAGGGGAGAGGGGCCCGGGCCGCCCCTCTTCGCCGGCTCCCCCCTCCCGCCCCAGCGCCGCGGGGGAGGCTGGCGGGGCCCGGCCTGCCTCGGTGCCGCGGGGAAGGGCCGAGCCCCGGGGCGGGGGTGGCCGGGGGTCCCGCATCCCTCGCCCCTCCGCGGGGTCAGCATCCCCAGCGGCGCGGGCGGCGGGCGAGCTGCCTCTCCTCCATCTTTAATAAGCGGAGGGCGGCTGTTGAAAGGGCAAAACAAACGCAGCGGAACAAAAGGGAGCGGAGACGTCCCCGGGCCGCGGCCCCCGGGAGGCGGCGGGGAGAGCCCGGCAGCGGGGCCGCGAGGGCCGCTGCCCGGAGGGGGAGTTCGAAGAAGCTCCTGGAAAAGCGAAACGCGCCGTGGAGCTCCTTGGACCCGCCTCAAGCCAGAGTCCCCGCTGCTGCCCCGGCGGGCCGGAGCCCAGGGCGGCCCCGCAGCAGGGGGGCTGCCTCCGGGCGAGCCCCCTGCGCCTCTCCCCCTTCCCATCCTCAGCAACAGGAGAAAAACTCTGCCCGCGGGGCCCTCGTTGCGAGGCAGCATCCACCCGGCGTGCACGGCTTCCGTGGGCCTCGCACCCCTGCCCTCGCCCGTGGGCCTCGCCGGGCCGCGCGGGGCGGGGCGGCCAGGCAGGGCGCGGGGGCCAAGTCCCCGGGGGGGTCCCCAGAGGTTGTCCCACCCCCTCCCGGAGGTAGCTGCCCCTCAAAGCCTGGCCCCCGCAAAGAAGGGGATCTGGAGCTCAGGCTGGGCTCTCCACTACGTGATTTTTGAACGAGGACGTCAAACCGCCCGTTCTGCCGTTGTTTTCGCTACCGTGAATCCGGATTGCGCTGAGATTTCATGACGGATAGTCCGTTGGGGAAATCGTAGTAACCGCTTTTAAAAGCCGGCAAATCAACACAAAGTAGATAAGGGCTCGCATCTTCTGGCCACCCCACCCCCACGGTCCACCCCCGCCCCCCTTTGCTATTGCCAGACAAAGGAGGGGGTCGAGGTGGGTTCTGCGCTGCAGATGCTCGCAGAGGGACAAGGAACCCGGAGATCAACCAGGGCCGAGGAGCTTCCCGGGCCTCCTGGAGTCTCACTTCCCCGCGCCCGCCTTCCTCCGTCTTTGCCTAGATCAAATTAGAAATGACTGAGGAATCTCTTCCCCCTTCCGTGGGACAGAGGAGCTTCTTGCGACAGTATCGCCACTGGGTAGGGACGATATCCACCCAACCCCTCCATTGGCTGCCGGCATCAAGGCTTGCATCAATCAAAAGATGAGGGGAAGGACAGGGCCAAGGCAGCCGAGGGCTGCGGCGCTGGCCGTGAGCCTGGCTTGGGGGGCAGGCTGTCGGGGGGGGCCGGCTTGCCTAGTGCCGGGGGTGGGCACGGCTGGGGAGAAGGCATGTCACACGGCCTCGCCGGCGCAGCTATCCCATGAAAGCGACGGAGGTGCTTTTTGGTGTGGAAAGCGCAGTGGCTTTCCATTGGGAAACGCCGAGAGAAAGGATGAGTCAGCACGCTCGCCCCGCGCAGGATCCGCGCGGTCTCGGGGCACGCTGTTAGGTAACGAGGCTCTTGCTCTCAAACTAAGCAAGAGCCTGGCTAAAAAGCTGCCTTTTTTTTTTTTTTTTCCCCCTTCTGACAGCGGACGCTTTCTTGTGCCCCAAATTGTTTATCTTCTTAGAAAAAAAAAAAATCCTCGAGTGGAGGAGATTGTTAGGTAGGAGCCTATAATCTACATTTTGTCAAGAGTATCAAATTCATTCCGAAAGAAAAGCTTGATCCATTTATTTTTGCTGCTTGAATAACACAGCTGGATGATGCCTTGAGCTTACTCTAGACGGTTGCTCATCATTCATTCGCCAAGAACTGGCCTAAATGGTGCCTGTGGGATTAGGTCAATTTTAGTGGATCTACTTCGCCTCATTTGGTTACTAATTGGTTTCTTGTTTTATAAATCGAAATCTCATTTTCAGGAAATTACAAAACCCATGCAGCCAGTCCATTGAGGTAATCCGTGGGTCGGGGGTATTTAAATGGAAATGGCTCTACGATGCATCAAGTATTAAGCAACAGTAAAACTTCGCCTCTATTTCCAAATGAAATGTGAGCTCGCTAGCTCCTTAGATCCATAATAGATACATCCCTTCTAAGGCTACTTATGTAAATATGATAAACCAGACCTTGGTGGGGGAGGGGACGCAGGGAAGAAAGCAAATTTTATCTGCTAAGGTTAATGTGGCATATCTTGGAAATCTTCCAAAACAGATTATGTTTTGCTTTGTCTTCGGCCACTTTAGCTGGGAAAATCCTTTGCCTAAAAACGATTTAGTTATCCTTCCCCTCACAAAGCTGCTTGTTTCTATTCCAAACCTATTATGCTACTGGCTCTCCAAATTACAAGAGAATCTTTAGATCTTGTTTCCAAGCGTAATCCTGAAGCAAAAGGGAGAGCTGATTTCCTTGTTTTGTTTTAAATAGACAATCAAAGGATTTGCAGAATTTTCTGCGGTAGGTCAAGTGCAAGAAATCACAGTTTGCCCCCTCGATAAAAGGAAATTGGATGTTAAAGCGAACAGACAGGAAAAAAAAGGGGGGGGGATATTAATGGAGAGGTTTTCTGGTATAATCTTTAAAAACAGTATTTAAGGGACATCAGGAGAGCCCGTCGATTTGGGAGAGGCTGGGCTTGGCAGTGAATAGAAATAGTCTCTGGCTTGAAAGTGCTGAAACATCTGGAAAGTACAAAGAATCTCTCGTGATAGGATTTCAAAAAGACGGTACAGGTAGACAAGTGAAAACGTTTAATTATAAACCATTAACAGACACAACCCAGCAACGCGGGGTTTCCACCTGAAACACAGCGAGGAGTTCAGCGCCCCGTGAAGAACCGCCTTCCCGGGGGGAGGTTAACCTGTAATGCCCATGAGCTGTTCATTAACCCGCCGGGGTCGGGTTATTTTCCCTTTTAGAAGAAGAATAATTAGAGCCGTAAACTTCGATTAATAAGCAACTTAAATCATAGGCGGGGAGCGCGGATTTAGTACGGAATCCAGAAACCTGTCATTCACATTTCCCTCCGGGTGGGGGGACGTCGCAAGGAGCCGCTTTGGCCACCCCTGCTCTAACAGGCCGTCCTGGCTCCCCAGCAGAGAAACCTCTGAGGGGCTCGGAAAAACAAATATACAGCGGTTTTTTTCTCTTTCCCTGGAAGCTGTGCAAGACTTGCCAGCTCCTTGCTGATTTCGGGGGGGGGGGGGGGGGGCGAAGGTGACCCTGCGTCCTGGCGGCTGGCTCCCGGGGCGGGGGGGACACACACACAGGAGGACAGAGGTGCCTGCGGAGCCCCCGGTGCATCCCCCGCGGGTCTACCCGCCCCGGAGGGCGCAGGGAGGAGTGAAGCCCAGGGACTTAGGAAAAAGTCACTGGCTCCCCGCTAATTGGCGTGGAGGAATTAATGGGAAGGAGCCTGTTTCTGGCTGGCACGCTGGTACACGCTGGGGGCTGCCGGATGGGGGTCAGGCCAGAGAGATGCCCCTGCCTTTGTAGGGCTGTGAAGTTAAGGAGAAAGAGAGAAGTGTAGGAGCGGTGAAGAGACAAGTTGGCGTGAGGAGGTGGACGAGGAAGGGGGGAGCAGGCAGGGACAGGCGGGGACGAGAGGGGCTCGTCGCTCGCCGCTTCGGCGGTGGGGAGGGAGGGCGGGCGGGCGAGGGTCGCCGTGGGATGCCGCGTTCAAACACCGCGGAGGAAATCGTTAGCTTTGTTTAGACCGGCAAACACCTAGGTGAAGCCGGTCAATAGCGAGGAATGCCCGCGGCTGCCTGCTGTCGCAACCTCGCCCGTTTCCTTCGAAATAGCCGGGAAACGGGGTCCTGCCTTCCCCGAGCCCGCCCTGCGGGAGGGAGACCTCGCCGGCCGGACTTCGCCTCCCCTGGGCGATCCGCACCCCAGCCATCAATCAGGATTTGTATTTTTTTCCTCCCTTTTACTTTATCTTAGTCTGTGCGTGTCAGGCTGAGCCTTATTTCACGGCATAAGCGTAAAAGGTTTTAACTGCCCCGTTTAAATTATTTCAGCAGCAACACTGTGAAAAGGCATCGCCCGTAAATAGTTTCACTCCTGTGGAATAATTTCCGTGTGGCTGTTGTTCCTCCTTACTTTGCATAGGAGAAACCAAGCGGCGCCTGAAGCGTTAGACGGGTCCGGAGGGATTCATTTCTGGAGGGGGCATTTTGGGGGCAGATCATCCCTGTCTGCAGAGACCCCTCCCGCCTGCCAGAGCAGCGGGGAGGAGGGATGGCGGGGAGGGAGGTGAATCCCGGAGCCCCGGCTTCGCGGGGCAGGAGGGAGGACGGTCCGTGCCGTCGGACAGTGACTTGCCTGGGCCGCCCAAAGTGCCCTACCGCAGCCGTGAAACCGCGCTGGGCTTAGCGACAGGTAGTTTGCTTTTCGTGGGCTTGAGTGGGGATGACTAAAAGGGAGAGCGTTTTAACACGGGGCTCGGGGAGAGCTGGATGAGTCGCATCTGGTCGCTCCTCTCTCCCTCCCCAAGTACGTAATTACAAACCTTCCAGGTGAGAGGACGGTGGCCCCGAGGAGAGAAAGAGGCAGGAGGTCACAAATCAAACTGGAAAGTGATCTCTGGCGAGCAGGGGGTCTAAGCCCATCCTTATCCCTCCCCGTCCAAAGCCTGCTGGCTAATTACCCGTCAGGTTGTGGCCGAGCTCTGCCTCCCGCAGGGGGAGAACCCCCCGCAGGCAGCGCTCAGGAGCTGGCCTGCCCGAGAGGTTTCTCTTCCCCGGACACCGTCGTGCCACCTGAACCGCATCCTTCTCTCGACATCGAAGGCTTCCCTCAGCACACCTCTCTCTTTCCTTTTAAATAGCTCTCGGTGCCGTCCAGGAGCCCTGCGGAGGCGTCAGGAGAAAAGCGCTTTCCCTGAACCTCAGGGAGCCAGTTCCCAGTAGCCGAAGGCAGCACTAAAAAGCCCTTTTATCTGGCACGCTATCTCACTTAGGTCTTCGGAATGAGCTTCACCGTTAACTCAAAATAGATATTTTAGTATTCTTCTCTCACGGGAGTTAGGTCTTTAAAAAAAAAAAAAAATCCACAAAAGAAGCTTCTCTGCGGAACGAAATCATGTCTGGTTTTCCAAAGATCATATGTATACAGGTCTTAGAGCGAATACGAGCAAAAAAAATCGAAAGAAAATTCCCCTCCAGCAGACCAGCACGAGTCAATTTTTCATCTCTTCACCTTACTTTTTTTGTGTGTCTTAAATAAACAGGACTTGGAGAAGCCTGGGGCCACTCTAGCCGAACCAGCCCGCTGGATAATGTTGGACGGGAGCTGGGATCCCATCTTTTGCAGGTACTGGCCTGGAAACGACAGCCATATGGTATTAATGATTAAAGAAATCATTCCCTCTTCTGAGCTTTTAATTGCCACCTTGACTAATTTTTAACTGTTCACGTGTTTAATAAAAAGGGGGACGGGAGGGGAACAACTTCAGGAATACGAACCGTCGCGGCTGAATGTCGTGCGATTTAACGGGGCTGTGTTTGGTCCCTCCGGGTCCTCTGCCCCAGCATCGTCCAGCACAGGGTCCGCAGCGAGGGATTCCCAGTGCATCCCAGTGATGGCTTTTCCGCAAGTTATTAACAACGTGACAAGTCCCGTCCATGTGCTGAAGCTCAGGGTGGTGTAGAGACAGGGAGAGGCTCTAGAGATAGGTTGGAGGAGGCTGTCCTGGGCTCAGCAGGCACAGAAATGAGCATAGACACAAAACAGGTAGGACACATTTGAAAACTCACACCTGCCTGAAATATTAAGGAGTATTAGCTGTTACTGTCACCATGCATTTTTGGTGGGGTTGTGTGGCCTTTTGGGAGCCTATTCTGCTCTCGGCACACCCAGAAGTCCCATCTTTGTCTGCTGAAATGTGCCTGATAACTTCTCTTGTCCCTTATTTACACTATTGAGAGTTTTAGAGCCTCCTTGCTCACTTAAAGTCTCCTTAGCAAATATCCAAGCGTTAAACCCCCAGTGACATTTGAAACGGGATAGAAATGTTCAGGATTTCTGGGACCGACATATTAATCACCAGGACCTCTTCTTAGGTACTTCCCAGGCACTTTGCATTACTTTTGAGCTCGGCCCCCCTGAGAAGTGGGTTGTATCTCAGGTGTCCAGGAGATTTAGAGGGATTCTTGTCCAGGACTTGCCCATTTCCTTCCATCTTTTTGAATAATCACAGCCTGGACAGGGATGCCTGTTTGCTAAAATAATCCGAGGGACAGGTACTTCATGAAATCTCTCTGTCTTCATGGGTGGCTCTATCCGTCTACCTATTGATATATTTATACTTCCCACCCCTCAACCCTTTTCTGCAGACGTTGGATGGTTTCATATTTGTCGTGGCTCCGGATGGCAAGATCATGTACATCTCGGAGACCGCCTCGGTGCACCTAGGCTTGTCGCAGGTACGCTGGGGGGGCCGCTAGCCCCCGTGCCTGCCCGCCCCGGCCCCCGGCTGACAGGGCAGCTGCGTGCGGGGAGGGTGAGCGGTGCCGGCGATGAAGCCCTTCCTCCCCCTCCTCCTCCTCCTCCTCCTCCTCCTCCTCTCTCACAGGTAGAGCTGACCGGCAACAGCATTTACGAGTACATCCACCCCGCCGACCACGACGAGATGACGGCGGTGCTCACGGCCCACCAGCCCTACCACTCGCACTTTGTGCAGGGTAAAGTACATGGCCCTCCGCCCCCCGCCTTGGCCTGCGCGGCCGCGGAGGGCACCGCGCAGGGGCCGCGGAGCCCCCCGGCTCATCCCACCTCTGCCTTTCCTCCCTCCCAGAGTACGAGATCGAGAGGTCCTTTTTCCTGAGGATGAAGTGTGTCCTGGCCAAGCGGAACGCCGGCCTGACCTGCGGGGGCTACAAGGTGCGTGCCCATGGCCAGGACCCCCCCGGCCCAGCCTTCCCGCGCCCCTGCTCCGGCAGCGCCGAGCACGCAGGGAGGGCGGTGAAAACGGGGACAGGAGTGGGGACGAGCCCTCTGCCCGCGGGGGCTGTCCCAGCCCGGGGCTCTTTCATGTGGTTCAGAGCCAGGATTTCTCTCGGAGTTTCAGGTTAAAGAGCTCAAACCACAAAACCAAGCAACCGAGCTCCCCGTGGGGTTTTTTTGTTTTATTTTTGCTTTTTAAAGTGAACCTCGCACAACCACTGACGTTCCCGAGGTGTCTGTGGAAGCTGTCAGGTGACACAATGAGAGCCCTGGGTTAATTTATTCCTTTATTGGGTAACTCGGCAGCTTCAGGGGCAGCTCTCCAAGCCAAGGGTCTTGCCCGGGTGTTTCACACGGTTCTGCTCAGGGCTCCTCGGTGGGGACAGCCCCTGCTCTCCGACCTCGCTGCTTTTGTGTCAGCTGCACAACGCCGAAGAGCGGTGGGTACCTATAACCCAAGGAGATGCTGTGCCACGATGTGCCGCAGAACAAGAACGCCTGTTGAACTTAGCCCGGGAAGAAACACTCTAATAATAGAGAAGTAAGGGTGGAAGTACATGGCACTCATCTGCAAGGATACGTTTAGGAGACGTACCTAAATCTACGTCCAAAGATACTTTCTGGCTACGGATCGCTCCATCTATATAATAGACATAGCTTACACATGTGACATACGCACACATGTAAACTCTTTCTCTCACACGCATACACTCTTCATTACAAAGTTGTAACTGGCTTGGCACTTCCGCGTCTTTCCTTTTTAGAAGAATAATAAAAGCGTAGTTAGGAGGTGGTCCAAAAACCTTAAGTCAGTGGAAAAAAGAATCTCGTTGACTAACGGGCCTCAGATCAGTGCTGAACTCTCGTATGGAAAAAACCCCAACCCAGACAGAAAAGCAGAAAACCGGCAGCCGGTGCCGCTCTGCCGGAGCCGTGGCCCGGGGCAGCCGCTCCCGGGCACACGGCGGCCGCATCGGCACCGGCCGGGGCGGGCGGGTCTGTCCGGGTCCCCTCCGCGGGGAGGGACCCCTGCCGCAGCACCCACCCACCCCCGCTAGGCAGCCCCCGAGCTTCCCTGTGTCTCCGGCAGGTCATTCACTGCAGCGGGTACCTGAAGATCCGCCAGTACAGCCTGGACATGTCCCCCTTCGACGGCTGCTACCAAAACGTTGGCTTGGTCGCCGTGGGCCACTCGCTGCCGCCCAGCGCCGTGACGGAGATCAAGCTCCACAGCAATATGTTCATGTTTCGGGCCAGCCTAGACATGAAGCTCATATTCTTAGATTCCAGGTAGAGCTGGGGTTATTTCCGAATCTATTCCCCTAGCCCATCCCTTCTTCTCCCCAGGCCTCCTCTCCTGTCCTCTCACCCACTGATATTTGCTGCTTGTGTCTCTTGCAGGGTAGCTGAGCTAACAGGTTACGAGCCCCAGGACTTGATAGAGAAGACCCTTTACCACCACGTCCATGGCTGTGACACCTTCCACCTGCGATGCGCCCATCACTTGTGTAAGGAGATGATGTTCTTGTAGAGACTCTGCCCCTCGCCCCCCGCCTTCTCCCCCTGCAGATGGACTTTGGGTTTGCTAGGATTGACCTCTAGGTCGGAACGGGCAAAGCCAGCTCACTGGAGGGGAGAATAAGCAAAATCTGCAGCAGGTTTTAATGAAACAAGTCGTTAGAGACTTGAACTCCGAGCTGGAGGCAGGAGGGAGATGGAGGGGATCGGCAATGAAAGGCTGGGTTGCCCTCCGCGGCTCCCGCTTGCAGGACGAGAACTGCCCTGCACAAACTTCAGGCGCTCAGTTCCCTTCAAATTTCGGTTAGGAAAAACCCTTTTTTCTTGCTCCAAAAAGCCACGCCAGTGAAATTCAAATACTTTTGTTCCACCAAGTCTCACAAATCTTGTCTGTGTATCTAATTTTGACTGCAGTAGTGAGCCCGATTCGGAGAGCTGTTCTTCTATTTTGATATCATGGTGACATTAATACGTGGATAGATGAATAAAAAGGATATTAATTTCCGGTAAATTTCCTTACAGAGAGTGTAACGAGAAGAGACAAAACCCGAAGCCAGATTTATAGAATTAAATCTCGATGAGGATACGGCGGGGTGGGGGGATTCGACCCCCCTCGGTGTACTCACCCTACCCCACCAACCTCCCCGAACAGGCTTTGCTAACGAGTGGGAGAGGTCGCCTCTGGCCTGGGGACACCCGGGGGTCTCCGCCACCCTTGCCCACGGGGGTTTCGGTCCACGCCGCTTCCCCATGGGATGCTAAGGGGTTCCCAGCCCCTCTCCTCGCCCACGGGGGCCTGGGGGGTGGGGTGGTGGTGGCGCACCCCCTTCCCAGGGCCGATCAAAAGGGAGGGCGGGAGCCGCGCTGAGGCTTCTCCCCGCTTTGTCCCCGCAGTGCTGGTGAAAGGGCAAGTGACCACCAAGTACTACCGCTTCCTGGCCAAGCACGGCGGCTGGGTGTGGGTGCAGAGCTACGCCACCATCGTGCACAACAGCCGCTCCTCCCGCCCGCACTGCATCGTCAGCGTCAACTACGTCCTCACGTAAGTCAGCCTGGGGGCCGCTCCACGTTGCGCGGGGCCGAGCCGAGCCGAGCGGGGCCGAGCCGAGCCGAGCGGGGCCGAGCCGAGCCGAGCGGGACCCAGCGCCCGGCGGCGGGCACCTGCCTGCGCGCCCCACGCAGGGCAGCGCTGCGGGCCGGGCCCGGCGGGCGCCCCCGCCGCCCTCCTCTCCCCCCTTCCCCGATCCCCCTCGCTGCCGCACCGACCAGGGCAGGCTCGCCAGGTCTGCTAGGAAACACACTGAACACTTTCATCTAGATGAAGGGTTTCCCGTCTGCCTGTTTCTTTCTCTTTCGAGAGGGGAAAAGATTTAGAGGTTTGTCACCCACATATTTTGCTGCTCACCCCCCCCCCTTTTTTTTTTTACAGTTTAAACGCACCCAGCATTAAATAAAATTTAATGCAGCGTAAAAAAAAGGTTTCCACGTACGGAGTTATTTATACTCAACAAACAGGACATCTGTTTTTCTTTTCAAAAATCTGGGGTTTGAAGTTCTTAATTTCATCCAGAGTCTCTATCAAAGCTCCGAGATTTCTTTTTTGTTCTTGGAGAGCGATCTTTACAGTGAACCACAAAGAAAGTTGGTGACCAGAAGGGTCAGTTAAACTTAAAAAAAATTAAAATAGAATAGAATTAAAAATCAGAGGGACTGCTGAGATACCGTATATCTCAACGCATCTCCTTGTATTCGAGTATTGCTAGGCCGTGCTCTAGCTATGCTGCTTAAACTGAAACACAGAGGCCCAGCGAGGGAGGGGAAGCTCGTTCCGACGATTTTGAAGTGTTTATCACGGTGATGGTTAGCATCTCCTCCGGACACGGCAGTAGCTGCTGGCGGCAGCACTGATGCTTCATTAGCATCACAGGGCCGGTCAGGTCGGCGGTACCTCGTTGATCCTAGGGGCCGAATATTCCTCTGTTCCGCTGCTCATTTTTTTTTATTCTGGAGGCAAATGTAGGAGCTGGAAACGCCTGAGAGGCACAACCCTCCCCACTCCTAAAACTGCGGCGATGGCAGCATCACGACCTTGCCGTTGCGGGTTTCGTGCATGAGCAGGTGGCGAGCGGTTTGGCAGCCGAGTTTCAGACGTCCTCCCCAAAATGCAGTGGCTCGGCACGGCTCTTGGTCCTGTGTGCAGGCGCGACTGGGGCAGGGGGGGGGAGCGGAGAAGGGGCTGCGGGTCCCGGCGCCTGCATTGCGAGGACATAATCGCTTTGGTAGGGAAGGTGATAACGGGCATCGTGCCGGCAGGGGTTATTGCGCCTGCATGAAAAAGCATACGTTTGGGTCGGCACTCTGGTGGAGGGAGTAAACTGCGATTCGCCTTTAAAGAAAATCCCTTTCATTCGCTTTAAAAAGGGACGCGGGGCGCGGCGGGGTAGTGCTCTGGCATTCACCCAGCAAGGATGTGGAGCAGCAGAGGCATCATCACCTCTGTTCTAGCTGTTCCGTACATTTGTACGTCCATTTCCCCTTTACCAGCCCCTCTCTGTATTTTTCGCGTTTTATGCTTCTCAGTTAATTCCAAACACTTGCCTCAGGTGAACGGGTAACTGCAAAGACAGAAGTCAGTGTATCGTAACGCTAAGAAAACAAGGCACCCAAAGGCAGCTAGCATGCTAGAGTCGTTTTGCACCAGAAACGCTACGTGTTTTTCTATGAGCACCTGAGATTATCGGCCGTTTCCCTCTCCTTTAATCCCCAAAGCGTGAACATCAATCACGGAACTCTACCTCAAATGACCCGAGTGGAAATGAAACATCCCAGCGGATCTACTTAAAGTCAGCTGGGCATCCGCCTCGATCGGTCCCCTGCTTGCCGGGGTGACAACCACGGCACCAGCCTGTCAGGCTGGCACAGCAAAGCCAGCAGGGAGTACCCCGGTCCCGCGGGGGCCGGTCGGACAAACCCCTCGGAGCTGTTTTCCAGCAGCGGGACGCGTTACACCGTGAGCCGCCCCCAGCCCCCCTTGCCCGCGCACCGGTGCCGCGGTCACCACCGGTGCAACCCAGCCCAGGGTGGCTACCGGCGGCTCGGAGGGGCCGGGGGCCACCGCGGCCGGCTTGTTCGCGGTCCGTTTGCACCTCCGCAGCCGGCTGCCCAGGGCCGCTTCCACCCGCGCCCTCCCGTGGGCAGCCCCTGCGCTCCCCGCGGCTCCGCGCCCCGGTGGGATTTCCCCGCCGCCTGAAGCTGGGCTCGGGGAACCCCGGCCCTCACCCCCCCCCCCCAAAAAACCCCAACCCCCCAAAACGGCGCTGCAGGGGAGCCGGCTTCCCCGTCAGCAGCGGTACCAAAATAGCGCGATTCCTGCGCCTCAGCTGATTTTTTTCGCTGGAGGCAGCGTCTTTGTATTTTCGGGCATGTATATGGATTTTAAGAACAAGGTTATATTTAAACCTGTTTTCAGCCAGGCTGATACGCAGGAGGACTATAGTTGCTCTTTCAAGATTTCCCTTGGAGGTTACAGCGTGGTACGACTTCCTTACGCCTCGGTGTAAGCCCCCCCCTGCGCTCTTTGCTTAATTGCCTCGAGTGCGGAGGACGAGAGGGCAGAGAGGGCGCCGGGCCGGCTAAAACGCGGCTGCTCAGTGCCGGGAGGTCCGTCGCTGGCTGCGGCAACTGTCCCGTGCTGCCGGCGGCTGCAATGCAGGCACGGCGACCGCAGCAAAATCTGGTTTTGGTGTGCTCAGGTCCTCGAGGTCTCATCAAGCCTGCCTGGCTCTTCGTTAGGGAGCTGCAGAGGGAGAGGTGGCGTTCTGCTTGCTTCTGCCGCAGGGCTGCCGCTGCTGAAACCGCTGCCCTGGGTCCAGGGGACGGGCGTAGCTTCCACTCCATTTTTATCAGCATCGTTAACCTACGGCTAGCCTGCCGTTCCGAAAAAATAAATGAGAAGAACAGGCCCTGCCGTGTGCCTACAAGCAGTGAAAGGGCTGGTTTTTTAAAAGTGACACGGAGTCAGCCCCTGAAGTGGGTAAGCTGGGGTGGAGGAGAGCTGCTGGGGGGATGCTGACCTCCTCGTACCTGGAGTCGGCTTAACTGTCTTAATGAGCTATTCAGAGTCATCGTGTTCTCTCTCAGATGAGGCAGGTAGGTGGTGAAAGTACAGGAGGAAATGACAGGTTACGGGGACTTGACGTTTCCCTCTGGTATGAGGTAGGCTCCACTCCAGGAGGGCCCAGTAAAGGTCCTGTAGCACTCAAAATTTGCAAGTGTTCAATAGACGTTATTCCACTATAAATCCTATAGCCACTGCAGTTCCTTAAGGATGACATGGGATTATTCCAGTCAACGAGGAGCAGCTGAGATGCACGTGTGTGTGCTGCGGGTTCCTCCCACGCTTCACCCACCCGGCCCCGGGTGCGTGGCAGAGCCACTTGCGCAGATGCAGCTCCTGGCAGGGGCACAGGTTTGCCCGCTGCAGCCTGGCCGTGCTATAAACCAGAGAGGGAAAACGTGCCTAGGGCAGAGAAAGGCAAACCTTTGCATATCGACTCTTGTGTGTGGAAGCCGAGGAGAAAGCAGAAGAGGTGCAAATCAGTGGTTTGGTGGTTGGAAATAACAAAGGAGTCGCGTTTGGGATTGCAGGGGGGAGCTCAAAAGGTGGGATGCCTCTCGCCAAAGACTTATTTGAAAATAGGAAATGTCGGTCTTTTTCACTGACTAGGGGTGAAAATAGCAAAAGGGATCATAAGCTTTGGAAGACACGGTGCAGGTTTTTGACCTGCTGGGTCCCTGGTCCCCTCGCACAGCACTTCACTCAGGGAAAGCCCCAGGAGTTGTTTCGGTTCGCTCGCGGGATAAGGAGCTTTTTCTCACTATTGGGAGGAACCCGAGTGCTCTGATGTTTTGGTAAGGAGAGGGTACAGAGTGGCGTAAGTGCCAAACTGGTCTGGAGGACCAGTTTCAGTGCAGGCTGAGCAGGAAGAGCGAGAAACTCTTACCTTGTAGCTTCCCAACTCCCCTGGGCGGTGTAGATGCTGAAAACGGAAAGAATGAGAACGGGCTTATGCAGAAGGGACACCCCCACCCCCAGCTAATAAAATAAAAAAGGGATCATTTCCATCTTCCATAAATCCCAAGCTTTGAGAAAGTGAATTCTAGGCTTGGGAACAAATGTTCGTAATAAATATATATGCTGAACTAAATAGGTACGGTGGCAAGGGCTTTTTAGCAACAAGAGGAAAGGTTATTTTTTTTGCATAATAGCAGTGTGTAAAAAATTAATATAAATAACCTTTAAGGACTCCAGCTTTAAAGCACGCATATTTGCTCTTCTTTGTATTCCTCTTGGTATATGTGAGTATGGACACAGAATATTTGTTTCTTTTCTTATTTGTTCTGTACACACAGTTGCCATATCATTGATTATTAGCTGTGCGTGTTTATCACATAAAGGGACTCAAGTATGAGTCAATTAATAGCGAACGCAACTGCTGAAGTTTATATTTAGATCGCAAACAACCTCCCTTTAAACAAATGGATAATGCAAAGTGCAAATCCTTTGACTTTTTGAGCACAAGCAAATATTATAATAATTTGTCCCCAGAGAAAGCGAAGGCAGCTTTCCTATATAAATTTCGTTGTCCTTTAGCATTTACAAGAATAGCAATAGCGGTAACATATACAGATAACATGGATTAGGTACCTAATTGTGACTAATCTCTGTTCTGGTGATATAGTACGTATATGATATAGTTCCGGTTGACCTCTTCACATTGCATTATGTAACTGGCTGATTAGAAGCACAAATTGAATGCAATTTGTTTGAAAGATTATTTCACAAATAACTGTCATATTGACGAATGTTTTACTTAATGATGTGGTAAATGCAATTTAGAATAAATTAACCGTTAATTGTATCTACACACTTCATCTTTAAATTATTATTACTATTTATAGCTTTGTGTACTACCAGATTTAAAATGGTTGTATAAGCGATGCAGTATCATTATGCATGATGGCTCTGACTTTGAAAACAATCCTTGCTGGCATATTAAGCAGGCTTTAGGGAAATTTGTATTTTAGGTGGAAACAAAGCGCTCTCCATATTTTTTGACAGTTACAATTAAATATTTTCATAGGGCCTACCTTTTCTTAAGTGTTTCTCTCAAATTGACCAATTTGGAATTGCCACAGAGTCCTTTCCTCATTCAAAGGTAGATACATGTTCTCTTGTATCTCTCAAGTATGTGATGGAGCATGTAGGATAGTGAATACACTGTGAAAGTTATTGCTTGCAGAAGTAATCCTGGATACCCTTTCTCCTACCATTAGTGGAATTAGTTGTATGAGTAAGCTTGGCCATCTAACTTTAATACTTGAGATGAGGCTTAGGGACTTTAACTTGGTAATGTCTTTTTTCTTAAATAGTCGTAAAGGGTAGAAACAAATTTGACCTGCTGCTTTTCCTTTATATTTTTCTGTATTAATGGGAATTTTGCCACTTGCTTAATTGTGCACGGAACTGGGTCCTAATTTATCTGTTCAATCTGCAATGTACTTTTCCTAAGACTGGAAAGCCTATCATAATTCACATGATTTGATTAGCAATGTAAATATATGGAGGAATTGTTTTAATAAATCAAAATGCTTGAGAAGCATATGCCTCAAAGAAAAAAGTATAAAAGGATTCCTCTTGAACTACTCAGTGCAGTATTCTGTTTGTTCACCATTAGTTTTTATTACAGACTTGTCTCCCTGGAACATTGTTTATATATTTCTTGCAAATAGGAGACAGGCTTTTCCAGGTGTCCACAATACGTTTCTGCAGTTCTTCTTTGTTCATGTAGGGGCTTTCCCAGCTACCATTTGTTTAATTCACTCCAAATTTCTATGCTTGTATTTAAACCAGGTGACTGTAATGGCCAAGGCACTAAAACTGTGGGCCAGAGTCTACAGTCACTGCTTGTACGAAGAAAGTTTTATTTGCTAGAGTGAGGATTAAAGGACTGCAGCTCAAATCCAGAGAAAAAACGCAGTCATTAGTTTAAATGCATGCATACTGATAGTCTCACACAGCATGAAATTCAGGATTGCAAAGAAGTGTCTCTATTCCAAGAAAAAAAAGTGACTTCAAACACTTTCCATTTCATCCTTTTCCCATTGGGTGTGCTGGTTGTTCCAGGCCTTTGGAAACTCCCTCCTCCCAAACACTGAGTTACAGATCTTGTAAAATGATTGCCTGGGGTTGAGACACATTCAGCAGGGGCAATGGCTGAAGCAATTACTATCTCCAGCTGTCTGCCTCACTCCACTGATGAAAGGTACAGAGCCTGCTCCAGGGACTCTTACTCCTAAAATGCCACAGTTTATGGTTTAAGGTAAACTGCCACAGATTCCACTTTACATGGAAGCATTGGACTGTACACTGTTGCACAGCTGTTCCTGCTAGAGGGGTTGTTCACATTTTATCCTTACTCTGCCCTTCCACACTCTGAATGGCATAGATGAGGTTTGTGAGCACCGCTACAGCAGCTGGGTGCTTCAGTCCCTTTGGGGATCAGCCCCAGTGGTCCTGCTACGTGGCAGAGAGGGGGAGACCATAGGCCATGGAACTTAGGGTTTGTTCACTGCTCTGTGATAGTTCAGAGGGCTGAAGCGAGGCCGTTGGAAGAGCGGCTGCTGGTTTTCCCAGACGGCATTTGTATATCTTGTCTATGGATTGTGTTAGTGGCTGTGTGGAGGAGGCGGGCATTGAACTGCTACCAAAGGATTCTCCTCCACCCTATCACCCTCTCAATACTCTGCACAAAACTGGATGCAAAACTGGCTCCTGCTCTCATAACAGCAACAGTGTGTTCCTTAAGCAGATTTAAAATTTTACTAGTTCTGCTTCTCTTTCCTTAATCTGTTGCATGTTTGCTCTCGTTGCTCTGTGCTGTATCTCAGTACTGTTGTGATTACCATGTTGTTTCACTGTAATTATCATGAGATACAACAGGTGTGATAAGTTACCAAACTGCTTCTGAAGTAAGCTCTTCCCTCTACATTATGGTGTTCCTGCTAGTTCTCATTCGTATACACACAAACGTGGCATTTCGACATGGCCTAAATTAAGTGTTAACAAATAAATCTCCTTTGTCCATTCAACAGTGGCAAGTATCTGTTTAAAATCTAATTCTCCTTCCCTCACCTCTCTTTTGTACTTTTACAGCATGGGCCAGGCTCCAGCACACATGTTCGTACTCAGTAGGTTACTTCAGAGGCAGCCCCTTTCACTTTGATGACACTATTTATGGAGGCAGTCATTGCTCTGTGTGAACAAGGGTATAGCGTCTGACCCTTCTGAAGGCTTGGGATGGCTGAAGTCTGGAGTCAATCACATGATCTTTAACACAGTTAGACGATTTATTCCTGTTGTTGTCTTTTGTTATCATCCACTTAGTGCAATTAAATCGCAGAAGTCCTGATTTACTAAAGCACTTGAGCACATGGCAGGCTCTAAAAGTGCTTAGACATAACTTTCAGTACATGATTATATCCTAGTGAATTCAGTTTTGAAATAAAAAAACCCCTTAGGCACACACTTAGAAATAAGGATATTCTTTGGCTTTGCCAAATAGAGATGGCTTGAAGGATGCATTTGTTACTGTGTTGAATTGGGACCTAATAAAGAACAGCCGTAGTTTTTCAGCTACAAACCACTGTATATAAATCTTGGGGGCAGCAATGTTGAAAATAACAGCTATTATCTGCTGAAGTTTCAGTGCAGCTATGGAAACTCAAATGCCTGGCTAACTGAAGTTTGGCTGTATCCCTAGCATTGTGTGGATATTTTGACATAACCTAGAGTGAAGATCTTTAAACCCATCCAATATTCGATGTTCTTACATCTGTGCTGTCTGTTAGGAAGCGAATATGCACGGTCTGCCCTGAAGGCAGCCTGTTCCCAAGTAGCCTGTGGCTTTCGATCATCTCTGTACTATGTTTGGCAGCTGGCAGCCTGGGCTGTTGCTATAGAAAACTCTCTCCCTCTGACTTAGGCCGTGGTTAATTGAAATCCACCCAAAAGTATTGCATGCTATTTTTCTCTTGCTGTTTCCAAAGACTGGTTTGTACACAGAATGAAATAATAATCTTTAACGACTGCTTCACGAGGCATATCCCAGTAGAGTGTTTGCTCAAATAAAGGCTTGATTTGGGGATAAATAGGCTGATAGCATCCTCTCATTTGCAGCCAAACTGTTAAACAGTGTTCCCCCAAATAACTCTGTTGATCTTAAACTGTGAGTAGGTGAGTTAAAGAAAAAGTGTCATCTTCTGAAAGATGATCAGAGTACTTAGTGCTGTCTAGTGTATGAAAACCAGCAATGGGGATGTGGCTTCAGTCCAAAGAAAACTGCCTATTTGTGTGACTACAACTGTGTAACTTAACATGGGAATATGCAATTAGGGCTTCCATGAAGATACCTAGTGGGTTCAAGAAAGAAAAAGGAGAGAAGGTGCACAGCAGCGTTTGCACAGATGGGATACTCTGGAGTTGCTGCATATGTAGCAACTACAGAAGTGGTCACCACAAGTACGGTAAATCTCATACTTTATGATATACTGGACTTGTACAAACCCAACTCGAATGTTCATTTAGTCCACCTGCAGATTAGCTGTAGTGGAGGACAGTTGTAGGGTGGCAGTGGAGTCGATCTGCATGTATGCTGTGGACATCTTTATGGGAACATACAGTGGCCTGGCCAGAGACACTTCTAGGCATCCAGAAACCCTCGATAAATGTGCATGTGAAGCAGTGACAACAGAGTGGCTAAAGCATTCAACCCACTGGAGACTTATTCTTCAGTTTCATAAGCTGCTTTTTTAACATGGGCATGCATTTCTGGAACTGTGTATATTAACGGTGAGTTGTTATTAGGAGTGTTGTCAAAAAGCATTAACTACCATTAAAAAGGTATCTTTCCTGAATTTGATAGAAGTCATGGGGTCAGCAGTAGTTGTGCATGGTATATGGTGGTTTAACTTACTCTGTGGCCCAGAGGGTCTAGGTAGTCAAGCAGGTTATCTTGTATCCATTTTAACATTTAATGGACCCACTTAACAAACATAACGGCTTATAATGTATACTTTGAGGAGATAAAATCAGTGATTACCAGGAAAGTATCAAATAAAACCAAGTATTATGTGTTATCTTAAAGCCTCATGATATTGGCTTTTCTTGCTATATGTCTCTCGTTTTATCAACACAAACACTTCATATATTGTATGTCTATCAAAGCTGGATGGCCAAGCCTGAGTCCAATATGAACAGAGCCTTAGCCCCAAGAGGCAAGTAATGTGAATGGGATTTGGCTGCAGTAGAAGTTCGGCTGTGGGTGGGAAGGAGCTAAAAGGCAGTCTAACTGAGGTACAAATAATGAAATGAGAAAACAGGTATATTAATTTGTAAAAAATCCCAAAAGCCATTCTCCCCAAATACCAAAAACCACATGGAAGTCTTTGCCTGTCTTCCTCCTCTTACCTCTTCTAAAATTTAAGTAAAACGAGGTTCAGTTGAAAAACATTTATTAAGTATCATATCATGGTTGCTTGCTTTATGGGTAGATAGTGACATACAACGGCCCTCAGGGGCAAAGCGCTGCCCCTTGGCCAAAGCTGAGGAACTCTGGACAAGTGAATTGGAAAGACTTTCATTGTAGAAAAATCTTGTTTCTTCTGAGGAAGGTGGAAGTCTTATGACAAGAAAGGACTAATCTGATGAAAGAGAAAGTGATCTACTGTAAATGGGACCTCCTCACCAGATGGAGTTCATGAATCCTTTTGGACTCAACATGCCTCTTCACTATGGCATGCAGCTGATCAGAAAAAGCAGGCTGGAATAATGGAGAAGTACGTTATGAGGCACGCAGATAGGAAATTTCCCAAGGAGGAACAAACAGAATGAGCACTAAACCCTTTTTCAAGCATGTTGTTTTTCTCAGATAAACCGTTCCCAGATCACAGAAACTTATCCAGAAAGTCATCACAGAAAAGCTAACTAATTTTTTTCAGTGTTCACCTTAGGATCTTAGGAAGGTTGTCACAACAAAAGCTTTAATTGTAGGGAACAGACGAGCTGATAAAACCTGAAATATCAATAAATTAACTTTTACAGTAAATTATTAAAAGTAGTAATAGCAAATTGTCAGGACCACTCTTCACTGCACAGTTTCAAAGGAACTGAAGTATGCTTAACTACTCTGGTATAGGGTGTAACGTAAGAGCAGCTATGCAGGATCAGACACATACTGATAGTGACTGTGGCACATACTTTGGAAAGAGTTTAAAAATAGGACAAGCATGCAGTAATGCTTCCCCAGCACTTTCTCCCAGTCTTCAAGAAGTTCAAATGACCTCCTAGAAAGAGGTGAGATCTTTGAGTGTATTAGTTGTCAATGTTTTGTGTTTTTTTTTTTCTTCCACAAATTTATCTGTTCACTTTTTGAAACCATGTGAGCTTTTGCCAAGCTTAAGTAAATGTGTTAAGAAAGTCCTCCTTTTGTTGGGAAAGTGCCACCTTTTCATTCCTTTCATAGCCCATACCTGCGTTAGAAGAAAAAGTGAAAAAGTGCTTCCTGCTAATTTTCTCTCTGTCACTCATAATTTACAGATCGTATTTTGTTCTCCCAGTCATCTCTTTTTTCAGCCTGAGGAGTCTCCTTAATTGTTCCTCATAGAGAAGCTGTTCCAAGCCCACCATCCTTGCTGTCCCACTCTGAGATTTTTTCAGGTTTTCAGATGCAACGGTCAGAGTATACAATATTTGAGGTATCAGTGCATGAGGGGTTTGTGTCCAGTATGGGGTATAATCCTAATTTTTATAATCCTCATCTACTGCATAATTATGCAATGATATGCATTTTCTTACACCCAGGGTGGTCTGTGTTATCAGTGACATCTCTGCAATGTGAGGCACCTTTCTTTTGTGAAACTTCTCAGTGTAAGTGGTGAAACATATAAATTAGAGGATTCTTCACCAAAATGGAGTTTAAGGCTACTAGCTTTAGAAAGAAAAATCTGAAACTAGGTTTTAAAAACCCTACTTAAGCCCCATAGCGGAGAGTGTTTTATATGCCCTTAATAACTCAGAATCCATAGCTACATAATTGTCTTTTGTGGCTTCTAAACACCCAGAAACAGGAATTTTATCCAATTCTGTGCTAACTTTACAGTTACTGTTACTTACAAAACATAGAATAGTCAAACCTTGAAAGTATCTTGGCTGTTTTAGCCCTTTTTCTTGCCATGAGGGGACAGAACTGGTATGAGGCTCTTATCTCTAAAAAAGTGCCCAGATTTTAAAATGAAAACACTCAACATCCTTCATGAAAATCATGAGGACCACCTTTTAGTTCTCCTTATTACATACCTTAATGTACTATAGGAATCTTTAGGATTTAGAAACCTGTTAATTTATAATCTCTGCCAAAAAATCATCAGCATCTGCTCAAATCCTTTTGTCCAAGCTTATCTAGCATGCTATTTCCAATAATTTCTGCTCAGTTAGGTACACAATAACAATGGTATTACATGTATTCAATCAAGTATTTTTATTCATAGAATACATCTCAAATTTATTTTAGCAGTTTAAATAAGTGAGTTTAATGTATATTTAGTCAAGCATTACAGTAGTGAGGGCTTAAGTAGATTAGAAATAAATGAATCCAATTAAAGAACACGTCTCTGAAATTTGATATGTCATAGGCATGAATGAACTGTTTGCACAGCAACTGTAAAGAAATCATTAATGATTAACTATCTAGAAGAGGTTTAATCAAGGATAAATGGTATAGGACATAGTTAAAAAACATTTGCATTGGACACATGGAGATTCTGAAATAATAAAAACATGCTTTGCATCAGTAGTAACATGAGTATTGGTCTCGGGAAATGTACTTTTTTGTTATCTGTGGTAGACGTGCAGCCGGGGGCTGCAGCTGAGAGTTAGTTTAGTAACATTAGCTATCATGCATTGATAGCGGGAGATTGTTCCTTCCAACAAAAAGCTTAAATTTAATAGGTGAGATGGACAAAGATATTTCGCAAAAGAAGTGTTTCCTACAAGAACATATTGTTATCCTCCCTTTCAGAGCTCATACTCAGCAAAGTTAAGGTAGGGATTCTCAGAAGTGATTAGTGCTGGGCTAAATTTGACCCTACCAAAACTAAAAGTCCCATTGGCTGCCTTGAGGGCAAGTTCAGGCAAGTGCCAAGTGCTTGCTAAAATCCCATGATACATGATTTGTCCAGTGTGGCACCAGTAGTCTGTGGGAGGGTTGAGAATTGAATCCAGATCACTTGGCTGCTAGATAGGTGTCTTAAAGGTGTCAGTGGTATTCAAGGTATATTTTTTAACACATAAAAATATTAAGAAATCTGAGATGGTAAAATCTACACTGTATAACAGCAGTCTGTTGCACTGTTGTCAGTCTGGCTTTCTGCAAAACGGAAACCGTCTTACAGGGATATGGGAGAACTTACGTCTATGTGGCGTTAATTCCTAAAGGGGTGCTGGATACATGCACTTGCCGATGCACTGAGGTGATGTTGGTTTTTATGAAGTGATTGAAGGGGAGTAGTTGGAAGAAAAAAAATTAGACTTTTTAAAGTCTCATTTAACAGGCCTTTTGTTTATTCAGAAATATTATTTTGAATGTGGAGGTCAATTTAAAGTAATGGAAAACCCCAAATGATTACAAAGAAGTCACCACAACAATTTAATAAAGGCTGACAGTATGGATGTGAGTCATGGCGTTCTGGAAGGTTTAACATGCCTTCAGATAAAGTATTGTTAACTATTTAATGGCCATAAAAAATAAAAAGGTGCATTGCAGGCTGTATTCCTCTAAACCAAATTTCTCATTATCAGACAGATTCTAACATATACAAACATTTATAAACTCCTGTCAAATATATTTCTCCATTTAACTTGGTGTCCCAATCCAATATCAGGGAGGTTTCAATATGATCCCAAGAGCAAGATTAAGACACAAATGAGGTCAAATGCCGTACACCCAAAATAGCTTTTATTATCAAAAGTAGAAAGTAGTAGCAATAGGATAGACTAGAATAAAAAGGCAGAAATCAAGCAAGCATTCCGGATAGAGTTGCAAGAATAGTCACCACCATGGATCTGCGGTGTCTTGTTGGTCCTCAGTCTTCAATTCTTTGGTGGTGGGTGCGTGTTCCTCGAGTCTTTGGTGGTAGGTGCACACAGAGCTTTTGATGGTACCATTTTTATACAGTCCAAGTTCCAAAGTCTCTGCCCGATTCCAAGAAACTTCATACATATGCATGGTGGGCGTGATACAAGGCAAGGGTAGGTGTGATCTGGTTCTGCGCAGGCTCGGTGTGTCCAACGTGGTCGCAGGGGGGCGACGATTTTGGGGTCGTATCAGACGATTTTGGGGTTGTATCAGACAATACGCTCCCCAAGGTCAACGCCGTAGTATCCTTGCACATGCACAGATAGTGGTTTGCAGGCACCAAAACCACAGGATAAAGGGCATTCACTCCTGCCCCTGCAGGCAGACCGCAGGGACTAAAACTGTTGCTGTGGGTTTTAGTCTAGCCTCTGCAGGGCTGGAAACCTTGCAACGAAGCTCACACCCGTTGTACCAAGAAATGTTTAAGGCAAAAATGTCTGTCCATTTAAGACAAAATGACTGTCTATCATGCTTGGCAAGCACTGAATATACACTGAACACGGCTTTTAGCCAGTTGTGCTCCTAGGCGCCTCACATTTGAAAGCACTCCTAGTATAAATGAATGTTACAGAATTAAACTCAGGTCATCATATTTTATTAAAGCATTTTTTTTTCAGTGCTATCTGTAACTAAAAGTGGTAATTATATTTATATATAATTAGCCTAGGATATCTTAGGCATTTTATTCACAAACAATAATAAAACCCTGGTGCATATTTTCATCTAGCAAATCTAGTAAATAAAGGCAAATACAGTGTACAAAGGGCTCCTTTTGGAGCCAGAGATGGCTAGACATGTGGTTGGCAATACAAACTGTACCTTCAGACAGCTGAAAACTCTGCCACACCATGATAATCTAGAGGCCAGGATGTTTTATTTAACTCCAACTGACAGTTAAATGACTGCATTCTGAGATGAGAAACCAATCAGGCAATACATAAAATTTCTCTGACAGTAGTTGTCTAGAGGATATCCTCAGACATTTGTGGAAACATTGTGTTTCAATTTTCCTGAATGTATCAAATAATTTCATTAAAATTCCTGGTTTGGATTTCTCTGTCTTTAAAAGCAAATACAGAAGCATGATATCATGTATGTGAATCTCATGCCTGGGGAAGCTGTAAACTTTGGCTCAACAAGATGTAAACAACTACTGTTGCTTATGCTATTTATGGAGATAAATAGGTGCCTGGAACTTAATGAAGGGATCCAATATATAGATCTCATAGTTCTCCAAGTAGATGCATTGCTTAACCATTAAGTATACTAAAGATAAACAACCACTTGAAAGATTTCTGGAGGGTCTTCCCAATTACTTCGGTGAGCTGTAGGTCAGGCCTATATGGGACTTTTCACTTGAGAAGTTTTAGAAAGGGGGATTACTAATGTCATCCCAATAACTGATGGGAAAACTAAAGCAGGGAGTATCTCTGACGTCATACAACTGACTGTCAGTGTCGTTTCATAACAAGTGGTGAGGTTCAACAGTTTTTTTCCCACTTTGTCCTGAAATTTGGCTTCCTGTATAAGCTAAGTGAAACCTCCTTATTTTGACTGGTTCTGGAAGATGCTAAAGGGATTGCGTACGCTCCTCCTGACAAGTCTCGTGAGCAAACTGAGGCCTCTGTAAACAATTCTGAGACACATTGTACATGAACAGAGGACAGAGCAGATGAGGAAATTGTCTGTTTTGTTGTACCATCTGCTGATTTAGAAAGCCATGAAGATGACAAACAGCCAGAATCTGTTCTCTTTTCACTCATCTGCTGAATGCTGCTCTGTTAGCATTGCATGAGCTGGAGTGTGGAAATGTTAAAAGTTGCAGGCATTGTTTAAAAGTAGAAGAATGATATATTACAGTACTGTGGTCAGACATTCATGAGGAAGTGCCAGACTTTTACCACCTTCATGGCTGATTTTAACTGAATTGCAACAACTCAGCAAAATACACTGAACATTAATGACATTAACACCTTTAGTTTAATCTCACAATTTCTATTCTGTGTTCTGTTAGACTGGCAGAAAATCTGGCAAATATAAGTTTTCTGATTTTTAACTAAAAGAAATGCAGAGTGCATATGACCCTGTTCATAGATTTTTCATGTAAAACTAGAGGAAATGATGAACATATATTATGTGTTCAATAGAAATAATAGTGCAATCAATTAAAATTACACCTTCTTTTCTCTTGCATGAACAATGCTTTCCCCTTTGCCTCAGTCCTGTGAATGATTGTACCCAGGATTTAGGAACCTGCTGCATTAAGACCATCTAATGCTTTTACTTCTAGCTTGTACTTCATAAATTACTTTAATATGTGTAAGGAATGATATAGGTGTAGGTTATCCAGTGTTTGTCTGGTTTAGGTGGTCACATGATGCCTTTTTATTCTTTATTTGCTGTGATTTCCAGTGACAGTATGATCACTGCATATTGTTCAGACTATCAGTTAAAGCATACCTTAGAATAAGAGTAAGATCTGTTTCCAGTTGTATATGGATATTTTGATTGCTGCTGGAGAGAATGAACTGAAATGCATTTCTAATCCAATGCTGTAACTCTAGGTATGGAAGCTGAATTTCTGTCAATCTTTACGGTGTCTAAATTTAGTGTCTTTTGATGGAATTAAATACACTGTAAATATCTGCCTCTTTGTAGGTTATCTGTGTTTTCTCAGTCACTGCACATACAGTTTATTCTTCTTTTCTGGCATGTTGTGGCATTAACATAAAAAGATGCTCTTTCTTATGGCTTTTGCAGAGTTTTCCATGAGCTGAGCATTTTTTCTTCTTTTTTTGAAGGTTTTCTTCTTGTTTTGAAAGTTATGTTGTTTATGACTGTAGATATAGAAGACCTCTATTCTTGAGTCTGGTTGTCTTTAATTTCTTTTGGTTGAATATGGATATTTATTTTTCACTAATGGATGTCATTATTTTACTCCTTCCTCTGTATACATCCTGTCGAGCTACTTTTTCTATTTGAAAGCATTTTTCAGGGCTTGAGTTCTCTTCTGTTTCACAGCCAACACTGTCTTTAAGTTGGGAATCTTAATATCTTCAAAACTGGTTTTGCCTTTAGCTCTCTAAAGTTAATGTCTAATCTCACTTTAGTTTTTAGATTTTGGTTAAAGTAGTCCCAGACTTCACCATATTACTCAAAGAAATACAACTACAAAAAAGCTTGGCTTGTCTGTACAGTTTTAGTTTGCCTTGGGCCATACTGTGTCCACTGGGCCTCTGTCACTAATTCCAGTCTTCCCAACATTATTTCTAGCAATGCTGACTCACCCTTTCCTCATCTCTTTTCCTTCAAAAAGGCTATATTAAAAAACCTCTCATTTTTTTCAGTGTCATGGTGAGCTCTATCCACATGCTCCGTTGCCATATTTGTGCAAGCTTTTTTTTTGCTGAGAATTCAGGTTTTGTGGTGCTCTGTGACTCCCTTACTATTCTTTTTTTGGGTCTATCTGCTAATGAGTCGTTAGCTCTTCCTCAAACTTTTGTTAGGCAGAGTGTTGCCACCACGTTTCATACTGTATATTTGGGCAATGGTAGTAGGCAAAAAGTGTGTTCTAGAGCTGAATTGTGAGAACTCTTCACACAAATGTTGCAGATCCAGCTGGCATCCAAGTCAATGTGCAAACAGATTGGCTTCCTCTTCCAAATGCTTTTCTGCTTCAGCCTTTGTCCTTCTCCATCTATGCAGCTTGCTATAGCTAGATCCCTTTAGTAAAGAATGCTTTGTACTCAACTTGCAGATGCTTTATTGCAGAGAAGTGCAGTTGGTACAGCCATCGATCCTTGGTTTTTCATGATGCTACTTCTAGTACATTAATAAGCGCTTTGAAAATTTGGCTCAGTGGGCATTGGAAGAGCCAGAGACATGGCACAGAGTGGCAATGCTTCTGGGAGTTAGATCTGAGAAGAAAATGGGAAGCAGCATATTGTAGCAACAGGATTTTACGCTTTGTCTTCTGATCTCTTTTTGCTTACAGTGAAGCATGGTAATCCAGTCTGTAGGTGCCTGATACATTGATCACACTGGGCAGATTCTCATATGGGGGGAGGGACAAGACAGAGGAGAAATAATACATTTTTGGAAGCATATGCTACCAAAAGCATATGCATCCAAGTTTTTTGAGGAGTCAAAGAGGACCTAGAATTTCCATCCAACTGTGGAAGGAATGGCTGTTTCCCGTCATGAAAAGGTGGAGGTCTTCAATGTGTTTCCCTTTGCAAAGAAGCATCACTTTGGTCTTGTCTGGATTCAGTTTGATCCATCTGTTCTTCATTTAAGAGCTAATTTCCTGTAGTTATTCTGATGTTTTATAGTGATGATAGTTGCATCAGAAAATGAGATAAATAGTAGATTGTCAGCAACATACTGTTAGCAATTGAACACATGCCATATCACTCTCTCTCTCAGCAGTCTCATGTAGATAGATGTAGACTGTATGGATCCCTGTGGGATCCTGAAGGTGAGGACCTTGGAGGAAGGGGCTCATATGCACCACCTTTTTTTGAATTACATGTAGAACACAAGATGCGGTACTAGTGTGTTGCTGGGACTGTGTAATAGAGGATTCAGGTGTCTGAGTACAGCAATTTGGAGATTACAGTTCCATGGTTGGTGCAAGTTTTATAAATTCCTCCAGGAAGTTGTCATAATTTCCATCTGTAGTTTGTGTACCACTAGGAGCCCTGGTTTATCTAGTCCTTTGCCTCACAGTGCATATGGATATACTCAAATATTTTCATTTCTTGGTGGAACATCTTCTGCATCTGACATTGAGACCACAGGACCCTTCCTTTGTTTTTTCTTTGCTTTTTTAAAAAAAAAAATTCAGATATTTTTCTTGGCCTGTTACTATTGGCTCTTCTGAAGGGTAGCTGTGCTAGGATAGGATGGAGATGGTATTGAATCATGCCTTGGTGATGTAAAAGTGTCCAGGTGTTTCATCTGCAAGGACAGCACAGATGTGTTCTTTTTCTAAGGGGAAACTTTGCATTCGGCAGCAAGAACTTCAGACAGTTTTATTCTTATTGTTTGTTTAATGATGTTACTGTCTAAGCAATTGGCTGCAAATACCAGCTTGTGGTGTTTATTCTAATGTGTGATGTTCCAGGAGGGTGACTCCTCACCATAATGATACCAAGGACTTAGAAAAGTAACACATAATGGCATGCAAGGTTTTGGGCAGCCTGATTTGCCTGGGTTTTTTTTAGATTCCCATGACCTAGAAGCATTGTACAGTGTAGTCTGTATGATTTGAATGCTTGGCCCTTACACAGATTGTAACAGCAGGCAAGTAGTGTTGGAGTGACAGTCTGTGGTTTGAATACTGCGGTGGTTTCATCCAAGTTTTTAAAACTCTTCTACTGACATGAGAAAGCAGCAGACTGTTACAGGGTGGCATACACCAGAGATGGGGAGGTAATAGCAGGAGTGGAAAGCTATGGGTTCTCCAGCAAAAAGTGAGGCAAAAGCATTGGTAGGTTCAAAACCAAAACAGAACCTCCTCATATCCCTAAGATTGTGAACAACTTGTCTTCTTAGTTTTGACTAATTTTCATTTCTGAAGGCAACACTTTCTGCATCTGACACTGAGACCACAGGACCCTTCCTTTTCTTATAATCAAATAGTCAGGGGGAATGTGTATATCAGGATGAAACTGATATTATTTTCAGGACTATTGATAATACCTCATGTTACTGTGGTAGTTAAATATGAAGATTAATCGATATCCTTTGTTTCTGATGTTTTGTATAACATAAAAGTAATTTGGTAGGACTCAGTTATGGAGGCAGATGCTTTGCATGTCAAGTCAAGGTGTCTGGATGGAAATTCTGAGGGTAACCACAGGAAAGACTAATGCTTTCAAAATACGTGGATGAGCCTTACCTGTCAAATAGACCAAAGCAAATCCCTATATTCAGATGCTTTCACTGCAGGCAGGATATTTGAAATGCAAACATTATAGCAGAGGCCTATCTCTATTAAAGACAAAATTTGAAGAAATGACCTCATTAAGAAGTAATTTCGCATTACGAAACATTAATTATACTTGGCCAATCTCTGTCTGCTATGGACTGCAAGCAGTGTAGTTGGCACAGTTCTAATGTCAGTGATTCGTTTTCATGTGTTATGTGTACATGGATACATACACATTGTCTGCATTGCCAAAAAACCTAAGCCTCTTCAACCAACAAGTTTGTTGTTTATCAGGTGCAAAAAAATTTTAGTGTAGAACAGACATGAATTAGGTTGTCTGTTCTGCAGATTTATCTGTGGCTTTTTAAAGATTCATCCTATTTCACTTATTTCAGTGATTTATCAAGTTTATCCTTCTGCCCCTGACTTTTATCTGAAAGTATTTCAGTGTACTAAGCTGTGATACGCTCAGGTTGTGGTGCAGTTCATTCCTAAAAAATGTTAAGACTGTCACAGCTTATGTCAATATATGTGTGATTATAGAGCAAGGTATTGTTGCTAAAGCTGGGTGAACAATTTATTATTAATATAATTCATTAAGGATGAGTCTTTAGGTTTAGATGGAGTATGGGGGGTAATGTGTGAATGAATATGTTGCCTCCTTGACTGCATAAGTGAAGTATTATTCTTCCCTTGCTCTCCTACTTCTCTGCTGATTAACACAAAGAAGAGAAAAGCCATGAATCCTTCCTCTTTTCCTCCAGGTAGGTAGGTCAGGAAGAAACCCTTGCTTCACTCTCTTTTAATAAATCATTGTCAGAATAGATTCCGTATGACTACATGAAAGCTGGAGAGCTCATTTCTTACTCCCCCCGGGTATCAGCAGACATGCAGATGTGTGCAGAGGGGTGCAGTCCAATGCATATGCCCTTGTTATGCTTAGTAAGACATTGTGAATGATGCCAGTTTTCCTTATTTTTATGTATTCATTAGAAAGTTTGAAGATACTAATACTGAGCTTCACAAACTGCTGTTATACCTAGCTCCCCATAGAAAACCTGTAGTATTTTGTGAGTGGGGGACAGACTGTTTAAATCACAGGATTTGTATTTATTTAGCTGTTTTCTCTGACTGGTAAACTCTTTCAGTATAAGAAACTTCAAACAGAGGAATGAACACTCATAAGACTCATAGAAGAAGAAAAATTCAAAAATTTATACCAATTGCCTGAAACCTTGGAAACAATGAAAAATATAACCTTAAAGATGAAGTGTTTTCTGTAAAAAAAAAAAAAAAAAAAAAAAAATTGTTCAATTTATTTAGTCATCTATGTAGGCTGTTGTGTGCATCCCCACACTTGCATGAACGCACACACACATATACACACATGGTAAGTTTGTAGTTCTAGAGTTTTGAGGAAAATGTATTCCATTTACTGCTTATCTATGTGACCAATGCAGAACTGTAATATAAATCTCAGAAATTTCCATCCCATCATTTTTTATTACTGAAGAAAGTAGATCAGGTTGATAACAGTTGGATACAAAAACAAAATCATACTTTCAGTATAAAAATAGTGCTACTGTTTAGTAAGCTATACTACTTAAATGTATTAGGGGGATATACTGGCTTGCCCTGGATGTTTTTTTTTTTCTTTTTCCTTAAAAATATCTTTTGTTTCCACCCCCCACTAAGAAGGAAGGAATGTTTCCCATTAAGATATGAAGTGAGTTTTTTTTTTTCACTTTTGCCTTTTATATAGGGATACTGAATATAAAGGACTACAGCTCTCCTTGGATCAGGTCACTGCTACCAAGCCGGCATTCTCATACGCAAATTCAACTCCGACCATAACGGATAATAGAAAGGGAAGCAAATCTCGCCTCTCGAGCACAAAGTCAAAATCAAGGACATCACCATACCCGCAGGTAGTTGTCTTTGAAAACCAAAATTAAATCTTTTTGAATATCTTGATTTTGACTGCTATTTTACCCAAGTAATTAAAATGGGCCAAAGAATATGTTACTCAAAGAGAATAAAGGACAACAGGTTATAAGATCTTGAGACAGGAATATGTTTCTTTAAACTGTTTCTACAAAGCTGGAAACATTTATGTTTCAGCGTGCATAGTAAATCACCATCAACAACAATAAGAGCACAGGGCTCAGAGTTAATAGGAGTGGACAGAAGGACAAGTGAAAATGTTGGGTTTGAAATACTTGGTTTGATAGGATTGTGAGTTTTGCCATTTGAGAAAGCTTGCTTTTTCTTACTTACTCTTTAATAATTCCAACTTATCTACAAAGCTGCCAGATGTTTGACAGCAGTTTAATACTGAAATCTTAGGAGGAGTGAGTTTTGAGGATGGAAAGCAACAAGCTAACTTGCTGAACTGGAACAAGAAAGTTTTTCTATGCACAAAGCTTTGTAAGAAAGAAAGCACTAGGAGGCGGCCATTGGTGTCAGTAGACTTTAATTTCATAGATTTAATTTCAGGCCTAACGTGTAAGGAACATGCCCCCGCTTGGGGAAGGGACCAGACTTGATTTGGTCTCTGAACTGGTGCTTACCTAGTACATTTATGCAACTGATTTCTGCAGACAATACCACAGCACTTGCATGCTTACATTGTCAACCCTTTAGCTCAAATAATTCTGTTTGTCGAAATAACCATTATGCTTACTAAATAATGATGCAAGTCTTACTGCCCTTATGCCACCACACAGTGGATATAAATGTATGAATTCATGATGTAACATTGAAGAGCTATGTATTTTTAAAGAGTCCAGGTCAATATTTAACTGATAATGACCTTGACGACTACAGTTTCTCTGCAGGCACAATGTTTTCTAAACTGACCTCTAAGAGTGTACAATGTGAGCCCAAGTGTCTGCATCACTTCCGTGTCTTCTTACTTTTTCCCCTCAAAAGTACCAAGGGTAAGAATTTCAGTTAAATGACACCTGCTTTTGGCACAGGGAATATTTAACCAAGCGCCTAGATATGAACTCAGATTCTTAATTTTAAGAATCTAATTTTGCCAGAGGTTGTTATGGCTCTTGTTGTTTAATCATTTGTTCACATGCATTTCTGTGGGTTGTTAAAGAATAGTCTTTCTCTTGAATGCGCTACACCAAACAATTGTAATAAAACTGCTTTAAAGAATTGGGAAAGATACTACAATTATTCTGAATTGGATTTTTAAGGTTACCATCTTTGATTTACTGAAATTACCCTTCATCTCCCCTTACACAGTCCTTTCAGAAGTCCTTCTTTGCTAGCAGGACAATCGCAGCTGAAGACCTGTTAACCTCCCACATCAATTTGCTTTCTGAAAGTGTGACTTTCATCAGTGCCTCCTTATTCTCTGTCACCAGAAAAAATCCTGAACTAGCAGTGCAGTGTTGAGACTGTTGGTTTATCAGGGATTGTTGTCTGAAAGCTCAGGATATTTAGTCTTCAGTTTCATTTTACATCCTCCTTACCAGCTGCCTGGTAGTAAAGTCACAGATTTCATCATTCAGAAAGAAGCAGCCGTGCTAGTTGCCAGTATCTTGAAAAATGGTCATACCGTTCATTGTAGCACATCACCACAAGCAATGCTGGCAGCTTGGCTTTGCATCCCTCTCATCCTTCTCCACCACTGAATAAACTGTTGAAAGACTAAGAAAAGCTGTTGTGAAGAACATGCAGCAGGTGGTATGGCCTGTGTCCCTCAGTCTCCAGCCCACGTAATTTGCCAGTCAGTTGCAGAGAATTACGAGTGCGACCCAAAAGCCATGGCTGAAACGTGAAGTCATGGGTTTTGGCTTACACAGGAGCTTGCATTTTGGTGGAGGAAGGAAGCAGGAAGTTTATTAGTAAAATAATGGCAGTGGGCAAAGTATTTCTTAAAGTTAAGACCACCTAGACAATTTTAAATGTACATGTTTTCTTTCCTTTTTTTTTTTTTTTTGTCTTTTCCCATTGCCATTTACTTTGCTTCAGTCTTGACGAGAAAAGGGAATCATATGCTTTATTGGGTGATGACTGAGAATCCTCTCCCTTGCCAGCTGTGTGCCCCTAGGATAGCTCTATGAGACGTGAACTGTGTGAAAACCATGTTAATAAATTTCAGCTGAATGTTTACTACTAGGGCAAAACGTGAACGTTTTGGTCACCTATGACAGGGTTAATTTTTTTTTCCTCAAAACTTATGCAAAAGCAGGCATAGTGTAATATGGTGCTTGTAGACTCTTTAAGAAAAAAATGAGTTCATTAAATTAAGAGGTATTGGTCAGTATCTGATTAACACTGACTGACGTTAGTACAGTGGGCTAGTGGGTTCTCTGAAACCAGCCCCAGACAGGGGAAGGGCAAGTAGAGAGGAGAGCAGCCGTAAATTCATGACACAGCTGTAGTATTTGCCCAGACACTTTGAACAGTGCTTTTCTAGTCCTGTCCTTCCAGAGAGGTGGAGAGCTGAAAGAGGAGGTGAAAAACCAGGAGAGATGAGGACTTGATAGAGATTTGCAGAAAAAAGGAAATTGTGAGTTGGTTAAAAGATGCCTCTAGTCTTCTCCCGTAATAATAATCATTGTGAGGGGCTCCCAAAATCTAGCCCTGGACCTCATTTATTTTGTGTTCCGAAAAGCTAGCCCTGGACCTCATTTATTCTGTACACAGGAAATAGCAACAAGTTTGGAAAAACATTTTAATTGTGATCATCTGAACAACTGCTTTGGAGTTTAATCTCCCATTAATGATGATTGTTTAAAGAAAATACTTAAAATTATCTGTTGTCTGCCTCTAATGGAAATGTTTTATGGTCGGATCTGGATAAACATTTATTGCTTCATATCTCTTCTTAGTTCTTGGATAAAGATTATATATGTATAAAACAAACGCACGCATACAAGTAAGGATATACCCAAGAGCTGTTGGATGGAGGCTTTAGTGTGTGTTACAGCATGCATGAATTTTTGAAAGTAAGAGCCTTCTCTAGTAGATGTATATTAATACACCTGATTTTGGAGGTAAATTGATTTTATAGCTCCTTTAAACAGATAATCTGGATTAATTCTGCAATCCACCTCTATTTGGGCGTATCACCCTATGGGTAAAGATAACAGGTTGAATTCTAGTCAGCCTTTTTTTGTTGTTTTGTTGTTTCATTTCTTCCTGTAGCCTAAAGCTTTGGCAGCTTCCAGTGTATTCAAAAGCAAAGCAAACCCCTCTTTTTATAGTAAACATAACTCCTGATCTGCTGAAGAGTCACCAGCAGTGGGGGTTATTTTAATGGACATGCTGTATTACTTTAATCTAAGCCTTTCACCATCTGTTCTGCCTATAACAGTGAATGCAAAAAGAACATATTTTACATTTCAGGATTACATTAGTAAAAAGTAAGATAAAAGTGATTTAAAAGCATGCATATGTTCTTAGTACAATGCAGCCCGCATCTGTGATGTTTTTTTTCTCATGGTTAAGACACAAATCAAGAGGAAAGCTGTTAATGCTGGTGTAGTGAAAGTTTTTCATGGAAAAGAGAACTCTGAGAGGGTTTCACTATATATTTAATGTTTATAATGATAAAAACCTGAGTAGGCTGCCAGAAAATTAGATATCTGTAACTTCTATTGTTTGAACATCTGGCACGGTGTGTGGAGCAGGCTGCTGCTGCTGCATATGGCAGGATGAGTGCTCAGGCCAGTGAGACACCTGTAGGAATGGAAGGTCAGGCAAAAGAAAATCACCTGAGAAATATTAAGTTGTCTACTGGCCTAATGCACTTCCATGGGCTCTCGTAAAGTAAGCTTTTCTTAGATATGGAACTTCTATTTTCCTATTTCCTTGCCCCTTCAGCCCTCCTGAAGATTTTCTTGGAGTGAATACAGCATCAGTGATGGCCTATAGCCCCTTTTTACGTCTGTGCTAATCCCACTGGTGTGCTCTCACTGTGATGGGACACTGGATTGGCACTCTGGAAGAAATTTCTAGTACCTGGAGGTGGCAATTCAGTTTCCAGGAACCAGCTGGAGGACCATCTGATTTATTTATTGTTATTGTTTATGCCAGAAGACAATTCAGAGATCACCTGAAGGGATTTCAGATGTTGCCTGTCTGAAGTTCTTTATCATGTTTAACTTCTGTCTGCTGGTTAAACTTTGTCAAAAAAACCCCAAAATAATAAATTCTGCCTGATAGGAGTCAGAAGGCAAAAATTAGCAGAAAGGAAAACATTTTTGGTGAGGCAGGACTGGGATTGAAAAAAAAATTATATTTTCACTAATTTTAATTGGCCATAATTTCCAGTAGAGCTGATTCCGTTTTCCATGGTCTTTCATCACTTGACACATGGGAGCCTAATTCTGACTTGAGAGATAGTGTTTCCACTCCCATTTCAGTAAAGCAGTATCTTTGATCATCCTTTCATTCCCCCCCCCCCCCCCCCCCGTCAACATGTCACACATACCCGTATTTGGAGTCTCCACCTGTCAACATCAGATTCCCAGAAGAGGCAGTGGTAGGACTGCAGCAGTCGAGGCAGCCTGATGATGCCAAATAGAGATGTGGTTAGCTTTAAAGGGAATTTGACGTATTTTTGGCCTATGTCTGCTTATGTTTTACCTTAAGAGTAGGCAGTCATAATCAAACCTTGGTAGACATGTGGGCCACAAGCAATTCAGTGTGTTAATTTAATTCTGTCCATGGCCTAGCAGCTGCTATGGGTCAGATCTCAATCATCATTTACATCAAGTACAAAAAATATGCATGAAGTATGGTTGGTCTTGACTACATGGTTATAAGACATTACATGGTGCATTTCTGATGTACCAAACAAGTACCCTTTGAAATGTTTTTGCTTTCTTTAAGAAAAGTGCACAAAGGCCTGTGCAATTGAATCCTCTGTGGTTAGGTTCAGGATAAAAAAAAAAAATTGAGTATGTTTTCAGTTAAATGGAGAAATTCCCTTCAAGAGAAGCTGTGTTGGACCTTGAGGTGTCCTTACAAACAAAGAACTAATAGAAGAATAGCTATTGGGGCTAAATGAAATGAAGAATTTTCAGTTTGAAAGAGTCTCTGGCATTTATTATCATCATAAATTGTCCAAAAAAATGAAATTCCATTATAATATAATTAGAAATTAATTTTCCTTGTCCTCCTTATGAAAGAAATACTTACTATGAGTTTTGTTTTTAATAAGAAAATAAATGAACTTTTAACTTTTTTATACTTACACTTATGCTTATATTATCCTGTATTTCAGCTTAACTTTAAAAAAAAAGTTAAAGTTTTTTTTAATTAAAAAATCTAGTTTATAAAAGTCAAATCCCCCAAAAGCACTAAAAATAATTCTAAAATTAAGAACAGGTACAAAAGTAGTTTTCTTTTTGTGCATTTTCATTTTAACTAAAATTTAACAGTCAAAATCTTGTTATAATTTCTGATTTTTTCATTGGAAACAATTGTATCTATATATTTTTGTCAAAAATTTTACAATAATTCAGTCACTATTTATGAAGATAACTTTGTGACTAAGCAGTTTAAAGACATTAGATCTGAAAGGAAAATAAAAGAGTTAGATGTTCTAGTTAGTCACATAACGTTGTGATGGCTGAATAAAGTTCCTAGTTACTGGCATTTAAAAGAACTCTTTTGTGGCTCTGTAACTATCTTACCTCCATGCAAAATCAGATTTATCATTTCATCTCTAAAACCTTGCGATGAATATGGTGGTACTAACTTGCTGACCTCCTCCATACCTATTGGTAGGCTTTTTGCCTATGGGTGTTCCTCTGACAACTAATAACAAAATAGAATCGAGCTCCTCGAAGCCATGACCCTTTCTTTCTTTCCTTTGAATAACCTATTGTGTTAACAAACAGTATTCACAAATATAAACTGGAATACTGAAGAAATACCCAATTAAATGCCAAAACCACTACTGATGTTGCACAGATGGTTTAAGTTTCTGTAAGTCAAACATCTGGTCAGTACTTTCGATTGGTAAGTGCATAAAACCTTGATCCTGGATGATAATGAGGAGTTTCATAGCAACTCAATCTAATGAAAGGGAAGGTAAGCTTATGTTTTCAGGAGAGAGGCCCTAATGCCTATTAAAAGAAAAGGCAGAGTGGGCATCTGGAAGGTGAGTGATGGAATGAGAGAATTCCAATGTTTCATGTTGTAATGCATTGATTTGTGACAAGAGTGCAGTACTGAAGAGGTGAGCGTGTACAGCTTTGGTCTCATCCCAATCCGTAATCATGGGTGAAATTGATTTAAAGATGTTCCATGAAGTTCGACAGTTCCAATAAATAAAAAGATTTAAAAATGCGATAGCTAAATCCTAGGAGGTTTAATAAGCATTCTTTTTATTTCTTTTCTTTCCCAAAAAGTATCTAAAAGTTTGAAACATTCATTATGAACATCTAGAAATCTGTGACATTTAACTTAACCCTTACTTCTCTCTAAACACATGCCCACGCTCCTATTCCGTGTGCTTTTCCAACTGCCTGCTAGGTGCCGCTTCTGTGTTGGGAGGGCCCTGCTTAAGCGAGGGTGCCAAATGCCCACTCCGCCTGCTTTGGCTAGCAGTCACCTTTTCTGGTGAATAGTTTCTGGATTTTCCTTGTTCCCACACTGCAACAGAGCTGTGATTTTTAGCTTCCTACTGATCTGCCATCACTTTGGAGCTTCACTCTGTAGTAGTGTTGGTAGTCCCAGGACCTACAGGAGGCTTCTTTTCCCTACTAATAGGAGGAAAGAAGTTCAAAGATACCACTCCAGGTAAGAAAAGAAAATCCAAGAACAAACAAAATATGAGGAAAAGAGAGGGAACCCCTAGAAAAAGAGCTTGGAATACATTCAGTTTCAATTTGACATGCAAGAATGCTCCAGGAGCGACGTTATTTCAGTCCCTTTCGAAAGCGTTTTGCCGAGGAGCGTTGGCGCACCATTGCTGAGCATAAGCACCAGCTTTCAAAGCAATAAGAAAAACCTGGACATATGAAAAAAATATTGAATCGCAACATTGACGTTGCTGAGCCTAATATTACACATCATAAAGGAGATGGCTGTTAAGGGTCGACATGGGATGTTTTAGACTTTCATGAGGTCTGTCCTGTCATCTGTGAGCTCATTACAGAGTGTTGTACAGGAAAGGACTAGGAGTCCAATCAGAAGGTGCAGAGGTGGGCACACTCACCAGAAACACCCTATCACATACATACTCTGTCTTTTCAGTGCAGTTACTTGCAGATTTCACCCAGGCATAGTAATTTCCCCACTGCTTCTCCTGTTTTGCAGTATTCTGGATTTCACACCGAGAGATCTGAGTCTGACCACGAGAGCCAGTGGGGCGGGAGCCCCCTGACCGATACGGCTTCTCCCCAGCTACTGGAGCCGGCGGACAGACCGAGCTCCCAGCACCACGACGTCTCCTGTGCCTACAGACAGTACTCGGACCGCAGTGCTCTCTGCTACGGTTTTGCGCTCGACCACTCCAGGCTGACCGATGACAGACACTTCCATACTCAGGCCTGCGAAGGAGGCAGATGTGAAGCTGGCCGGTATTTTCTTGGCACGCCACAGCCAGGAAGGGAGAGCTGGTGGGGTTCTCGTTCAGCATTGCCTCTGACTAAGTCGTCCCCTGAGAGCAGAGAAGCGTATGAGAACAGTATGCCCCACATAACGTCAGTGCACAGGATTCATGGTAAGAGATAACAAGGATTTGCAGAAGTGGCACCATCTCAGATAAAGCAACATGACGTGCAGCTGTTTATGTGAGAGACAGAAAATGAGAGAGACTCTTGATGTATGTCCTTGTCTCAGAGATTGCATCTATGGAGATGAGGAATACTTAAAATTCAAGCTGAGTTTGACAGTCTGGCTTATATGCAGCAAAATAGAATTTTGTTCCATATTTTTTAATCTGTGAAATTAAGATGGAAATATCTGACTGGTGAGATTTTAAGGATGATCTTAAAAATATAACCAAAATGATACACCTGATAGAAATGTGTTATTTATTTGACTTAAGAACAAACTACTTTGGATGGAATATATTTAGCAAAAAATTGGAGCTAGATCCAAGGTAGATACTAAAAAATCTTTAAAGTCTTTGGAGAAATTGTTCTCCAAATGACTTTTTTCTCTGCACTGGTTATTACTAGATTCTGTAATGTTTGCTGTTTATTTTTATTTGAAATGGGCAATTCAAATTAACATTTTCTTTTGGTTTCAGACATTTATCCCCAGCTATAATTTTTAGCCAATCTGAGTCTCTCCATCCTTTCAGCACCAAGCCTGAAGCCTTGCTTGGTGTCTGGCAGGTTGCAAACTCAGTGCATTAGCGCATCTTCAGAGGGTGACGCTAACAAAAAAAACCCTCAGCGAAAGGCTGATCTTGGGTTTCGAAAAAACCAAAGGTCCTTGGGTTTAAAGGGTAGGCTGAGAGTTGAAAGACTGCAACTGTCCCAAAAGTCAGAGTTCAAGGTTGTAAGGATAGATTCAGCATAAAAAAAAAAGTGCTTTTCTATTAAAATAATCTGTCAAAACATAGGTTGTATTACAGAACTCATAAAAGCTAATTACATCAGTACCATTCCATTGACTTGCAGAATGAGGTTTTGGAAATCAAAAAGAACTGTACTATTTTACTCCAATCTGAGGAAAATTATGTTGAGATTAGAAAAATGGTTAAATAGCAAGTTCTGGGAAATCGAGTCAGAGGAAAAATGAGGAAGGAAAAGGAGCCCTAAATTTTGCTGATGAGGACTGTTCTCCACTTTTCCAGTGAGAGCACATCTCCTTCCTTGTGTCTGTTCTGTACTTCTCTCATACTTGTGTTTCTCTAGCTTTTTCTCCTCCAGAAAAGAAGATTGAGAAATGTATAATAATTTTGCTGGCAAATTTTATGCATGATAATTCTTGCTGAGCATAGAAAGATAATAATGTAGAAATATCATATGCAGGTACAAATACAAAAGTGCTAAATATTTATTCCATACTTTCATCAAGGATAATCAATGCAAATGGATAATATAATTTGATTTTAGTTTGTTCCTTGATTTTGCTGTAATTCCGGGTGCTGCAGTTATTTTTTTTATTGTATCAAGTCTTGTGTGTTTCATTAAGCCTTCAGTCTGCATGTAGCTTTGGTGGTAAACCCTGACATGTTGGTCTTAGTTGAGGAGAGGAACATCTCATCTTTCCTTACAAATGTGCCATTTTCATTCAGATTTAGGCAGTTTCAAACCTTGGTCTTTCACAAATAAATCTCCTTTTGACAATACTACGTGAACATTTCTGTCAGGGCAGTTTCTTTGGGCAGAAAATATTTTCTTTCTTTTCTGTTCTTTTAATGTGTCTTCTGGTAGTTCTGGCTCGGAGTCACCTCACAATAATGACAATTAGCTGACCAGTATGGCAGGCCCTGGATATTGCATATGAACCCACGTGTTTCTGGTCACACTCAGGAAGTCTGGGACACTGCAGATATGGTCTGTGCAGTGAGACAAACTGAGCAAGTGGTTTAGAGCCGTGGCCGACCAGCTTCCCAGTGTGTCGTGGTGTGCTGGTGTACCACGTGCTCTGGTCGCTGGAGCTCCCTTCCACCTCCAGGCCCTGGCATTTTGGGTAGATTTATGCTCATGAGATACTCCACAATGCAGTACTTCCACTGACAAATGGCAGGATACGTTTATTATAAAAGCCCATCACTGATTTTTGTCATGAACTCTGCAACACAGCAGTAGGTCTACCACCCAAACAGATTTATATGCCTCGACCCAACACAGAGCAAGGGGAACTACCTGTGCTAGTCTGAAAATAGGTTTCCTTTGAGGAGTCCTGTCAACGAACGTAACAGTCCTCATCCCCAAAGAGGACTTTGTATGTGCTGAGGCAAAGGCATCGTTAACTAATTTGTGCAAGTCCAACACGTGCCCTCTTGCAGGCACGTATCTCAGCAAATCCTTTATCGAGCCCTTCACTGTAGTGTGGCATTAGCTGGCTGTTCACGTCTGGGGGCCACTCACTTTCTTCCTAGTGAGGATTGACAGGTCTGATTCTGTCTGTCCTTTCAGCTACAAGCAAGCTGAACACCTTCTCTGATATGTCTATGGGCCTTATTTTTTAAAGAGCGTTAAGAACATAGTTATATTTTCCCATTCTAAAAGTTTTATACAGCAAATATTTATGCATTGGGATATGACATCACATTTTTACAGTAACCTTGTCTAACAGCCATGGGTTCTTATACTTCTAAAGAAGAACTGCTTCATTACTTGTGTTTATTTATTGTTGTGTAAGCTGTGTAAAGTCACTACAGGGCCACAAACTTTTCCACAATGCTGTCTCTATGTTTTAGTTCCTGGAAAGGCCTAAGAAGACATGTTGGAATGATGTCCATTTGTAATTCCTTGAGATTTGTGGTTTCACCATGGTCCCAATTCACTCAGACTTTGTTGATGCAAAGAGGTAGTGAGGGGTCAGAGGCCTGAACTTCGTTGTGGAGGGCATTTTGACATGCCCTAGGGTACCCTGCCTGGCCTCTAGCTGCTCCAGAAGACACAGAGTTCCTGTAGAGTTGGTGCCATACCTGCTGGGCCCGTGCACACGCTTGGTTACCCCAGAGTGTCTCAGGTGGCACTGGATGTCTGTGTTGAGGTGCTTAGATCTCTTCTTTGTATATTTTCAGCTGTGTTACTTGTTGCATGTGCAGACACTGGAAACTAGAGGTTGTCACTGAAAAGCAAGGGCTCTACCGTGGCCAGTTTTGGTGAATTTGTTATGAGTCACTTGCCTCTGTCTTGGTTTTCTGCCTGTAAAATAAGGTTTAGTGTACTTGTTCTTCAAGATTGCTTGCCTCCTTCAACCTCAATGCTTCTCCCCTTTCTCTCTTTCCTAGGGAGAGGACACTGGGATGAGGACAGTGTTGTTAGCTCACCCGATCCTGGCTCTGCCAGTGAATCAGGTGACCGATACCGTACTGAGCAATACCAGAGCAGCCCGCATGAGCCCAGCAAAATTGAAACTCTAATAAGAGCCACCCAGCAAATGATTAAAGAGGAAGAAAACAGACTACAGCTGCGGAAAACGACCCCTGATCCACTGGTCTCCATTAACGGCGCAGGGAAGAAGCACACTATCTGTTTTGCAAACTATCCTCAGCAGCAGCTGGCAGGGGATGTCTGCCGCGTCCCGACGGTTGCCAGCACTCCTCCCTGTGAACACATCCAGCAACGAGATGGAAAGATTATGAGCCCACGTGAAAATGACTATGACAACAGCCCCACAACACTGTCTAGGATAAGCAGCCCCAATTCTGACCGAATATCAAAATCTAGCTTGGTACTAGCTAAAGACTACCTGCATTCAGACATGTCCCCTCATCAAACCCCAGGGGACCACCCAGCAGCCTCTCCAAATTATTACAGCTCCCACAGGCAGTACTTTGATAAGCATGCTTACACATTAACTGGCTATGCCCTGGAGCATCTATATGACACGGAAACCATTAGAAACTATTCGCTAGGCTGTAATGGATCACACTTCGATGTGACTTCTCACTTAAGGATGCAGCAAGATCCAGCACAAGGACACAAGGGAACATCTGTTATAATAACCAATGGAAGCTGACACTTTTTTTCTAAAAACTTTTGTCCTTTAAAAAATAACCTTTGAGATCTAATTGGAAGATATTATATGTTTCCATGCCCTTGTCGTTACCAGCATTTGATACACCACAGTGCACTAGAAAGAATAACCTAAGGTTTGGGGGGATTAAGTTAGTTAACACACATTACTTTTAAAAAATAAAAATGCACTGGCATGCAGGGTTAGAGTGAATAGATCTAAACTCAAGGTTCGTGCCATGCAAGGTGAGAAGGATGGAAGAGGTCTAGGCAGGGAGTGCTTGGGGCAAGCTAGCAGAGCAATTTATGCACATTGTGTAAGAGGTGGTTGGTTGGAAATGCTGCCTAGGGCAGACCTTCTGAACTGCATGTGCCCCACAGGTCCCAGCCAACAAAACTGCTGTGCACCCTTTTTATGCAGAAAGTTGGAATGTGTTCCTTCAAAATACACGTCAAAATGTGTACTTCTGGTGATCTGTGTATTCCCTAATGGCCAAGTGTGTTATGCTGCTCCATGGTATAAAGCATCCATGGCTAACCAATACAAAATCAAAAAGGGGAGAAAGAAGAGAGAACTCCTCGAATTGTTATTTCCTTGTGTACTCACATGCATAGCTATTTACATACGCTTGATTTGAAAGGAGTCAAATGAGCAGTATCCTTATGATTAGTACGATCAAATATTTACTTCTGTATTTAAAAGAAAGAGGGCCTTTCTCAGTGTAGTTTTGAGAAATACATAGGGCTTGGTTGTCTTGATGTAGAGATGGGAGATTGTCCTCATATTTTTGAAACGTTGCACAAAGTGGGTAGTGGAGTGAAATGGAAGAAAATTGTCAGGAGAAACAGGAGAATAGGCTGGAATTAGGAGTGGTCCAAGATAAAAACATTTAACCTTATGGCTATGTATGCCATTTACTAATAATTGTAAGGAAAAGTGGTTCTAAATGGCCAAATAATTAAGAATTAATTTGAAACACAGAAGGAACTCAGTAGAATCATAGAAATTTTGCTGTAAAATACAAAGGCAATTGTGTAAGTGTAAAAATATGAGAGGCGAGAGTAGACAAAAACTGTATGGTGGTTTGTCCTACTTCTGATAAAGTTTTGGAGTAAATTAAGAAAGTAGAGAAAATTGTAACTACTCTGTCTGACATACAGTAAAGTAATAGGTATGACTTTGAAAAAGACATATGCATTCTTTTCTTGCTTGCAGCAGAAAATTTAATGAATATCAGAACATATTAGGGATATCAAAATCAGTCATATGTACATAAAAAAGTACTGAGGGAAATCAGGGTTCCAAGAAATTTGATTGCATTAAGAATGCTGATATTATCAGGGCCTGTCCTGGAGTTATAGAAGACATCAAAAGAGGCAGAGAACTTTTTGCAATTTTTAATAATCTCATGAACAAAGAGACACTAATTGATTGGAAAAGAGTAAATAAAAAACATATGCTAAAAAAAGTAAAATAGAGCATTTGTAGGCACAATTGCTAGACCTGTCCTTCTTTGTATGGCATTTGTATGAAGTCTCAAAGTTGACTGCAACGGGAGCAGGACCACCACTCCCTATTATACCAATGTGGAGGTAAGGGGACTTGAGGTTGTTACTAAAATGAGATTAGCACTAAGTCTAGCTTCATTTGTAACATTAAGAAGCTTGACATATGGGACTGAGTCATCAATGGGACTAAATATAAACCAGCATGCTATGGGTGGGTTAAAAATATCTATTTTCAAATAAAACTAATCAGAAGCAAAAGCTAAATAATAACATTATAAGCCACGTAAGTAGAGATGTACTTGAAAGCAGAGGAAATTACCTCTCTGAACTTGGAATATTGTGTATAGTCCTGATCATTCCAAGGCAGATTGTGAATCTTGAATTGAGTAGTACCTTACTCCATAAGCAATCTTTGTTGACTGCAGTGTGATCACTCCTGGTGAAATGTACGTTGAACACAAGGAAGAGCAACACAGTCTGGTCTTTATTATCTAAAGCTTATAATAGAAAAGGTGGAGCAGAGCTCAGCAAAAGATAAAGAGACTGAAAGATCTAATAAAAACTTTAAATAAACTGGGTCTGTCATCTTTGTAAGGGAAAAGAGTAAGGGGGAATGTCACTGGTGTGCACCAAGCTCTGCACAGAGGAGAGATAAATAATGGTCTAAAACTATTTGAACTAGCGGCAGAAATGAGAGACAGGGCATTGAATGTTAGCCAAGGCAAAATGAGAACAAAATGATTTGGCAAGAAGTTTATTTGACTAACTGCCAAATGAATAACAAAGGTCATAAAGAGAAGCAGCTAGAGATTTTTGTTTGTTTGTTTGTTTGAAGATAAAAACAAGGCAAATAATTGAGAGGAAGAAAACCATTGACAACTGTTAACTCAGAGGAAGGAATGGACCAAAATAGACTTCTTTCAGGCCAACAATTGTATATATTCCTAAAGCATAGGAATGAGAAAGTATTTTTGATAAATCTAGTTCTGGATACATATTTATTTCACTTATTCCTATGAATAATATGAATAAGCTTGTATTTGGAGTCTCATTGTACAGTATTAAAATACAATTTGCAAAGCGAATTAGAGTAGAGGTACATGGTATCATATTAGCCCTAATAGTACATATAAAAATAAGTCTAAGTGTCAATATTATTTTGTATTACAGAAGAGTTTCCTAAACTGTTTGGACCAATGGGATTTTGTCAGCACCCAAGTTTCTTGGGATCACTGGGCACTCTTGTTATCAAGCTTTTAATTAGAAGGCAATAGAGTTCTGCAGACCAGCTGCAGTTCCCTGGCTATGGTCTAATGGCCACGAATAGTCAGGAAACCACAGTTTGGACACTGTTGTATTTGCATTCTGACAGGCACTTTTGAAAAATAGAAGATTTATAAAACAAACAGGCACAATATAAGATGCTTGTACTCTGTGTGATTTCACCTAGGAAAAAAGCCAGTGTGCTATGCAATAAAAATTCCTCATTCTTATTTACTGTGATCCCAAAATAAAACTTCCCAAACTGTAGTAATTTATCCTATTTTCAGTAGTTCCAGTCCACTATGATGACAAATGCAGCAAAATGCACTGTAATGAATGAAATGTATCAGTAGAGAGGTCTGTACATGCAGCCACGTTGTGCTACAAGCAAAGGCTGATGCTCACTCCCCTCATGGGATTCCAGCAACTGGCACTCCTTAGCATTTCAGTACAGTCTGCTGGAGATAGATGCCTTTTGTCAGCTAATTTGCCATCTTGCTTCTTCAGATAGCCAGGAATTACTTCTTAATTGACAGAAAGCATTGAATGTTGTAAACATAGACTCCGCATGCTACATGAAAGCAAGTTTGCAATCTTAATTATAGCATATAATATCACTGCAGCTCGTATTACATGTACTTTTCAATATGGTATAAAGCTTATTTTTTCCATTACATATTTATTTAATTCAAGTTTTCATTTAGTATCCTTCAAGGATATCATCTTCTTTTTTTTGTTTCTTCCTTTTCTAAATCAGATAAGATGAGATCTTTTGCAAAACTGAAAAATGCAAGGCATTTGTACCAAATACATTTCAAATGTATCACATTAGCTGAAGGTTATCACTTTAAATAAGGTATATAGGTTGTGTTTTGGAACAGGAACAATATAAATTGCTGTGTTGCATCATTTCTCTAACCTAATACTGTTTTGTTATTAACACCAATTAATATTTTGTAGCTACTCCAAATACAGAGTGACCACAGCTCTTTCAAACCATTTCTTACTGATATCAGTGGATGGTGCATTATTTTTGTGCATTATGATTTTGGTATATCTTTTTTGTTAAAGAAGCAAAACCCCCCCTCTCTTCTTTATACAAAATTGCACCCCAGGGGCATGGAGTTTGTAATTTTGGACAGAATAGCAAAGCAATTCTTAAATTAGAAGAAGAACCTTACTCAGCAATTTGTCCCATTGACTCAAATGGGAATATTTGTGGAGTAAGGTACTACTTAATATGTGAAAGGGCAAAAAAGCTGACTTGTGAAGTGGCAATGGGTTTGGGGTTTGTTTGTAATTTTTATTTTTTTTTTTTAATCTCAAGATGCGAGTATGGAAACTATGGGAGGTAGTAGCTGTATTGGCTGTGTTTCTATGATAGAGGTTATTTATACATGCTTTGAAAAAATGAGTGCATTTCTCTGCACTGAAGAGCCCCAGAAGTATTTCTTAAGCTTTAAATGGCCTTTGTTGATGTGTCCGCAATACTGCCACAGGTTACACAGTAAACCCCTGCTCTTTTAAACTCTTTTAATCACTCTTATCTGAATCTCATTTTTATCTCTGGACATGCAGCATTTATTCATTAATGTCCCTAAGTATGTTAACCACCATATGTTCATTTATGTGAACATCCTGAGTGAGTTGGAAAAAAATAAAAGGAAAAGGCACAGCCACCCCAGAAAATCAGACTGGCTGTTCCAAAGGTCAGTTAACCTTTCAGTCAAGGAACAAAGCTGTGGCATACGCACTGGTTTCAGGCCTTCTGCATACAAAGCTGTATATAATGGGGATTATAGCACACAGTTCCAGGATTAGACCCAGCTATGTCTATTTTAAGGTAGCTATAGTTAATGTCTGGTGGCAAATGGATTCAGGCTCTGGTCTTTCCATGAGTTGCAAGTTTACTTAAAACACCTAAAGGTCTAAAGGCAATACAGGCTTTGTTATTAGGAACAATGGTGGATGAACATGCTTTCCTATAGGTATACTGGATTAACTCCAGACACCTCTACAGTGTGGAGAAGAACCTATTTTATTTTATTTGCAGTTAGTATTGACAGTTAAATATTTCAGCTGTATGCACTGAGAAGCAAAAAAAAAAACCCAAACAAACCCAAAACCAACAGTAGAAAAAACAAAACAACCCCAGGTTTTTTTTCTGTAACCCTTCAGTTTGGTGTTAGTAAAGCCTGCTAGAGGTGTAGCTGAGGGTTTAGCTGTTATTCTGAAGACCAAAAAATGAAATAGTCTTCTGTTCAAAATGGTGAGAGCACTAGCGTGACTCCATTTCACATTTCCTTAGAGCATTTATTAATGAAAAAAAAAAAATGATGTGAGGTTAAGCTTCACTGTGGCATTTAGCTTATGTATACAAGAGTTCTGTGGATAAATCTGGCTCTAAGTTGCTAGGAATACATCCCTTTCTGAGAAGAGGTAATTTATGACTCCATCTATGAAGCTGTGTTTGAAAGGAAAGATCAAATACAGGAAGAAAAAAAGCTTTTTGTCTGGTTGTGTTCACTATTTAACTCCCCTCTCACACGGAGTTCTCAATATTTCCTATTGTTCTAGGATTTGAAATACAATTTTAAAACACTTTTATTTATTGCAATTTGGACTGCATGCATTTTTTTCTTTTCAGCTACCGATACAGTGGGAAGTTTAGCAATGCAAGAAATAATCTTGCTCACAGATTATAAAACATTGGCACCTTTACATTTCTAAGGAAATAAAGTCTACCAGGAAAAGTACTTTTAAGGCACTGCAACTTTTTCCCAAGGTAAATATTTCAATGCATAAAATATAATAATCTAGGAAAAAAAGCACTTGAGACATAATAAAGCATTTCATGTTTGCTTTAAACCAATGGGTTATATTTATGGAAAAAAAAGACACAGATTGCCAGCGTTTCAAATACCATGCCTTGCAATGTATAGGGTCTAGTGACATTGTAGCATAACATCTGTAATTTGAAGTTTTCCTTTGGAATGTAATGTAGGAAACACAATTTAGCTATGTCAACAATATCTTGCAAAGTGTTCCCATTTATAATTATTTATATTGTAAATAGCTTTCTGAAGTAAATTTGAAGTTAATGTGCATAAGATGTATTTATTATGTGAAGATTTTTTTTTGTTTAAAATATAGCTACCAATACACATTTTTTGTCTGTTTTTCTACATTTTTAAACTAAGGATTGTCCTATATAGGATACATTTTCAGGAATTCATTTTAATTAATGAGAGTATTTCTCAGAATTGGGAGGGGACATTGTAAAAGTAATTTATTTTGATTCCTGTGAATCCTAAGTGCTCTCTGAATCTTGAATGAAGTTTATCAAAATGTGAAGGGACACTGGTGTTGTGGTTTAACCCCAGCCAGCAACTAAGCACCACGCAGCCGCTCACTCACTCCCCCCCATCCAGTGGGGTGGGGGAGAAAATCAGGAAAAGAAGTAAAACTCCTGGGTTGAGATAAGAACGATTTAATAGAACAGAAAAGAAGAGACTAATAATGATAATGATAACACTAATAAAATGACAACAGTAGTAATAAAAGGATTGGAATGTACAAATGATGCGCAGGGTAATTGCTCACCACCCGCCGACCGACACCCAGCCAGTCCCCGAGCGGCGATTCCCTGCCCCCCCCTTCCCAGTTCCTAAACTAGATGGGACGTCCCATGGTATGGAATACACTGTTGGCCAGTTTGGGTCAGGTGCCCTGGCTGGGCATGAGAAGCTGAAAAATCCTTGACTATAGTCTAAACACTACTGAGCAACAACTGAAAACATCCGTGTTATCAACATTCTTCACATACTGAACTCAAAACATAGCACCGTACCAGCTACTAGGAAGACAGCTAACTACATCCCAGCTGAAACCAGGACAACTGGTAATATACTGCTACCTCATTTAAGAAAGATGTCTGAATCTGCTCAAATACTATTCTGTCAGGAAGAGCTGACTTACAGGGGCTTAATTAAGACTTTGTGAATAGTCTGCCATGTTTCATGAAGCCATCCACCACCCTGTGCCTCGGCTAAATCAGCTCGCTGACTTGGAGCATGATGCCCCTAAGGTGCTTAAAATACTATACTCGGACAAAAAACAGTGTTACGACAAGCAAATAGGTGAGAAGTTATGCTAAACTGCATTCAGACCTGACTGCTGGCTATTCCTTGGGCTTGCGTGCTTGTACAGTTCAATCGACCCATAGTAACATGAGCCACTGTGCAGCAGCTTATCTGCCGCAACCCTTGCCTGGTCTGGAGTTTAGGTCCTTCTGAGCTCAAGGGTTCAGGGTCACAGCTCTCACTTTCTAGACCAGTTTCTGAGCCATCAAACCCCATCCTCTCAGTCACTCTCACTGAGGGTCTCCCTTGCAGGTGAACAAATATGAGACTGATGGGTGGTGTCAGAGAGTAGTAGGAGCCCGATAATGTGGCTGGGTGAGAAAGCAGCTTTCTCAGGAGAGAAAGTGGTTGTTTACATATTTTCCATTTGCAAGACTCAGAGCAAAATACATAACCAGTGGGGATGGGGGTGAGATGCACAGAAGAGTCAGTTTTGAGTCTCAAGTAAATTAATTGCATAAAATGGAGATGCAATTGTGCCACTGGCCCTTCACTCCTGTGTGGACATAGGCACTCAGTTCTTGAAGATGATCCTGGGAATAGGGAATACTCTGCAGCAATGAGTTAGATGTTTAAGCTACGTTCATGATTTTAGCATTTCCTATGGGGTAGTTCAGGCAGTTCCCCTTTCATTGGCCTGAATTTGGCCCTGGTTCTCCATGCAGGCAGGAAATGGTGTCATCTTTTCCCCAAACGATGCTCTTTAGCTGTGCAAAACATGTGTTGGGTTTCTTTCTTTCTTTTTTTTTTTTTTTTCAGTGCATGGGTGAGGGGTTTCAGAAATGCCCGTTAATGACCCACCTCTCTGCCTTTGAAGCCCATGCTGAAAAAGAGACACTGAGATCACTAGGCACTCATGGGACCATATTGTCCTCCACAGGACAGCAGGAGTCCTTAGTTTCTCTATGCTCAGCTCTGCAACAAAACTGACTACCATCCTCGATGCTGTGTGCCGAAAGTCCTGCCACATCCATGCCTGCTCTTCGGTCTTTCTTCTAGTAAATAAAGAGTACCCATTGCCCACTGGTCTCTATTCACTCTTGGCTCCTACGCTCATTGGCAAATTGCTCTGCACTGAGGAAATCTGCTGTCGTGGCCATTGTAATAAAAGTGTGTGATACCATCAGGAACTTCCTCTATCCCCATATGGTGGCCATCAGAGGCTTCAGCATCAGCACTTTCATTTGATACAGCTTCTCTGACTGTCAGAAGGTCACAAATAGCCTGCTGCTATGCAGCCTGGCGTGCCTGTGTGAATAAAAAGGGCTATCCACCACAGCACAAAGCCTGACAGGCTACATGGTTTCTTCATGGATGTTAACAGGAGTTTCACTAAGCATGCACACAACGCTCTGGACTATGGTCCAGAGGCCAGGTGCAAGGCTATGTATACTTGGAAACAGCTGGACCTCACCATCATCAAGCCTGCTCATCCTCGCAGACATCTCTCTCTGCCCACAGCCTGTCATTGCCTTTCTCCCACAGTCCTCTCATTTTTGGCTCCCTCAGGCATTATCCCTTCCATTTCCCTTTCCTCTCTTCTGCCCCAAGCCCTGGCCTGTGATTTCACAAATCCTGTGATCTAGCTTGCCCAGCAAATGTCTTCTGTTGATCCTGAAAATCATGTTTTCCTTTTCACGAGGAAAATGGCTATCTGGCAACAGTTTCCATCACTTGCACTCCCCTTTCCCTTTCCCTTCTTTATACAGCTGGTGTAAATGCCATACTGAGGACCCTGCAGTCTTTTTCTCACAGGCATTAGTTCTGCTACAAGAAAGCTATTGGTTGAGGGAATGGAGGTGATGAACTTTTCAGAAAAGCTACAGACAAAAGATGATAGATGCCTTCAGCATACCAAATACACACACTACTTTAGCTGCATTGCAAAACATCATCACTCTTGGCCTGCAAACAGACCATAAAGATGAAAACTGAAACCAGAGAACATATGCCTGTACTGGAAAATAACAACAAAAGCTACTATCAGATGCACCTGAGAGGGAAACTTAAAAATTGGGTCTTTGTCTAAGTATGCATTAAACTACGTGCAAATAATTAAATGTTCATTATTACTGTTCATCTCATCATTATTATTCATTTATTCATTATTATCATAAGCTGTTAACAGCTTTGTCCTTTTTATCATATTATCTAAATTTGTCACCTCTTATCTATACTCTTTTAAATCTATAAATAAAAATATTCTATAATAAAAATAATATTAATATAAAATGCAGAGCATAAACTGAGGCCTGGAAAATAAAAACCAGAAAGTATCATATATATCATGTTTCAAGCTTTCAACTGACTTTAAGCTCCACTATGTGGTACTCAATGTATCAGGTGGTAAATGTCATATGGGAGCCATCTTTCACTTCCAGCAATATTCCTAGGAATTGTTAGTATGACGTATTTGGAAATTATACCAAAGCTGTGTTGCAAACAGATAAACTTGTATGTTATCAAATGTGCTACATTTACTTGATTTTTTTTTTTTTAAAATAAGGAGAAACATGACAAAATGGGGAAGAAAGCTTAAGGTTCTTTTTTTAAGCTGGATGCTTTCAATTTCCCCTCAAGATGTAGTGCCAGTGATCATTTAATTCACTTTCAAAGGCATCTTTCTATGGCTCCTTCTATCTCCCTTGAAACTTGAGGTAGTTCTGAACTGGTCAGCCTGTTGGGATCAGCTAGAGCAGCTTTGAGGTTACACTGATTTGTGCCACCTACCATGACTGTCTACACATCTGTCACATATTAAAAAAATGGCCCTCTGGCTTGTAGAGGGTTTACAAGTGCAAGAGGGTTGAAACAGCGGTAATCATCTCACCACCATTTAAAAACACTTTTTCACATTAGTACTGTCTGCTTTGTGAGGTAAGCAGGTTAGACGTCCACCATTCTCCTGTGCTATTACCTTCACAGGTGGTAAGAAATGAAAGGAAGAAGGTACTAGAAGATGTGAAACTATGCTTTTTCTCCCACACGGTCCAGCAAAACTGAGTGAACACCCAGAAGACTATTCTCATCACAGCAGAATAAATGCTTGCCCAGTGGAGTCCTGCCTGTATGCAACCAGGTAAGGCAACTTAGGTGGGAATGCTCTTTTACACTGACAGTGGGGCGGCTAGTGAATCCACGTTTGTATGTACAAGCTAGGCAAAAGCCCATGCTAAATGTCAGTGTTTTCCATGTTGGTGACGTCCTGTCAAAGGACACTAGGACTGCTGTGTGCTGAGCCTTTTGCTGCTTTCCTTTTACCTTTGCATCCATTTGGAGCCCAGGATGGGGAGAGCTGAAATTGCAGAACAGCTTACGCAGTTCTAACAAGAGTCAGATCCATTTTTCATGTGAAGCTTCTTGGTTTTGATTCTGACACAAGACATTTCATCAGGTTATGAATTATTTTTACAAAAGCAGGACTGTGTTTTGCCTGTCTGGTTCCTCTGTGGGACAGTTGTGTCATTTTCTTTTTTTTTTTAAAGAATACCAGTGAAAGGCATCCTTTGTGTTTTCAATTTGGAGCACATCAGTGAGGTGAAAAATACGGCGTTAGTGTTATGTCTATTTCAGTCGAGGGCACAACTGTGCATTTTGATGTTATGTTTCTGCCTTTTCTTTAATCACAAAGGCAGAGCCTTTCTTCTGTGCCGCTTTCTATTTAACCTCCAAAACAACTGCAAAGTATTAGAATGACTCCAGTATCCTCTCCAGCATGAATGTTTCTTGAGCTCAAGAGAAATGCCCACAGTTTCATTAGGCTGGTTATCTGACAGACTGCTCATAGAAAACAGCTGATTCTTTTTTTTTTTTTTAACTGAACAGCTTTGGCTTCCTGTGATCAATCTTCCTGGCTACAGCAGTAAATATGCTAAACTACAGGTGCCAGCAAGCTTTGAGACAGTCTGAGACATGAATGTTAACCCACGGTTGTATTTTGCATGTCATCAAATAGCCTACCTTGTGTACAACTATTTGGCCTATTCGTTAACTTGGGTTTTTAACTTCATATGTGCTTATTTACTTAAGGAATTAGATCCAGTGTGGGAGAGATGCAAAACAGCCAGCAGTTTAGGAGTATAGTAAATAATCTCAGCTTTGTTCAGTTTTGCTCTAGGTCAGGCTGCCGCATGGAGTAATTCCATATGGCAACCTGATTTGAGCTTACTCAAAGTAAACCTTAAAATGGATTTTGGCAAAATCCATCCAGCCATCAGGAACCCATTCTCAGTTTCTGCTGAGGATTTCCTGATAGCTTTCTTCATTTAAAAAAAGAAACAACAAAAAAACAACAGAAAAAGAGAAAAACTTTGAAACTTCTTTACTCTCTGAAATACCCTTTCCCCCCCTCACAAATCTTAACCATCCAAAAGCCCCTTTAGGCAGCTCTCATCTGTGCCAAGAGCTATCGAAGCTAGAAGGTGCAAACATGGCTTAAACGACTTTGCCTCCCTCTGGCTTGCTTCGCTCGGTGCCTTCCCTTCGGCCACGCGGTGCAGCGGGCGCAGGCTCTCACGAGGGAGAGGCGTGATGGGGACCAGAAAGGTGGAGAGCGGGCGGCCGCCGTGGACTGGTGCGGAGCGGCGGCTGCCCGGTCCCTCGCCGGCTCGTGCCACGGCGGTGCGTGGGCCATCAAAGCCTCTGCTGCTCGGGTAAGGCGAAGAGGGAAGCGTGGGGATTTGAGCTGTGGGAGAGCCTCCTGCGGGGTGCCTCCAGTATTCAAAAGCCAGCGGTAAAATCCTGGCATTAATGAAGTCGTTGACAGAAATACTTTGGTCCCGCTGAAGCGTGGCCAAAAATGTAAAAACATTTTGAAAACAACACTTGAGGCAGCTCAGTGTGCCTCCCTCAATGGAGCGAGTGAAAGCGTAAGTAAACAGAGAGGTTTACTCGTGTGCGAAACAAACATATTTTAAAAAAAATGTGGGTAGGGAAACAAGTACACACACAAAATCCTCTCTTGTCTTTTAGCTGAACATTGTCAAATGTGGATAAAAACCCCGAGATAAAACTTGGGCTAGAGCAGAAATTCTGGCCGAGCTATTTTAAAGTGCGGCTCTTAGGACAAGCTGCTGATTGAAATCAATACAGCAAGACCTGGAATCTGAAAAGACCATTTCTAAGACCAGAGAGGGTCACTGAGCAGAAGTGTCAGTTGATAGTATAGAGGCTGCAATTGCCTTCACCAAGGTGCTTCAGTGTTTGCTTTAGTGACTTCTTGCAGCCAGTGGCTGAGCATACATTTAACATCCCACCTGAGATCGCCCTGCTGGGGGAAGGGAAGTTTTTAAAGACTTCTGTAGTTTAAACAGCTCCCTCACCTTCCACATCAGCACGTCACAGATTCTGTATATTAATCAATAATGTTTGATTAATGCACTGCATCAAATGAATTGAAGAGGTTATTTTTTACGGACAGAATTTAAAAGGGATTGAAGTTCTGTTTGCTGCTTCAATTCTTTAAAAACATTAATTCATTTGACTTATTAACAAGTTGTGATGTATCACATTAAAGTCTTTTAAACAGACTCTGGTTAATATTTTCATTTTGCACACAGTAGCGATGGATTGTTTTTTGGTATTTGTTTATTTGTTTCATTATGCAGCACTTGATTAAGTAATGGCTTCACAAGGAGGGGCAAAATACAGACACTTTATAACATTAGAAATTACTGTAAACATTTCCTGGTAGTTTAGCAGAAGGTGATGGAAAAGTGGTTAGAAAATAAATAAACAGAGAAACTGCATTTCCATTTTTCACATGGCATTGTTTTCCCTGCACTAGAATTGCAGTATTATAAAAATAATATTAAAAAGTCAAGAGTAAGAATTTAACTTTTAATTTATGCCCAAAGGAAGGTACTCTGTTTTGATTACAGGCCATTGACAATAGCTATTTTAAAGTGCTGGTTTTGATGCTCACTTAAAACCATACTACTTTATGAATATATGAAGAATTCATTCAAATTCAGTTGCACTGTATTTGTATTACAAGGAGGTGCAGAGGAGAGAGAGCATTCAGGTAGAGTTTGCCCAGCCCAATGTTTCCATTTTAATTACTACCTATTTTTAGCACTCAGATTCTCAGCAGGTCACTTCAGCTCACTGAGGTAAGCGAAGCTGTACTGACTTGTTCCAGCTAATGATCTCTAAATCTCTCTTTCTAGTTGTCATGGTCTCTTATGAAAATGAAGTTCATGCAACCACACTGTCTCTTTGTCCATCTGTCAGTCACTTCATCCCTAATATCTTTGCAACTCTTCAGCCTAATTGAACTAAGTTTTCAAAAGAGATGTCAGTGTAAATTCTCACAATTTTTGTAAAAATAGGATGTTACAGCGAGGCAAGAGACCTTCCATGCTGCAGCTCAAGTAAAGTGAAACGTGAGCTTTCCTCTTACACAACATGAGAACGTGGAAACTCAGACACAAGACACCAGACCTTAGGGAGTGAGATTTACTGGGTTATCTTCTCCCAGAACTTTGTATTTTATTGTATTTAGTTACTTTGATGCTATCCATTCAAATCTAGTTGCAAGATCACTTTATGTGTCTGAGCCTTGAAAAGGCTAGATGGTCTCCCGCTTCAGGAAAACATTTATTGACATGGTGAAACACCTATGCTCAAGTGAAAATTATTTCAAAAGAGCTCTATGGTCCACATAAAAGTGTCACTGAGATAAAAAATGTCCCAACACAAATGGATTTAAATCTCTAAAGTGATTTAATTTTTTTTTTTAATCATCTGATTTAGGACTGCTTGCTCAAATATGAATTAAATAAGAGAAAATATTCTATGTGTATTTTCAAGCAGTGTCCTTACTTTTACTGTAATATTTCAGTTCAGCAGATTTTTTTACCATAGCTCGGGAATTATTTAGGATGATAGTGAAGACCGCTATGATGATGTATATGGAAACAGCTAGTTTTAAAATCCAGCTAGTTTTAAAATCCAAAAGGATTTTAAGGATATTCACTGTGATATCAGACATTGCTACAATGAGCACATAAATTCCATGAGGTGAAGAAGAAAAAGGAGAAAGCATGCAAATTCACAATGGCACTACGCATTTGCAATATGGATTGCACTTATCTTTTTATTTGCCACAGACAATGTAAATTATGTGCAACAGAATGGAGAGTCAAATGATCCAGCATCTGCATAACACTATAAATTACACTGCACTGAGTATGCTAGAGAAAAGAAGACTTTACCAGTACCTAGTTCAAATGAAACAGTGTAAAAGCAGTGTCCAAAAATCAATCCCAGATGAGCAGACCTTTACAAGTATAGAGGTTCAACTACATTTTGGTGTAAGTACATTATACATATGGGTTTTCAAACACACTCTTCCAATTCACTTTTACTGTCAGTCAGAGGCAATAATATTAGAATAATAACAAGCGCCTGAGGTGACCTGAGGTTTTGCAGTCTTTATATGAGTGCATCTAGGTTAAGATCCTTAGTGTGTCTCCCACTGTACCGTATTCCACATGCAGTCTTTTGTCCTTAAGGGCTTCCTCTTCTGGTGAATGGAGAATGCTTTGCCAGTTGTACCCCTCCATTCCCTGGAAAGTGGGTATCTACTGCTTGGCTGCTGCAGTTGTGAAGGGTCCAGTCACTGTCTTGGCCAGTCTTACTCCCAAAATCACAAGGCAATCTGAGGGAACTCCTTGGTTCTCCCATAGATTTTGCAGATTTGAATTTACTTTGTTTCTGATCTTGTAGATAAATTCAGATTATAGAGATTTCAGAAGGCAGAGAAAAAAATGACAAAGGCAAGAGTCATTCAGGTGCTTACAAGGAAAAGAAGTGGCACACAGAACTACAGAATAATTGTAATTCTGGCTGGAAATTGGTGGATGCATGTAGAAGGAGGACAGACATGGGACCATGAAATGAAGTTGGCAGGAAGGCAGATATTTAAGCTTCCTCTGACTTAAAAAGAAAGATTCAGTGGACTTGCTGGCAACTAGTATGCTTTTGTTTATTTGTGTTGATTGATTGGTTATCTTTTGCATGAGAAAAATAATTTTAGCATTATAATAAGTATGCCCACTTCTACATACCTCACTCCAAAAATATTTCACCAACTCCAGTAATAGTTTTCCCTGAGTAAGCAATGAAACACCAGGTCTGAATAGATTCAGTCTTTCTGAAATAGTCTTTGTCTTACGTCTGGGAAGTAACACAAGGAGACCTGCCTTCAGGTCTGATTACTTAGGAAATAGAAGAGAAAGAATAATTTCTCTTTCAATCAGTCTATGCTGCAGGTTCTGTTAAAGTATATCGTTTCTATCTTCCTTAAGATGAAGTTAGTCTCATATAATCCAGAAAGACAGATGCCTTTGGGTTATTTATATTTTTATATCCTTTTCCATGCAATGATAAGAGAAGACATACTGTCTTTTTTTTTTTTTTTTTTTTGAACAATGGCCTTATGGCTAGCAGACAATGAAATGAGACATACAAAGAGATTTCCAAATGCTGTTAAGCTTGACAGGGCACCAAGTGTGTGGTTAAAGACCAGTTTTGCAGCCTTTGTGCCTGATTCCCATCTCAGCTGCACCAGTGTGAGGTGGTGGGGCTGCCTCCCCTGCAGTCAGAAGCCATCCACCTTTGTACAGTTTTACAGCAGACTAAATGTGGCAAATCGACCAGAGGTATTCCTGACTGAACATGGTGTAAAAGAGAAAGAGAGGGCAATGAGCCTTTTTGACAACAGTATCCACTGTGCTTAGTGATTCTTAGATGTTGTACAGTCGTCATAAATCAAACAGCAGGTGGTTTTAATTGATGAAATTATCCTTACTAATTTTTAAGCTGTCACAGACAGATCTAAGGCGAGTTATGTGGTCGAGTTGGAGTGGATTGTTTTTTCTTAGAAATGTACAAAGCATTCTGTCTTCAATTCTGAAAATGGAAACATGACTTCTTCCTGGCCTTGCTTGGGCGTGCAAGGCTTGCTGGCTCAAAGGAAGAATGATATTTGCTTTAAAAAAAGAAAGACAACATTTTTTAAAATGTTCCAGAAAGATCAGGTCACATCTTCCCCAAAAGATCCTTAACATCTTTTGTAACAGTACCAACAATAACTTGTGCAGGTTTTGGACAAAATGTGCCAGTAACAGTGCAAAAAAGTAAAATCGATGGCCATCTCAGACACAGAGCTATCGCTCATGAACAGATTGATGTGTTCACGCACAATTGCTCTGAGAGGCCCTAGACATGTTGGGGTCAAATCGGCAAAATAGGTAGCAACTGTATTCTCACAGCAGCCTCCAAAGGAGACAGGCAGATGTCTATTCTGTCTTGCAAACACATTCTTTTACAACGTGTTACTTCATCTCTTTTATTGCACAAGAGGAAAGTGAGAGACAGAGAATCAAGGATAACACTAATGATAGACCATATGGAATCCATAAACAATGTTGTTCTAGAATAAGATGGCCTTTAAAGGGGGTGGGGGCCTTATTGTACTTGGGCCAGACATTACCTAACTCCCCAGGTGAAAGAAGGAGAATAGGTGAGAATAGGGAGCAGACGCTGGGAGTGTGCGATTCAGAGCAAGGCTTTCTGGAAGATATAAAGAGCAGCTTGAATCCCTTTAAAGGTTTGAGTTCCTTTGTATTAAAATAGCCTGCTCCTACTCTCTGGGAGCTGAACCTTCCTCATGAAGACTACTGAAGAAAATACGATTTTGAAACTGGATTAAGAATTTGGCCTGTTGTTCGTGAACCACTTAGGAAATCCTGCAGTTTTATGTGAAGACATGGGGTCCCTAAGGGGGGAAATGACTGAGGGAATATCCTCCAGTACAAAATGCCCTTTCTTTGACAGAGGGAAGCCAGTAATAACAGCAAAGACTCAGGGCTGTCCTAAAAAAATGGATAGAGAACCACTACACCGCCACTTTTACAGTTTTATAAAGCTTATTTTGGATAGCACTGCACTCAGCAAGACACCCTGCTGAAAGCAGTCATTGCTCTTGGTGCTAGCATCTGAGCCAACCTAGCCCATGGCCAGCAAGCGGGACAGCTGTCTGCAGCGAGGAAGCTAGAGGGGTTAGTTATTTCTCTTCATATCGCATCTAACTGGCCAATGTTTCAACTGCATGAGAATGATAGTGTCTGTCTCCCCCAACATATGTGAAGGTTTCAGGTTTTGGCCTTGTTGTATTTGACCTCATTTAGGACAAAAATGCTTTTATCTAAATCAAAGCCAATTTCTAGTATTAGTCTGAACTTGTGAAGACCCCCAGTGAACAAAAATATCACAGGAATTAGGCAATACGTTCAGAATGCATTTTGAAGTTTTAAGCATGTGCTTAAGTGCTTTTCTGGCTCTACTTTAATGAAAGATGGAAATGTAATGTGGAAATATGACCGAGAAATTCTGTTTCATTAAAATTGGAATGAATCCCAGCGATGAACAAAACTCAAAATGAAGTACTATTTTGAGATTTAAAAGTAGCTTCTCTCCATGTTTATTCTCTCCATTTTGCCGCTGCCTGATGTGAGCCCACGGCAAGAATACCACAGCAAGCCTGCTTGCTACATTTCTAATGTGAAGTAAAACATACTAATTATTGGACAGCGGTTTGTCACACTAAGGCATGCTAGAAGGACAGTAGAAATAATGGCTGAAGTATGAAAGCATAACAAGAGATTTGTTTGCTTATCTGAAGTTTGTCTGACTGCCATGAAAAGGTTATAGGTCACAGAAATGGATAACAGTAAATGGTTGATATAGAAGAAAAAAAGCCATTTCTGTTTTCCTTTCTTCTTTGATGTAATTCCATAATTTATCTAGTAACAGCAATAGAACAAAAGCATGTTGAGGGAGGGACCTTCATCTGATGCAAAACATGTAGCTATGCTGACTTCTGCATGTTTGTTTGGGGGAGAGGGCACAGCCACCTGGCTCAGCGTGTCCCAAAAGGGTTTTCTAGTTGGGGGCCTCTGTCTTTCTGCAGCTGTGACCAAGTCACCAAGCAGAAGCAGCCACTCAGCCATCTCAGCCAAGGCCAAAATGAGGCGTCAGAGCAGGGTGCCCTTTCTGGTGGCTCAGAGAGAGGCAGGAAAAATCTGAAGGGGAAGACAGTCAAATGCCTAGGGAAATAGTGAAGGATTTTAGGAGGAACAATACTCTGTTGTTTTCCACAGGATCTTTTGGCTGAGTTACAGAAGAGGAGTCTGGGTTTTGTCTCTCTGCACAAGGGGAAGTGACAACTTGGAAGGAGGTAATTGTGCCGAGACTTGGTGAACCCCTGTCCTGGGAGTAGCTCTGTGCTCATCGCACATCTTTGCTTTGGGGGCTGATGTTTTGTAACAGTACTTGTGAGAATGATGCTGCCACTAGCGTGGCAGAAAGAGCCTTGGGTGATGAAGGCTGCCTCGCTGGGTCTGAGCTCAGTGGGTCACTATGGGCGTTGACAGGCGACTTAGTCCTCCTCTTCTGTATCTGCTAGAGCTACAGATTTTGACTATGAGCCAAAAGCTAAATGGGTCCAAACCGACGAAGGATAGGTCAGTCAGTTGCTAATACATGTGCTGGTCTGGACGCAATCTGGATGGCAGGGATGAGAGGAAGTTTATCTATGTGCTCTGTTTCTCATGTGCAGCCATTGTCAGTTACTGTTGTAAAATGTGACAACATAGTCCAGCCTTTTTCATTAGTCATTAAAAAAAAATAATCTCATAATACCAACCTGCCACACTTCTTCCTTTCTTATTTTAATAAAAGATAGGGAGCAGCATCTTTTTACTGAAAATATTGCACAGCTAAGGATCCCGTAGCACAATAACATAAAATGGCAAATATATCTCTGAATACGATCAGATCTTTTTATCATGCATACCATGGACACCCATGAGAATCCAGTGAACACTACATTATTATGTGGAAGCACAAGAAATAAAAATGGACCATGAAGATGATATATACTAAAATTTTTCCTATTGTGACTTTTAGCACCACTTTTTTTCATAGCTCAGCAGGAGGCCTGAGCTATGCTGAGCAATTGCCAAACAGCATGGTAAACTAACAAGTGGGTTTTCTGTATGTTATCTCCAGTTTAGTGGAACTTTGTAGGGCAACAACCCACTAGTAGATCACAACTCATTTTGGCAGGCCATTTTGTGTGCATTATTGACCTTTTCTTGCTGTCCATAAATCCTTGACAATGCTGACACAGAAACGCACCAACTGACCTTTCAAAAAATGTTGGAAATAATCCGTTCCAGCTGCAGGCTGAGGACACTGACCATATTCAAATATAAATCTCTCCATCAGCACCATGGACTGCTGGCAACAGCAGCATTCACACTCCCCCAGCTGATCCTCCACACCAACAGGCCTCATGTCCCTTATGAAAAAGAAAATTCTCACTGGCTAAAAGCAGGAGGAGGAAACCCCCTTTTTAAAGCTGAATAGGTAAAGAAAATTTAAAACAGCACTGGTTTGACTTTCCCCAAAAGCTGGCTAGGCACTAGAGCATCCTCCCTTGACAGCTCTTCCTGTAAAATGTTCTTAGCACCTCTAAGTCCTCTGGATCTCGAGCTCAAACTCAAGCCCAGAACAAAGTGTACATTTCCTGTTTTTGAACTGGCATCCTTTCTTCACGTTTTAAAGCACAAGGCTTTCCTCTCAAAAGTCTTTGAGCATAGTATTCTCTCGATCTGCAGAGTGCAATATTTGTTTTTCCCTTTCTTCTAAAGGGAAAAAAAACCCCAAGACCTTGAGAACTGACTCATCGGCTGTGATAAACTATTGCAGTTGTGCAGGGGTCCTCATGAGACTGGATCCTTGAACCAGCTGCCTGGGTTAGCTAAGCTGTGTTAAGGGCCAGTTACACAGGGCTTACTGTCTGTGGAATTGGTCTTAACTTGAGGTAAGCAATGGATGAGCTTCTTTGAACGAGCCCTTGATGAGCATTTTCCGTAGGCTGAGAGGACTGTAAGTTTGCAGACTGCCTGACCTTGGGGTACTTTGTTCATGTTCCTAAATTAATTAGCTTTGACTTACATCCAGTGAAGAACTTGCCCCATGGCTTTCCTATCAAACCATGATGAAATATATTAGTAGATATGTGAGATAAATATCACATACTTCCAAACATCTGTGCTTCTGCGTTTCTTTGGCAAGGAGGTGCACTAACTCCTCTTTCAGGGAGTTGTGTGCCTCTGTGGAAAATGGAGTTTGAGTAACTAAGAGACAATCTAGAGCTGAGGCAGCAGCACAGAGATTTGTGTTCAGAAAGTGATAAAGATGAATCATTTGGCAGGGTTGAAAGAGGAACTTCTTCTCATATGATTAGCAATTACATGCAGGATGCAATAATTAAACTTAAGACTACAGAAAGGAAAATCAAATCTCTCTCACACTGTTCAACTACAAAGTTCTCTAACTGCCATGGTAAGGATAAGTTGCTGGTGGGAGATTCTGCATGTTGCAAGGTGTCTTCTGAAATGTGTGGTGTCAAGCTCGGTCATGTATAAGGGAAAGTTCCATTTAGGTAAATGGAAAAGATAAAAAGTCCCTATCTAGTTGTTTCAGGATAGTAGCTGAAAGAAAACCTGTATCATATATGTATTACTGTTACAAACCCCACTGGATCTTTACTATGGATACTAATCATATTAATAATATTTCACATTTGCAAAGAAATGTAATTCAGTCTGATTATTATTTCCAGAAAACTTATTGATGTGGATAGCTGGTAAAAGATGGCTAAATAAATAAATGAAAATTTGCAAAAAGCTTTTTTTCTTCTGTTTCTTCCTCATTAAACATCCTGGGTAGTAATCCTCAGAATGGTCTTTTTTCAACCACCTTTCCAGGATTTGTTTTCCTTTGTCACCCATGGGCTTGATAATACAGATTTGACTTTGCTAATATGCTTCTTTCTGTTTGCTTTGTGTTTAATTCTGGAAAAGAAGTAGTAGTAGCATGTTCTGCATATAAGAGTGCTTCACATTTCCTTTCCAGCTGGCTAGTATATATTTTTTTGTAATTATTGTTTCTACATTTGTTTCAAATTTCCCTGCCTCCTTGAAGCAAAGGATAATAGTTTTGAGAACCAGTGCAAGGGTATTAAACTCATCTGTGTAAAAGGGAATTCCAACAGCTTGGATGGGATTCGAACGCTTTTTTTTTTTCCTCTTGTATGGCCAGGGACCATGTAATGATCTAGTCCAGCCTTCTGTATAAGGCCATAAACCTCACCATGGTTCCACAGCTTCTTTTCACTGTGTACTCTTGAAGTACAGTGTAAATACTAAGCAACAAAGAATCTGATTAAGTTCTTCTGAAAAATCATGGTGAGAAAAGTTCTAAGAAGTCTAAAGACTGGGCCTTTTGGTGGGTCTGCAATTAGCAGATGCCTTTCATAAATGCATGTAAACTTTTTGTAAAAAGCCAAAATAACTTAGTCTGCATGACTTGAATATTTCAGAGCCCTTAGATCTTAAAGGAAATCAAAGATTTAAATGTGTTTGTCTTGACAGTATTTTTGTGCAGAATGCTTCAATACTGTTTCATTGACTGAATATCTGCTTCTTTTCATAGTGTCCTTATGTAGATCAATTATTCTTTTACATCTCAAGATAATACTTCATATATTCTGCCTATATTTGCTCTTAAGAAATGTTGACAGTTTGTTCATACCGTGATTTATGTATGTCTTCAGCACTTATATTCCCTTGTGCTATAGCAGATCTTCCACTTCAGTTCCGAAAGGTCTTCACACAGAAGGAGCTGGAATGTCTAAGTTGGAATTGCACATTTTCCTTAAAGTTTGCTTTGCTTTGCTTCAGCAACTCATTACTGAGTTCATTGAAGACATTGGTAATGAGCAGCAGAATGTCTCCATAAAATAGATACAGAGGTTCTTTTCATCCTCTCTATCACTCCTCTAGTGAGTTTTAAAAATTCATGGAAACGTGAATAAATGTGAAAAGAAATCCATTGGTAGATCTACTTAGCAGCATATCACCAAAGGTTCCTTTCACCCTTCATGCTCTTTCTGACAAAATGTTAGACAACCACAACCTCTTTAATGACAGCCCCTCCTTCTATTTCACTTTCATATCTTTATGTTGCACTTATGAAGAAAGATCTAGTCTGGAGCCCTACTTTTACAGTCCAAGCTTTCCTTTGAAGGCCTTTTAAACCAAGTTCCCATTTTTCCCTTTTCTCTTTCTCCCATCTCAAATTTCAGTAGCTGCATTAAGAAGAAAGGGTTTTTTCCCTTTGTTTCCTCACTGTTTACATCCTCAACCAGTCATAATGCTGATGTCCCTAAGAGTAACGACATGCAGGGCTTTGGCCAAGCTTTTAGTGTAGCATTAATCTGTACTGAAGGAAGATGCTTTAGCTTCCCTGATGAGAAATTAGTAAAAAAAAAAAATAAATAAATGAATCTAGCATTTGGCAGCAGCAAAGCTTAAACCAGCTTAAGCAGTTCCCATCCTTCAATAGATACCCCTCTGCTGGATAACCATGAAGAGAACTCAATCAGAGCTGTGATATGGCTGGAAAATTACCTAACTGAGGATGTTGTATTTCTGCTGGATCAGTTCATCAGCCTGGTTCACTGTGCAGCTGCTGGAGCGGGGAGAGGGCGGCGGTGCAAGGAGCAAGCACCTTGGACAGAGATTGCCACCATTAGCAGTGCTGGGAGAAGAATAATGCTGTTAAAGTGAGTGGTTCTGTATGGCTCACTTTATGAATCACAGCTTCAGGAGGAAACCTCTTCATACACCCACAAACTGATGGCTGCCCTTGTACCAACACTGTGATGCCTGCAGGTGCCTCTAGACTTTTATAAGGCAAAAGAAGAATTATTTGTGGGGATTAACGAGTTTGGGATGAACTGACTCAGTTGGCAGAGACTTCGATTTCAATGAATTTGTTGTCCAGATAATTCCTTTGACAGAATTATAAAGATGATTTGAAGAAATCAAATAGTTTTCAGCCATCAAGAACTGATGAAAAGTTAAGTTCTTTTCTGTGGTAAACCTTCTAAAAGTATGTAAGTACAAAGGAATAGTTTCTTATTAAATCATAACATCACTAATGGTTTTTCTGAAAAGTGCAGCAAGATAATTTAGTACATGTTGACCATAACTGGAATGACAATGACAGTCTTATCATTGTCTAAAATACTATTTAGAGGTTTTTATTGTATCTAGATGATTCAGGTTTCCCAAACATTTAACTTTGCATACTTATCTAAAACTCTTGACATCAAGGCAGGTTGGTTTTGTTTTTTTTTTCTTAAATATTTTATGTTCAGCAGTAATGGTTTTATATCTATAACTTAAATGGTCCTTTTAGTACATTTGAGGAAGGACAGATTGCCCTTTCTTTCACCTCTTAGTTCTGCTGAGCTAACCACTGAGTTTTGTAGTAGAGTGAATAATGAATTTCAGATTAGACATGTACCGGGAGCACTTCATTAAGTATCAAATACGTTTTGCACAGTCACTTTCTGGGAACTCCATTTCTTTTAAGGATAAATTTTGGGAACTAGTAACAGGCAACTTTATTGAAATATGTTTCTAAAATAATGGTATCCATGAAAATGGCTTTTTTTCACTGGATAGTAGAGTTCACACATCTACCAGTTGTATAATGGGGAGGGATGATGCTGCAAGAATTTGCAACTTCCTAGTGACTTAAATTAGTGGCAGATAATACAGATGTTATTGCACCTAATGCAGTCTCTTTGGCCTTAATATAATCAGAAGTAGAGAAAAAGTAAAGTCAGTATTTCATACACAATGAATTTGGACCTCAAGCAGTCCAAGAGAATATAAGCTTTGAAAGCACAAGCTACAATTTTTAAATGCAATGTAAATAAAATTGCTTCTCATGTGGGAACAGTAATACCACCTATGGGAAAATGTCATCACTGTCTGGTGTCTCAGATGATTTTTGGCAAACAGTTCCTGTGGGCCCACAGGTTTTTTTATTTGTTTCTTCACATTCTTTGATGGAGACAACAGTACCCAAACTCTGTTGACTTCCTCTGATTGCCCACCTAAAGTCAGAAACTCTAGGGACCTTTGCCAATATTCTGTGTTTTGAATCACCTAGTATACAGGGTTTCTATGTCTATAAGTTATGAATTCTCAGGGTTGGATGCTAGTGTTTCTTCTCTTTTCAGTGGAGCAGATAAAGCAAAATACTAGGGAAAAATAAATCTTTTCTTGCCAGAGTGAACTGTTTGAAATTACTGTCCTTTGGCATAAAACAAATAGAAGATAACTTTGGGTAGTTAGAGTAAGAAAACAGGGGACTAGAGTCAGATTCTCTTCTGGGAATTTTTTTTTCAGCTCTAAACCTTTTAACAGTTTTAGGACCAAGGGTGGGGCTGTTGCAAATAGAGTAAAAAGATTGCTTCCAGGAATAAGCAGGAAGGGTATGCCTAGAATATTAAAGGTCTAAGTTTTATAAGTTAAGACCTCTAGTCAAACTTTTACTGGCCTTTGAGTCAGAAACAGATTTCAGGGATCAAGAATCTAAAGACATGGTCACTGAATTAATTCTTCACATTCACAGAACCAAAACTCACCATAGAATAATATCAGACTCATTTAGGTAACAATGAAGTATATGCATTAGGACAAAAGTCAGATCTAGTCCACCCAGAGACATTAAGTGCATTCATTTGCCATATTTGTACTAGTGCGGCTTAATGTTGGTGATTAGATAATAAAAGAAGAGTCTTCCATGAGGCAGCCTTTATCTGGCGTTGAACTCATATTCATGCCAAAGTTCCCATCTGCAAATGCAATGAGACCTCCATTTCTTTGGAGCTTAACATCTAAGGCTTAGGCAAGATTTATCCCTAACAGACTGGCCACCTGTTAGTGTTTTCTAACATCTTAAAACTTATAATAACTTCTGAATTATCATTCTTTTCTTTCTTTTTTTTTTTTAACTTAGATGCATATTTTCATAAAATTTTTGTATGATGTATTCTTATTTGCTGAATTCTGTAATTGTTTTCAGTGAAGTGCTTTAAAAACCTTCTTTCTTTAACAGGACCTGGCTCCTTGAGCTCTGTTAGTTCTTAGCACATATACATGGGTTAAGGGAGTACTCAAAAAAGGGCAGGAGACCCAGATTCAGACTTCATATTCTCATTCCCCTGTCTCTCTGAGAGCCCTAGCTAACAAAGGGAATACTGAAATCAGCAGGCTGTAGGGCTCTGAAAGAATTGTCTTAACCACCAGCCTGGAGAGCAAATTGTTCTATCTTGGGAACTGTTTACTCTATGTAAAGCAAGAAAAGGGGAAGGTTCACATGAATGTACCCTACAGGCAACTTGTTAGGATGCTTCCACTGAGGGGTAAGCATAAAGTGGATTTTAACTTCATGAATGGTGTGGCAAAAGGCCAATATCCCATGGGGTGTACCAAGTAACAGAGAAGATATTGAAAGTCTAAGGTGGTCCTTTCCTTATTGTTCCTACTGGAGCTGCTCTACTGCATTTAAACTGTTTTTTAAAAGTGTCCCCTGAAACACTATTATGTTTTATACAATATTTTTAGTCATAGTCCATGGGCAGTATTTCTAAGATCTTACGTTTCTGTATTGGCATCTTTCCCCCGACCTGCCTCCCATTTGTGGGACTAAGCCAGTTTCCAATGAAAAAAGTTATGGCATACTGCCCTGGTGTTACATGGAATTGGCTGGCTATACTGGGCTCAATTCTTATCAGATCTTCATACTTTTCTAGTGAGATAGTAAGTCTTCAAAATAGAAATAAAATTGGATCAGCTAATGTCCAAAAAAATAGCTGGTGACTTCATTATGTAAGTTAGTAATGAGTGATCTCAGACATACCAAAAAGCTGCTCCGTGTGGATTGTCTTTTCCAGTGATAACTAGATTGACTTACCTAGTACTAGCCCCATTTCCCTAAGGGAAAAGGAAACACCAATAAGAAAATTCAGGAAAGGGTACCTCTTTTTAGTCCTGTGAAGAGAATAATAGGCCCATCAGTTAACATAGAAGCTCAGCAGACATATGATTTTGCTCTCCGTTTTGTAATGTTTCATTGAGATGTCTGCTAATGTTTTATATGCCTTGTCGAGAAATAATTCTTTCTTGGTTTTGATTCAAGATATAAAGATATGCCCTGATCAGAGCAGGGAACCTGTGCTGTATTACAGTCCCTTCCACATCCAAGTTAGTTAAGGGGTAGCTGAATGGCAGCAGACAGCAAATGGGACACGGTGTCTTTCTTCTGTGCAGGTTTGCCTGCAGCTTTTTAGCATGAAGCATTAAAAACCACCAGCTTAACTTTTTTGCAGAGTAATGCTTAAAATGCTTAACTTTTTTTGCAGATTCTGGGCCTTCCAATTTTCTGTTATTCCATAGTTTCAGTCTCCATGGTGCCAACTGTTGTCATACTGCCTGCAAAGATAGGCAGTATTTGCCTAGGTGTCAGTCCCCAGCTGCCCGAGTAGTTGCAGAGCTATTATGCCTCCATATATTCCACAGCTTTCTTACACTCCCTCTGGGAATACTTGCTCACATTGTTTTGTCCTTCTAAACTGTTGGCAGGTCCTGTTAACTTAGTCCTCACAATAGCATGATTTGTTGCAAACGTTGCAATTGGGAACTTGCAGATTTTACCACTTAAAAGTAAGTAAAATCAGGCTTGCTGTGAATTCCTGCATAACTCACAACTCTGTGTAAATCTGAGTAAATTTTGGCCAAGTAAATCCACATTTCTTCTACTTTCGCATTGGAATGAACTGATTTCTTTGCTTAAAGAAATAGGAAATAGAGCCACATGGGGCCTTCCACTTCAGTACAGCTACATCTGACTCCTGGGTACTCTGTCATTCAGTGGAAACCTGAAATCAGGTACCTGGGAACAGGACCTAGTGAACTAAGAGGGAATCTTCTCATTCCATCATGAAAAGGCCAAATCATTAATTTAAAATCATCTGTTTCTAGCAAATAACCTTTTTCCTTCTATCAGAGATTCCCTCCCCAGTGCACCCTGCTTCCTCCTGGAGCTGGCCACAGAAGCTAAATTTCTTGTGCGCAGAACAAGGAAAAAGATGTAAAGGGGCATATAGTGTTCTGCAATTACATGAGCTAAATGCTGTCTTGGAAACCTCTTTCCTATCCATGCCCTTGTGAGAGAATTCCTGTGAGCAATTCTCTAGGCAATCAGTTAAACTGATATAGCATGTTTGATTATAAAGAACTTTTTTTAAAAAACCTTTTTTTTTTTGGCAGTCCCCACTGAAGATCTTGGAATTTGAGTCACTAAGTATCTGTACCTTATTACTGAAAATGAAGGCAGTGGATATCTCCACTAAATCAGGTGATGAGCACAGCATAAAAGCAGAGATGCAAGTAAATATGTCTGTATTCTGTGATGCATTTGGATGATGAACACCAAGAAATGATGGGAGCAACCCAATGAACAATTGGTTAAAAAAAAAGACTGTGAATGATTATGTACCCAGTAAATGCTGTCCATATTGTGTGTTGCATGAAGCTGAATGAAATAATAATGTAGTTCATAAAGACTCTCTTATACTGTGTATGCATAAAGATTTTGAACTAAAATTGCACAAGCAACATTAGAACTGGTATCTTCTGAATTCTGATTGCTTATCTTAGAAACCTTACTGTGCTTACTAAACGAAGTGAATTCAGGTGGTGGTATTGTTTGGACTAAGGAACTGGGAGGGCAGAATATAGACAAGACTTAGATTTACTTTAAGTCAAAGGAGCAAACACTCATCGGAACTCTATCCAAAGTTGAGAGTCACACTCTCATCCTGGCTGAAAAATAACCTTCTTCAACATAAGAGCAAAATGTGAGAAAAAGTATTGGATTTAACATTTAGGTAAGAGAATATGGGTGGAAAGAAGGATTTTTAAGCAAAGAAAATGACATTCTAGAGTTCATGAGGTATAGAGAGAGCAGTTAAAACTTGTAAGATAGCAGAAGCTGAGGCAAGTTAGACATCACAAAGGAATTCAAAACAAAGAACAAAAGGTTCTTTAGCCTTATAAATAAAATGAGGGTGTGGGAAGAAGGGAGGCTGCTATGCATTTGGAAGGGGTAGGAATGGATGGAAGGTTGTCCCACCACTAAAATAAGACTTTGCTTCAATTTTTAATAAGTGATACGAATTACAGGTGAGAAGGGACAAGACAGCTAGCTACAGGGAATAAAAAGATTGAAGTTGCTATGTTTATGGGGGAATAAACTCAAATCTCATGTCCTTTCCAGAGTTCTGAGAGGACTAGCATATGAAATTGCAAGATTGGTGGCAGGATATTTAAAAAGAAAGTTAGCCACTGTTACCATATGACTGCAGATAACAAATGTAAGATGTATTTTTATAAAGGATAAAATATATGCCGTGTTTTTTAAAAAGTTTGAGAATGTACCCAGTACTCCCCCCCACCCTTTTTTTTAACAAGTTAAATATAGTAGATGTAAGATATCTCAACCTAAGTAAACTGATATTGTGCTCTGTGAGAAATTACTGGTTAGTGTAGTCAGAAGAACTGGTTTGAGCAGAGACTCACCTTTAGTAAGCACTGAAAGAGAGGTGTTGGGGTATAAGGAAGTTGCTAGTTCTAGTCCTGAAGATATGAACTAAATACATTAAAATATAAACATCTTGAATAATCAGCCTGGATTATAATTGCAGTGAAATGACACTGAACAGAGAGAATTACAAATTCATGCCTTTGGGGGTTAATAACAAAATTCAAAGGTCATCAGTAGAGGAGGAGAAAGATTTTTCATTAGTTAATCATAAAATGGCTGTAATCCACAAGTGGGATACAACCACGGGAAAGGCAAATTCAGTCACTGGATTTATTATGTAAAGCTTTTTCAACAGAGGTGAGGAATTAATTTTGCCGTTATCCAGGGTACTGTTCCGGAATATTGTACATGGATCTGGTTATCCATGTTCTAGAAACCTACAATTCAACTAAAAATTCAAAGTGAGGAGAATGGGGTGATCAAAAGATGCAGAGCTAACATGTGAGAGCAAACTAGAAGAGCTGGCTTTGTGTAGCATAGAAAAACAAGTGCTGGGAGAAATTTTACTGCTGTCTCAAAATGTATGATGGAAACAAGCCCTAAGGAGAGAAAAGATTATTTAAGCTAAAGGAAAATCTTGATCCAAGAATAAATGGGTAGAAGATGCTCTTGAAAAAAATGTTAGGTGAAAACTAAGGACAATTTTGAGTGCAGAACACAGCAATGTTCTGGAACAAAGAAAATTAAGACAAAAAAATTAAAAGATATGACAACTTGTGAGTAGTTATGATTGCCTGCAATAGCAGCTGAGTAGGCTGAGTGATCGAGATATTTTCCAGTCCTATACTCCCCTTAATGTAGTTTGTATATACAACACATAGTCATGAAATACTTATGGTATTGATTCAGGTTTTTTTTGAATAACAGATACAAGGGCTATGGCAATGCTAAAAAAGAAATAGTGATAGACATATGCTACAATTGATCAACCTCTTATGATCAGAATTTTGCCTTCATTTCAAATGATAAAACAATGCCAGAACAGATTCTCCAAAATCCCTCAACTGACCCCACATCAGAAACCTGTCAAAAATTACTAAAAAAGAAAGTGACGTACAATTATTCTGTTTTATTTCTAAGCCTCAATTCAGGAATCATGAGTCATCTCCCTGTGGTTTCTCAGTTTCACACAGCTGAAACATTTTATTTTTCATAATGATGATTTGTCTCCCTTCCAGACTTCAAAACTTTTCCCATCTTACTGAAAACTTTTGGTTTGTTTGTTGGTGGATCGGTCCCTATAGTTTTAGTGAACTTCACTGGATATTTTTCACCCCTATTAATCACAAATTTAATGGCTAAACACCCTTCCAAGCCTAAATATATATTTGTGATTATGTTTCAATTCACCAAAACCATACGGGAAGCCCTCAGGAGCCCTGATGTATAGTTCTTAAAATGAGACACTCTTTTTGGAGTCCATGTTGTACAACTTTAATTGCTGTGGAATGAAAATTTTATAAAAATATTTAACACTTTTCAACATTAATTCTGACCTCTTTTGTCTAGCAATCCTCATTAATAAATAAATTAATGCGCACATAACACCTCCAAAATACCTGTGAGAAGTGGATGTGAGTATTAGAGAGCAAATCTCCTCTGTAGGAGTGTGGTTCTGTAGGAGTGTGGTTATCTGATTGTATGAACACAGAGGGAGTGAGTTATGTACTCAATAAGACTTTGTGTACAAGTAGGCAACTAGTAAAAGCTTGTAACTTGGGAAGAGAGTTACAGTGAGTTATAAAGGACTGAGAAGGTGATGGGGCAACTTTAAGAAGGAGAGTAATCCTGAGGAGGTTAATCCTTCAGACACTTCAAGAAGCAATACCTTTTACAGTTCACATATTGTCTTTCTGAGCCTTCTCTTATCACAGGTGAAGAACATTAACTTGAATCAGTTATTCATTGATAAGCATGGTAGAATCAGGTTGGTCTTGATGAAAGGTAGCATTGCCTTGGGTAAGGATAAACAGGTTTGGACCAGATCATCCCCTGAGGTCCTTTCCAGCTGAAATCTTTTTAAGAGTCTATTGTATAATAGGACATTATCTGTCTATATGATACATGCACCTGTGTAAGGTGTAAGTATTTTCTCAATGTTTTTCAATTGTTTTTCAAATGTTACAAAAACTTTTGATATTTGCAATAAAATTTTCTTATTTCTAGTTAATTTTCACTTACATGTAGAACAAACTGTATATGTATAAACTGCCACCGATGGCAATAGGACCTCTGGAAACTTCAGTCTGTATAGAGATTTACCTTTGTGGGAAATATTGTGTAGATAGATAGAAAAGATATAAAGATTTTTGTTAATTATGCTTTTTTTAGGAATGAAGCTACTTTGGGCGGAATGCCAATCTTGTTATTGAACATAGAAATTTGACAACACAACTGCCAAGAATCATATCAATAATTTGAGGAATATACATGCAAATTTCAAAACTACCCCAGCAAAAATCTATAGAAATATCTCCACAAGTTTCTTATAGAAGTGTAGAGTGAGGTGAATGTGTCAGACCTTAACAAGGGGAAGTACAGATCTTTTTCTGCAATGGTTCTGTGCTACTTTTTTTCCTAAAGATCAGGGTAAAGTTAGTAACTTATATTTTCTGCCTGTCCAGGTTTCTGGGGGGTGGATATGCAAAAACAACTGGTTAGCAGTAAGCCGTTCTACAGTAGCATCATGTTCATAGAACCTACTCTTTCTAAAGTGTAGAATAGCAGAAAATTTTATGAGTCAAGACAAAGAAAAGCTTTATTGAGGAAGACAGATTTTTTTCCGCCTGGGAGCTAAATATGGGGTTTATGCCATGCAGCCAGAGACAGAGATGTTCTGGCTTTCCAGGACAGCTGAAGCCCCTGTCCTGTTGACGAAGCTCACTTGTGTTTGTGTGAATATGGGTCACAGAAGGAAAAAGATGTAATGATTTTCAAGGACTTAGCCTTGCCAGTGGAATATTATGGTATTCCAGAAACTGTGACATGGCATAAAATATAGCTTTGTCTTTTTGTCTCTTTCTATTGCAAGCACTGGTTCAGATTTTGTCTCAGGCCTCACAAATTCACCCCTTTTCCCCCTGCAAGACTACCTGCAGGTCACAGCATCCTGCGATTTACAGCAGTTATGCTGTTGGCTCCTTTTGTCTGCTCATCTGCTGTTGTTCAAGGATTGTGTCCTTGTCTCTTGTCAACCAGCTGTACTTTGCTAATCACCCCTGCTTCTGTGAACCCCCATGGAAAGTCACCAGTGGTTGCAGGTTTTCCATGAGATCTCACCGTGACATAGGCAGAGTCTTGTCCTCTTTCATGTTCGTAATCCCGAGTTCTGCTCAAGAGAGTGTGTGATGTGGTGAAAGGAGTACAGACCATGGTCCAAACAATATTCTCATAAGAAGGAAAAATGAAGGTTGTTGTATTCATTAGACAAGCCAGCTTCCAACACTGATGAAATCTTGTAATTCACTGAAGTTAGGAGTGGCTGAATAAAGTCAGCAGACCACCAGTGATGTTATGGCCTATATTCATGGCTTGAAGTTGGCACTGCATGATTAGAGAACAGACCATTTTAAAAAGACTTCTCTCCCCTTGCCATTTCTATCCTTTGCTGTCAGGTTTCCAGTCATTCTTCTCCACTGAAAACCCACTCTTTCTTTAGTTTCCTGATACAGGTGGCTACCATTTGTAGAGCTATCAATTTCTTTGCCCATTTTAAAGCAGCTATTATTTATGCCAGTCCCTGCTTATCATCCTCTTTATTCGTTTAGACAAGAACAGCTACAAAACATTTTAAACAGCCTGAGATAAAGGTTAAGCTTAAAGATCACATGTTATCATGCACAGCTTCAAAATAATGGGTTAAACCTGCTTCAACACAATGTTCCGAAATCATGCCTTTAATGTGCATTTAATTTGTGCCACTCTTTCAGATGTAAGAAATGTGAAAACATGAACCAAGCTAAAAAGCTATGGCCCATAAAGAAAATCATCTGCAGTAGCGTAAAAGGTACATGCCACACTTTTTTTCACTAGTCTTCATATGCAAGATCATACAGAATTGGAAAACACACCCTTTTTTGAATTACTTTCATGACTTTATCTTTTAATAACAGTATGTATCGGTGACATTTGTCTCACTAAAGAAATGTGATTGCTGGAAGTCCTGCATTTAACCTTCAAATTTTAGAAGTTTTTGCATTAGAATTAGCAGTAAGCTCACAGCCCTCGTTACAAACAATAAATTATCACTACATGTCTCGCTATTGAAATAGATTACTTAGCCATTCACCATTTGCCACGGGATGCTCTCCAGATGTGTTGCATCTGAATTTCTCTGAATTTTCGCTTGAGTACTATGAAGTTAATCTGTTGTTTAGCACACCAAAAGAATTGTTAAATATCTGCTAAACATTATACCAGTTTGCAGTGTTCTGGTGTAAAGATTTTTTTATTCTCTTTCTTGCCTCTCTCCATTCCAGTGATCTTTAACAATACCCCACTGTTGCAATGCTGTTCTTTTTCCTCCTTCAAAGTATAATTTTATGCTAATCCTTGATCTGTTGAAGAGGGCATTAGCTTTCAGCTCATTTTCTGCTTTGTTGTGCTAGGGAAACTTTGTTACTTACAACCTGGCACAACCTGAACTTTCCACAAACATTACCTATTACTTCCATAGTTTAAAATTTTTTTTAAATTTGGTAGATATTACATGATAAGGATGTACAGTCCTTCTGTCTACTGTATATCTCACCATCCAATTGCTGAGAGGACTGAACTTTCATTTCTATATTGGAATATGGCCCAGATTCTGGATTTCAAAGCAACTAAAAGGAAGACAATCATTAAGACAATGTTCCCTCAAATCCCCGTTCAAATAATCTCAAAGTCTATGCAAAACACAAATGTTGACCTCACAGAACTTCCCAACCCCCAGAATAGTTCACAAAGCTCTGAAAACACTTGCAAACATATTTCTGAAACTTCTTTTTTTTTTATTGTGGGCAAAATATCGCTTGGTTGCCAGTAGTTTTGCTTAAATCCCATGGAAATATTCAGAGCTTCCTGGTGTATTCAGCAATTCAGAAAAATGGCTCATCATCTCAGTTTAGCTCAGTCTGCACGATTGCTTGTTTACTTAGTCCCCACTTATTTTTTTCAGGTTCACTATCAGGCTAGACAGCTCTGTCAACTCAAAAAGACATGCTTTTTTCAAACTATTGATCTCTGTTGCTCTTCCAAATCCTTTAGTATTGGCTCTTAGGATTACTATAATGCTATAATCATTCTGTTAAGGATTCAGATTTGTGGTGGACTAAAAGATGGTAACATCAAAAGGATTGAAATGCCCTTGAAGCAATCAATTTTTGTTCATCAAATACAAATGCCGAGAGGCTGCTTTCAGCTAATAATTTATAACTGAATTAATGACACATGGCTTCCGTCAGTAATGGTCTCCTCTCTGGGATCTTTTTTTTCCCTTTCTGTGATCTGATTTCATATTCTGGGAAAGGAAATCAGAGTGCTAAAGAATTTAATCAGAAATGGGGACTATCTGAAGTTAAAAGCTTAGCTTTCTTGCTTCAAATTGAGTGCTGCTGAAATCTTTATCTTTCAGTTTGGCAAACTTGTGTTTTTAAGCCAATCCTACTCATGTGGAATTGTATTTCCACTTTGTTATCCTACATACAAAGAAACACTGAGTTGTGGGAAGCATCTTGCAAAAGTTTTAAGTTTCCCTTGCATGTGTAGGTCTCCAAACATTTTGGTTAATGAGAAATTTTCCATATTAAGAGAATGGTGCCAAAAAATGGGCATAGGCAATTCACCTTTTCTCACTCCAGCCTCCTCCTCCTCCTGTTTCTATGCTGGATTCTGGCGACAGGTTCAGAGTGAAACTGCCACTTTTGCAGTTTAAAACAAACTTAAAACAGTTCACTCCCATTTCCTGTCACAGTCCTGTTTCTCCTTTTCTACTTTTCTGGTGATTTGAGATGAGTCTATTTCTTCAGAAAGGCTATCCAAAACATTGACAATTTTTTTAAAATTTCTTTTTTTCCCCCTGAATTTTGTGTGGAAAGGGGAATATGCCCCAGGCTTGCCATCTGTCAAAACATTCTGAACAAGAATAGCATTAAGAAGCCAATATCAGACAGGGTTAGAGAAAAAAGGAAAAAAAAAAAGCAAAAAAGAAAATAAAAGAAAAAAGTTATAGAGGAAAAGTCATACACCTGAAAAAGTGCCAAATTATTGAACACCTGCATAAACTGATCTCAGCTTCATGGTGTCTCCTCTCTGCTAGATTGATTAAGGACAACCTAATAACACCAGCTGTGTGATGAAGTTGCTCTGTGATGTAGTTCTACTATGGTGAGGTCCTTGTTTATAGCTGTCAGATATGTCAGTCAGTGTTTGGGGCTGGTTATGCAGAGGAATGATTGTTGTGGCAGAAGGGAAAAAAATAACCATGGTATCAGCTTTAGGAATGAAATATCTCATTAATCTAATTATTGCCTCTTCCTATGTCTTTTTGTGAAGCACAGATATTCAGAATCACTGAATTAACTTCTGAAGTGTTGCTTATGCTTTTCTTACATGTATGCAAAAATAGCAGGTAAGCTGTCATGTGTTCTTTAGGTCTTATAGGTAACATTATAGATACGTTTCCCTTCATACAAACCATCTGCTCATGTCCAATTAATCCTGTTCTCCATTTCCTTTCTCCTTCTCCAGTTATTCTTCACCATCTCCTCCCTCTCCCCCAAACTCCCTGCAGCTTATAATGGGTTTAGAAACAGATCAAGTTACTTGTATTTAATAGCTGAAAGTACTTACTCAGGATAATTCTGTTATAGCAATTTGTATCCAATTAATACTAAATCTTCCATCATAGCAAATCTTCAACATAGGTCTTGCATTGGAACTTATCTGTTGTGCTTGTGTTTTAAAAGTGTATGCGGCACAGATATCATCCAAGTATTGCTGAGCTTCTTGACAAATCAGTTGGTTTTCAGAATTTTAAAACCTTTAATAGGGAACTTACAAAATGTGCAGAACTTAGACTCAAGGCAGAACAAAAACACTTAACCAAAACTGAAATAGTTAAATAGAAGTAGAAATAAAAAAAAGAGTGCATTGCATAGGTTAGAAAAGCAAGAATATAGTAATGTAAACTAACCTATTCATGAAAGAAATCTCCATATCAGATTTGACTTGTACACAAATCATCAGTGTCTGAATTTGTTGAATCTCAGAAAATGATAGCTAAAATTCTGCAAGGTGCTTAGCACCTCAAATGAACCGAAGCTAAGCCTCACACAAAGCCTTGCAAAATCAGATCAATAGATGAAAATCAAACACAATATGAACTTTTTGAAACATTAAATCAAAAATAGTCACTAAAAGTTGAAGGTAGGTACTCTAACCCAGCCTTGCAAAGTACTTGATAACACTTGAAAAGGCAATGTAGTTTTTAAAAATGTTTCAAATAAACTGAGACTTATTCCAAATAAAAGTTACAAAATAACTGAAGAACCATAATAAAAATGATCAATAAAAAAAAGCTTTTAAACTAATTGAAAACATTGTAACATTAAGCTTTATGACAATCATGCTTTTTTCCTTACACGCAATCTTTGGCAGGGGAAATTTTGTTTTAAATCCCCTCCCGCTCTGCAGTTTAATGCAGTCCAAATGTCTTCACTACTGAGAATGAAGCAAAGACAACATTTCTCTTCACAGAGGTAGCTGGTGGTCCCAAAGCTCATTTATGACAAATACCTGGACCTTCTCTAATTTTGCCTTCCAAGTAGTCAGGAGTTTCCATCATCCCTTTCTCCCTTGGTGTTCTCTTCTGTTATCTTTTCGGTGTTTGAGCTGAGATGAAAATATGCTAGAAGTTATGCCTCATATACAGATGTATGGAAGAGGCCCCGAAGAGTGGACTCTCAAGAGGCCTCAAAGACATTAAACAACCTTTGGCTCCAGAACAAAGGAGAGAAATGTCTTTTTCTTCAGTGGGAGGCTCCGTACGTCTGGGTTCCTTTTATTGTGCAGGGTGTCAAGTTATCTTTTGTCTCCTTACTTGCGTCTCTGGGCTCACAACATCGCTATGACAATGCTGAGAATGACTGCGATCGCAGCCATCTCCAGGCACAGGAAATGTTAGCAGTTGCTGCAGCAGCAATAGAAGATGCGGACAGCAAAGGGCCCACAGCCACCCCTTTGCCTGAACTGGAGTCCTGAGGAAGCCACTGTGATTCAAAGTGCAGGAGATAGCCCCTTCCAGAAACAGCAAGTCTGGCTCCCCAGGGCTGTCCTTTTTTCACTTTTTATTACAGGAGCAGCCCTATCCTGAGTCCTCAGAGCTGCAGAAGGAAATGTTGCCCATAATACCAGAAGCTGGCTCCAATTACCAGCCTTGAACGGAGAGGCATGAAGATGCTGAGGTACTGTCATCCTACAGACACATGGGTATGAACTTGGAATCTGCAGCTAACTTCAATGGGATGGTTCACATGCCTGAAGTTCAGTTAGTGTGTAGCTTCCTGCCGGAAGACTGGTCATAAAACTTCTGAGTACTTCAATGACTTTGGGGGCAACGGACCACTGAGCATTAGGAGGTACATTCTGCGTCAAGGCAGAAGAGAAGCATTCAAAACAGATTCATCAGTAAGACAATAATATATTTGAACATGCTGTTTATCCCAGTAGTTTCTAGCACTGTTTTTAACCAGGTTGCAGTCTCAGTGACATCTGAGTCTGCATTAATGGTAATCTTCAGAAGGAGATACCTCACAAAACAAACATCACTCAATACACAATGTCTTCCCTGTCTTGATCAGGACTGTGGGCAGGTGTTTTTCACTTGTCAGTTAATTCACACAACTGAAAATACTGTTAAGAGAAACCTTTAAAACTCTTTCACTAACCCTGTTTGGCAGTAAATGGTCCCAGAGGTTATGGTTGATACCCAGAAGCTATGCCTAGCTTGAAAAGTGTTAGTAAAACAGCTTTTTACTTCTCGGCTGGCCTTTGAAACACAAGAGAAAGGAAAATGCTGTGTACAAGTTATGTGACCATATTCAATAGCCCTTTGAAGTCTCATCTGCTAGAACAGGTCCATAACAGCCTTTCTTTGGCTTGTAATAGGCATCCTTGGTCTGAAGAGGGAGAACGAGAAATGCTGACATGTATTCAGCTTTATGTTAAGGCTGAGGACCAGTCAGTAGCACTAAAGGAGACAACAATTTCCTCTTGGGATAGAGTCAGGTAGGAAATCCCACGCCCGCTCTGTCAACCGTAAGTGAGAAGGAAACATTTGCATTCCTGCCTCTGCTATGTGATATGCCTGTGGCTGTAAGCAGCTGTGAAAGAGTTTTAATTCAAAAGTCTGATTTTTTTTTATTTGTTTGGGAAGAAATCAGGAAAGGCCTTAAAGATCTACCAGGTTGCTTACATGTTCATACTTGTCAGGATCTGCAAAGCATCCTGTTGTCGCAGACAAATGTATGTGGGTTTATACGGTCAGTACTTTACAGGCTCATATCTGTTAAGCAAAATAAAACAGTGGCTATTACTGTATTTTTCCCCATCTTTGTTCAATACAGTCTAAAATAAAATGCCATTATTTTCAGAAGCATGGCCCATCTCTAGAACTTTTTCATCATGTGTAACAAATAACTCAGAACTTTTTCATCCAGTAATGATAGCAAGGACTATAACATCTAAGCTGGAATTATTGTTTGTGGGGGAAAAAATATATCTAAGCATTAAGACATAATGTAGAAACCCAACTCACATAGAAGGTCTGGGTAAAAATGTGAAGTCAATTATACTCATTGTTTCAAAGAGTTCAAAATTTTTACTGTTATCAAGTTTTTCTAGTCATATACCCAACAAATTAAAGAAAGATGGTTTAGTCCCATAATTCTTTCACACAGGCACCAGCAGAATGGTATGAAGTTAATATACTGAGAACACAAAATATGGGGCAACTCACTGAAAAATATATGACACTTTTCCCCATCAGTTCTCTCTCAGAATATATTTTGCATCCAGTTTGGGTGGAAGTGGTGGTGTCAATATTAATGCAGTGTCTGGTAAGATTCCTGAAAAGCCAAGGCAGCACGATTCAGCAAAGGAAGCATCATTTAGCTCAGCGCTGGTTGGGAAATGAGGGGCAGGGGGTGAGTGATGTCATTTTCTGTCGTATGAGATGGAGTCCTTCAGGTTGATCTGAGCAGCTCCTTGTGTGCTTCATGTTTTGCCACCAGTTAATAGAAGCTGACACATTCAGTTGCAACACACCCCCGCTTTGTAAAGCAACCTGCGTGCATCTGAAATCCAATGTAGCACAGGGCTTAAATCCTCCTGGTAGCACTTTAACAACCACCAGCATGGGTCTGATTTTCCAGCTTGCTTGCATTTGCTCTGAGTTATTTTTATAAGGATCTCAACACACCGAGTTCATTCTTTGTATTTTTCTATTGATTTTTCCACAACTGATGTGAAATAGAAGCATCTTTTAGGCTCTTTGTTTAACTGCATTTCCTCGTGTTTTCCCCCTTAATCTTTGTAAGCTTAGATCTTCCTGAGGTTATGGCAGTATGTTTGTTATCGATTCTTGTCATGTGATATTTATCTAGCTGTGACTGTGATACTGCCAGTGTTTCTGAAATGGCCCTGGGTTCCTCTGTTATCTTTCTGCAGGTGTTGGATTTGCCAGTCTCACTGAAGTCTGGTATCCTCAGTAATTGCTGATAGTCTTTAAAACCAGCAATCTGGGATTTTCCCAGAAAGTTCACCTACTGATAAGCTGGATTCTTGTTACAGAATGAAAATATACCCAGAAAGGAAGAGGGAAAAAATAGCTCAGTAAATTTTTTGCTGCTTGATTGGCTAAATCAACTGCACATTTCAAATCCTAAAATGCAAAAGGAGATAATCAATATAGCAACTTGAGACTTAAACATGCTGTCAGTTGCCAGGTTTTTGCCAGTGAGTACGATTCATCTGCCCAAGGTTCTGTCTTGAAATTACTGTAGAAAATATGGATCATCAGATTTCATCACTTTAAGCATAGTCTGACTCCTCAACACAAAGAGTTTATACAAGGGAAGGCATTTTAAAGCCCTCACTTTTCATTACAAGTAGGACATCTTACAGAATAAAACCTCATGTGCTTGTTTTTCTGAAGTGTACGTGGAAATCTGTAAGTCGACAACCCAAGGAAAAAGTTAAAAAATTAGTTACTTACAAGAGCTGACCTTTATCTAGAAGTCGAACAAAATGTAATCTTGGAGAATCCTAGAGGTGATTGTTTAAACGTGGTTTTGTTCTGCTGGAGCGGGACTTACTGTTGGTTTTGCAGCAGACAGAAATCTATTATCTACCCAGAATCATGGGCTTCTCTTCTGCTTGTTTTGATGCCTGAAAATATAGTAGCAGCAGCAGCAAAGTTTACCCACATTGCAAAATTCATTGAAATAAGAGGGAAGAAAGAAAACTTTCGAACAGCGCTATTTTAAAATAGACTGACCTTCTTCAATAGTTTTCAAACATCAAAGGGTTGTGCATTCTGTCTGCAAGTTAGTTTTCTGAATAAATTATTATTTGATTCATCTCCCCATGATCTATTTTTAGTCTTTGGGGAGACTTTTGAAAGCAAAAGTGTTGGGTTTTTTTTTCCTTGGTTTGGATCATATGGTTTGGAAGCTTACAGCTCTTTCTTGCTGCCTGACAGATTCTCACACAATTACCCTTCCAGCAAATTCACCCTTGCTGGAACTTACTTCTTAGGCATTCCTCCAGTGCCCCTTGCACTCGTGGACGTCTGTATATTCTGCTGATCAAAGAGCGTTCTTCTCCATCCACTTATCAAATGGTTTATTTTTACATAATGTGCCTGTTGACACCACAGCTGCTTTTTCGAACTGGGGAGGGGAGAGCGGCTGTTGAATAGAGAAGATGACGTTAAAATTGAACGGTACATTTTTGCAAGTAGCTGCGGAGCTGTAGCTGTGCTTTTGTGGGGTTATTGTCCCCAATGGCGTTGTTGTCTACAGCCAAGTCGACTACCCATGTAGCAGTCTTACAGCACGAGTGGGGTGTCTGATGGATGCTGTTTTAGTAGAGCTACCCAGCTGTTTTGCTGAACCTGAGGGCCTTACTTTATAGTGCACTATTTCTGTACATAAAGTTAAATCTAATGCAAATTCAGTGGAAAAAATATGTCTCCTTTATTGGATAACACGCTTTAAACTGATATTTACCAACATGTCACTCCTGACAACCACAGACTGGAAAACAAGTTGCAGATAGCTGTAACAAACATACGTGAATTAAGACTATAAATTCTTGAATAAAAACATATGGTTTGGGTTTTTTTTTTTTAATTACTTTGGCTGTAGGCAGATCTGGTTTGTTCTATTGGCAGTAACATGTAAGTACAGTTTTATGGTAACTCTTCTATTTAAGGCATTTAAATCTATAACCTTTTAATCTTGAAATAGTTATTCCATACCCAATGTTATGCTGTGAGGGATAGTAGTATTAAAAGCAAAGGTAATTTTCTGTCAGCTTCCTGGATCTCTGAAGTAGGCAAAGTATGTCTCTGTTCCTCTCAAAAGTTTTCTCGAAGACGTGATGTAGACCATAACAATTTCTGAACTCACAATATCTCTACCAGGGCCCAGTCCCACCAAAACTTCCATTTCTTTTAAAATCATAGGATCAGATGCTTGTAATACAAAATACAACCTGTGAATTGCTTGCGTTGGTCTGTCTGACTTCCATTAGTTATGAGGCACGTAGGCATAAAATGGAGTCTCAGAACTTCTCTCTCTACTGTCAGGAAGTCCTGGGACTGATCTATGAACCAAGGATGTGCCTTCTCCTACCATGAAACATGAATACCTTTGCTGTATTTAGAGAAGTTTCTGTTTCATTCACTTCCCTTTATAAAAATTGGATTAACAACACTTCCTGGTACAACCAGGATTTTGTGTGCTAATTTAAGTTTGAATTTCTAAAGTGTTTTTACTTTTTTCCTAATGCCAAATACTATCACCCTGCAGGCAATTCTAGTTAGAAACAGAGGAATGTTTTTCAGCTTTATTGATATACATAACTGAAGTATGCAGTTGGTTGCTTATTGTTTCAATGCACACAATAGCTCTCAATAGTTTTAAGCAGATGATTTCTACATATCGCGTGCATTCCTCTCACAATTACATACTTTGGACTCAGGGAAATACCAGTCACCAAAATGTCCCAAGTCTGTCCAAGTCCCTTCAGATGAAATATGCTGCCTGAAAGATTTTCCCACCAACCAAACTCCTCTTTGTGACCTTGCTTACCTGCTTGTCGTGGTTTAACCCCAGCCAACAACTAAGCACCACGCAGCCGCTCACTCACTCCCCCCCCCATCCAGTGGGATGGGGGAGAAAATCAGGAAAAGAAGCAAAACTCCTGGGATGAGATAAGAATGGTTTAATAGAACAGAAAAGAAGAAACTAATAATGATAATGGTAACACTAATAAAATGACAACAGGAGTAATAAAAGGATTGAAATGTACAAATGATGCGCAGGGCAATTGCTCACCACCCGCCGACTGACACCCAGCCAGTCCCCGAGCGGCGATTCCCTGCCCCCCCCCCCTTCCCAGTTCCTAAACTAGATGGGACGTCCCATGGTATGGAATACACTGTTGGCCAGTTTGGGTCAGGTGCCCTGGCTGGGCATGAGAAGCTGAAAAATCCTTGACTATAGTCTAAACACTACTGAGCAACAACTGAAAACATCAGTGTTATCAACATTCTTCACATACTGAACTCAAAACATAGCACCGTACCAGCTACTAGGAGACAGTTAACTACATCCCAGCTGAAACCAGGACACTGCTATAGCCAGGATACAATGTGTACAGAAACCAATTGTATTTTGGGAAAAATAGGCTGCAAAATAAAGAAATCTTGCTTGGAAAATGGCCAGTTTTGCCACTGAAACAATCAGCAAATAAAAAATGATAACTGTCCATCAGGCTTTTTTTTAAAAAAAAAGCCCACTAGAAATGTTTCCACTCTTTGAAAGCAGTATATATTTATATGTCACTCACTCTTTAATGTGAAAATCAGAATGTGCTTGTACATCTTCTCAGCCAAAATCCTCAAGTAATTATTCACAACAAATTAAGACTCTCTGAGGAGCTGTTGAAGCTGATAACACAACAAAATGTTTTCAAAGGCTAGTCAAATACCAGGGGAATTGTTGTTCTAAAGGTCTTACAATTCTATAAACTGCTAAGCCAAATTTATCACTGACTAAAGTACTGGCATAAAAGGCAAATGCTAGTACTCTGTGGAGGCACTTAGCACAAAGGAGGCAAAAAGGTAGGCTGATGTAGGAAAAAGCATCTGGACGACGTGATTTAGGTAGAAAATAAGCAGCCCTACCTCTTACGTCATTTTGTCTTATGCTGTCTCGCTCATTGATATGCCCTGTGTACCTCCATCAAACTTTCTTCTTTCATCCTGTGGTACAGCTCTGGTACCACTTGTGTCTCACCCCACTGACTTCTTCAGCAAGCGGTTACTGCTGCACAGCCGAGGGAACAGGCATAGTCCTTCAGGGCCTCCCTTGCTTGCAGCAGATTCCTGCTAAACCCCATGGGGTGCTGCAGATCAGGCTTCGCTGGCTCCAATGATCTAACCTCATGGCAACAGTCCTTCCTGAAAGTGAGGAAGGGAAGCGGATGTCTCTCCCACTCCAGGCGGAGTGAGAAGAGAGCAGGCTTCCCTGGAGTTTGTCACCTGCATGGCTGGATTCTCTGCTGCCCATGCCTTTGGAGAAGGATGGGTGTTATTTAGGACAACATCTTTCTGCGAAACGGGAGCCATTTTCCTGTCTCTCTCTTCACCACTTCACCTCCCCATGCTGTTGCCTCTTGGACTTCGTCTGAGCTTGAAAGAGATGTACAAATCGGTGAGAGTAGTGCTTCGCTTCAGGCACTTCTGCCTTTGGGGGGGATCCCGTTACCCTGCATGGCAGTGCAGATGCAGTTTCAGCAGCACGATGCCCAGCTCTTGTATAATATAAATCAGAGTAATTTCCCTTGCTTCCGTGCTCTATATCTCCTTCTCCGCACTCGGTTTGGGGCTCTGAGTCTCCCCACCGAGCCGCTCTGCTGCCCGAAGGCACGCTGTGGTGAGGTGAGTGAGCTCCCTGCTCCAGAGCTACAGTCCCAGGGCTCACACAAGGGGAAAAACCATAAAGAGAGGAAGGATGTAACTTTGTCCAGCACGGATTGGCAAATGCTCCTACGGCAGCACTCAGCAGCTCTCTGCTCCTCTACATCAGTTGAGGACAGAAAAGAAGAGCGGTATTGCTGTCACTGCAAAAACCATTTGAGGTAGGCAGAATTTAAGTATGAAATTCTGATCTGGGCAAGTGGATTAACCCCTCGCCTATCCCAGTTTCTTACCTGTAAAATGCTCATACAACAAAAAAAAGATTGCTGTCAGTATAGGTACACTACTTTCAAACCTGAGCAGCTTCACATTCATTACTGCAGGCTGTTCATCTGGCCTTGACTTCTGGTAAAATTCAAGTTAATGAACTTGTAGCATATATTTTGAGGCCTGCAAGCAGTCAGCACTTTGGTTTTCTGTCTAACCAGTATGGTGCCTAAACTTTCCTGTGTTCATGTGTTATTTTGTTACTCAATCAATCACTTTTTCTCCCTGCATAATGTAACCTACTCAAATAACTGTGATTATACATTCATAATTGCAAAGTCAAAATAAAAGCCCAGAGCATATGGAAATGATCAGAATACGGTGTAATAGCAGCAATGCCATTTACTGTATATAATCAATTTAGCACACCAATAAATACATATATATATAAACCTCTGACAAGCATACTATTCTTTTCTATAAAACTTTTCATTTAAATTCTGGTGCCATTGTTTTGGAATAAATTTTCTTGTCACAAAGATATGGCTTTTTATTTGATTCAGTCTTATTGCATCATTAAAATATTGGTATCTTTTATGTTTTGCAAACATTTGTGGACACACCATTAACCAACATAAAACACAACGCAGTAACAAATGCCTGTTTTATGACTGCTGTCAGACTATATATTCTCTAATGGTCTAGCATTATCAGCAATCTAAGCCTAAATTATCACAACTAAAAGTCTATGAAATACAAGACATATATATAATCTCCAGGAGTCAATGTATTGAAACATTAGAATTAAAGGTTCAGGCAATCAATTCAGCCAAAACCTCAATTTTGCGGAGGAATTTTTCATTCAAGCAGCAAAAAGGAAAAGAAAGGAAGCAGCAAGTTATTATCAAACAGATCACCCATACTCAAAGAAGATATAGTTTCTTGGGACATTTATGTACTGTCAGCAGGAGGAACAAAAAAAAAAGGTGAGCTAGAGAAAGAGAAAAGGAATTTGATAAAGGTGCAGTGTTTATGTCTTTATCACTTTTATTGTAAATGCATTTTGATCAATGAAATTGTTCCATTAGCTGTTTGTAAGATTGATTTGTGTTTTTCCCTGACACTTTTTATTTGGCCTGAGAATTTTACTGTGTGTCTATAGGAGCAGAAGAATTTAAGACAAGGATGATAAATTGCTAACAACATATGGTTCATTCCAAGTTGTGTGAAAACACTCTCTGTGCTGCTGGAGAATGCAACTAATGAAAGTGTATCAGGGACACTAGATTTAGATAGTGATAAAGTCCAAGGTATTTTGTTGTGTATGGCATGGTTGGCAGCAGTGAACACATATGAGGAATGAATTTGCCTTTTACATAATGACCATTTAAAAGTTTTTTCATCTCCTGTGTAAACGCTAGAAATGAACTTTTTCTTTTGGTTGTCTTCTCTTCTAAAGGTGATGACAGGATCAATTTCATTGGCTTAGAATGACAATATTAATCACAAGGGTCTGTCAAGATACATAATGGCAATATATATTGGAGAGGCGTCTTGGCAGAATGCACTTATTATGAATCTCCCTTTTATTGTAGTCTTTGACAGCAACAGTTTAAAGGGTAAAGAGAGTTCTAAAATCTTGGCACCACAGACAGACAATGTCGAGTAAAGAGAAGCAGGGAGAAAGAAAAGCAAACAAGTTTGAAAGAAAGTGTCCAGACTCTCAAATGCATTCCTAATCAAACAGCAAAGGAATCGTGATTTAGTGAGATTCTAAAGTATGCCATTTACTCTCCATCAAAAGATTTGTGGGTTTTTTTAACTTTCCTTTCTAAACTAAAAAGGTAGAAGGCACACAAAAGTCTGCTACCTAAGATGGTTTTGAAACACAAAGGTTCTGTGTTTAGTTTACTTTTTGGATTAGATGTGTCAGTTCCAACAATCCCAACTAACCTATGCTCTTGCCTATCCTCTGTGCATCTTGTCCTTCTTACAGAGATTATAGCTCATCTATTAGGCTCTTTTTTATTTTTGTTCCCACTGCTTCCACAGATTTGCTCCAAACACTTCACCACTTTTGAAAATCTACGTTCTTTGTCATTTGTTTATTGTCCTCTACTGAAAGTACTGGAGTTGTTTATGGAATACTAATTAAAGCCTCTTTACCCCTTTCCCTTTGGAAATGAAATGGAAACATTTTCCAATGACTCAAAGAAAAATAAGTGGCATGGAGATGATTTATCTTATTCACATTGTAATTTGCTGGACATCCTCTTTTCCTTGCCTGCTTCCATTTTTAAGACTATGACAGTAATCAAAATTTAAGAAATATTTGTTCTCTATATATTTATCTTTTCCTGATTAATCCAATAAATAAAAGTTAATAAGTATTATTATGGTTAACTATTCTATACCTTCTTTTTGAACTCTTGGGTCTTTGCAGTAATTTACAAAACTGTGTTATGCTTCTTTCTCTTCCCATCTTTTCTGTGGAATACAATATTGCTTGGAAATTCTGATAAGATTTATTGTAAAATGGGAGTGGGTGTTTGTTTGTGAGTAACAGTATAATTCTGCTGAAGTCTCTGGAGATGCACTGGTTTTATCTGGCCTTAAAAATGTGTAGTAACTTAGAAAGCTAAGTGCAGCATGATCCATCACAGTCTAATGAACTAATTCTTTTCCAGTTGTACTGAAAATGAAAGCATAGCTGATAACCATTTCTGTAGGGAAACTACAGACACGGCGTTCAATAGCCTCCTAGACTAGACACTTACAAACTGCATTTATGTAAACTCTCTTGAATTCATTGGCTAATACCTATTTGAGTAAGGACTGCTTACCCAAGAAAGGATTTTCAGGCTCAAGCCCTGCCTCAACATTCTCCACTTTAACCAGGCAATTATCTCACCCTCCTGAGCAGATTACAAATTATGCAAAACTATAAACAAGGTTGAAAGGCCAAGAGGAAAATAGAGGTAATGTATGAAGTATGCATCATGCTATTAGAATTCTTAAAAGCAACAAGACTTACAATTTGGATACAGCATAGTATTAATGTGAAGATGAATACAAGATCCTTTGCTAGCTTGAATACTGCATCTGAAACTTTAAAAATGGAAATAGAAAATAAACGGGGAAGAAGCAGAGGCACTCTGTGTGCTACATGCTAACTTGCACAACAATTTCTGTACCTTAAAAAAATAAAATACAATATACAAATACAAAAGTTGGTTGAGAAGGAAAAAATGTTTTCTATTTCATTTTCCACAGATTCACAAGCTTCTCTTTGTGCTGTTTTTTTACAGGGCTGTGATTTATTCAGGGTAAAATTGGATAGGTGTGAATTTTGGAAAGCAGTGATACTAACAAATGAAAATTGAAGTTTTTAGGGTGTGGCATTGCAGAAGCTTTTTTTTTTTTTTTTGATATCTCCTGATGAATAAAAATGTGAATATTTTTGTTGGAAATATTGCTGAAGAAAAATGGGGTCTTTCACTAATCGATGAACTTCATAAATCAGATACAAAGACAGAAACAAGTCTGAGAACAACTAAATTGAACATAGTACTGGTGGCTGACTAGAGAGAGAAAAATAGGTTTGTGAAGAGCGGGTGTTGAGGAGCTTACCAAGGAATCTGCTGCAACTATACTGAGGTCCCACCATCAGGCAGATATAAGAGGGTTGGCTTTTTTCTTTCTTTTGGAACTTTCTTTCTTGAGCAACTGAAGCACTAGCTGAACTCAGCTAAAGGTAGATTTGAGAAGAGAGTATTGTCCTTTTTTAAATTTACTGATCCATTACTTTTAACATAAACTGTTTTTGATAACTAATCTTGCAATAGCAAGTAGTCTTGCTGCAGTAATTCCAGGAAGGTAAAAAATGATCTTGTGCTGTTGGACTCACATGCTCTGAGTTAAAGGTATTGTTCATAAGTGTTTAGAACAAAATATTTTTCATTTCTGCTGAACACTTTCTGCAATGTGGTTGCACACGTAAGATTATATGCATAAAATTGCACACATAAGATCTTCTAACACAAATCTACGTCTTGGCACTTGGCCACATCTTTTTTAAACTAGAGTTTTTGAGAAAAAGTCTGGGTTCTTAATGCTTTTATTCAGGTGTAAGGAAGTCAGTTCAAAGACAATACCCTGCTAATTAATACAGTGTGGAGCAATTTATCTTTTCAGTGTGAACAGATTTCCTTGATTAAATTTGGCCATTTCTGGGTGAAGTGCTCTCCAATGCAGGAAAAAATACAAATAATTCAATCATAATTTGGTGGAATACTACTTTATTTGTATAAACTTCATTGATTGTCTATGTAAAAATGGAACATTACTTTAGTTATTTGATACACAGAGTTAAGTTAGTCACACCACTTGGTCTGTATGCCTGATCCTCTCCGTGGTATAATACCATTTCTGTTCCTCTTTTTGTCACAGAAAACAGTCCAAAAGACTATTGAACAAATTTCTTCCTCTTGCCTGAAATTATTTTTGTGAACACTCTTTAAAACAGAATTTTTCTTGAGACATGTGCCAATGGAGACATGAAAATTCAAACAAACCCAGCATGACTAGATTGAATAAATATTTTGTAAGAGGTTTTTTTGTGTTTCTCACCCACCTCTAAGATTTTGAAGTACTATGGCTTGAAAATGGTTCCTGATTTGACCCTCAGCCCTCTTCTCTGAAACAAAATATTAAAATGGAGAAGTTATTCAGACTTACTGTTTCTGGAAGACTTTGTAAGCAATAAAACTACTATAGTTCTGCTGCATATAGAAGAAGGATGTGGGTAACAGTGTCTCTGTTCTGCAGATGTGTTTCGTTTGGGCTTCTCTACCATTGGCTACAAGAGGTTTCGAGAGACATCGAATATTAGAACAATTAGATCATTAGCTACAATAAAGAGCTTGCTTTATTCCTCCTCCCTACCCCCCAGTTTTATATCATCTAGTTATTTACTATATCTTTTACAGATTGCATTACTGAAAAGTAGAAACAGTTTGGGTTTTTTTTAAGTTGAACAGAATGCCTGATTTATTCATACCTCTCTAGTAACAGATCTTTACTCCACGTGGGCTCAACATACAGTGCCACAAAATGTACCTTAACCCCTGCTGTCCCAACTAAATAACATAGGAAGGTCTCAGTATGACAATCCCAAATGACATACCACTAGTGACTACACTTGTATCATCTCTGACAAAAAATATCTGATTTTAACCTAGCTATCATATTAAATCTTATTAAAATTCACGAGTACAAAATGATAAGGAGAAGACCTTTCTGATTTGGACTGAAGATGATATAATATGTACTAGCATTTACAGTAAGAAAATGTGTCTTTATCCACTTAAGTGATGGAAAATTCTGCATTTCATAAAGGGGTTGAGAAGAAGGGAATCCAAATGCTATACTGGCAAGTGGTCTTCTTGTGATATATCTGCAGGGTCATTACATGTGGCTTTTAAACTTATTGTTAGAGGCTAATTATGATTTACTTTAAAAAGCAGAGAAAGAATTAAAAGCAATTCTCTTAACAGACCCTGGTAATATTTTTTTTGGTTTAGACAGTATTTTGTAAAATGTTCATTTACAATTATTTTGAGTGTTAATATTATATATTATTTACTTTCAATTAAATTATATTTTGATGGTTACTTTAGCTATCCTGTTTTAAAATACGGATTGGGTTGGATTGGATTTTAAAATATTGGATTTCATGTACTGCTTTGCTGGATTTTCACATTGCTGTATTTAATGCACAGTTTGTTCTGCTTCTGTGCATATAAAATACTCTCTTGTCTGTAAGGATTATATTTCATACAATGAAGATAGGAAGAACTGGATTAAGAGAGACTGATGATTCATTTTTTCCTCTTCAGATTCATACTGGAAAAAAAGTTTATTTCTTTTATGTCAGTAGCTGTTACTGAAAGCCTGATGCTCCTTGAGGACTTTGCATTTCCTCTGAAATGATAGTTTATGCATAGTTTCTCACTACAACCTATGTATTTGTAGTGTGAGATTTCTTCCATGCCTACCAGATTGTTCCTTTATCCAAAATATTCGCTGTCATTATGTCTAGACTTCTGCTCTCACAGACTTTTTGTGAAGATTCTGTAGAAGAATGGTTTATATACCACTGGTTATTATTGCACAGTAGAAAAAACCTGCTAACTAACTACTGATATCACTGTGATATGGCGATCTGACACTCTGACACTACAGTTTGAGAAAAGGCTTATACTTTTTTTCTTTTTTCAGATGTGCCTATATATTCCCATAGCAAACAGCACTCAGTTAAAAAAGGGCAAATCAACATCACATCAAAATTCCTTTTTCTTGCAGGAGAAAAAGAAATGTCCACACCCCTCCCCCCCAACTAAACTTCAAATACTCTAAAAGTCTGTCCAATGAAAATTATGCTCTGTAAAATTTTGAACTGGAGCACTTAGTTTCATATTCATCCATGTTAACTTTGATTATGTAAAAGGAGATTAGGTGCTACTTCAGTTCAACCGTATTGTAAGGGAAACCTTTTAATGTTGATTACATTTCAAGGCTTGTGAAGGGACAAAGATTCTAACTTGATGAACCCTGATATCAAATGAGGGGTTTTTTTAATAATTGTCTATAAAATTGTTAACGATTTTCCTATTTGCTAGCAGAAACGAAGCATTAAACATTAGAAAAAGAACCTTGTTGTTTTGTTAGAGATAATGTTTTGTTTGTTAACTTATATAATAAAGAGGAGGAGTAGCATGTTACAGACTATAATCTCTGTCCTTTATTATGTTATGAATTTAATTAAACTTGTCAGAATAACTTTTTATGAACAAAGCTGTTTTATTTGATTATTTTACTATTTCTATTATTTATACAGTGGCTTGAGGTTTTACCCTTACATTTCTTAAAGTTTTATTTTATTTAAGAGTACAGCATGTCCATTTCTGAATAAATTGCCTCCTAAAAAATCGAATACTAGATTGATCAAAAAAATCTTTCAAATACAGTGTGAATTTTGCATCTAATTATAACTATGATAAATTAAAAATATTCCATGAGCTATATTTTAATAGCTAGTATAAAGATGCACTCTCGGAGTATTACTTACAAAGAATTAATCTACTGGACTGGTTATATGTCTGTCTTGCCTGGGTGACAGTTCCCAGGGACTAAAAGACTCAGTAAGGCTCCATGAGTCCAGGTGCATACAACACCTGAGAGCTATAAGACTGAAGCCATAAAATGAGAACTTCAGTCTCTAAACATTTTAAGAGACACTGACCCCTTTGATCTTTAACATAAATGATTCAGATTTTCTGTCTCTTTTCTATTTTAACAGTTTATAGGCTTTTGCTTTATTTTTTCTTCACTTGCACATTTTCAGGTGTTGAGAACTTAGTCAACAATGTTATCAAGAGAAACAGAAGTCTCATATTTCGAAAGCGTGTCCAGAACTTCCCCAGTTGAGATGCCTTATTCTGGGCACTTAAATTCATAGTTTTAGAGGCAGCACCTGTGGGCCACACAAGGGCCAGTTTGATCACTGAGAAGTTCACGATTTGATGAGAGATGTTGAAGAAAAGCCAACAAGAGAAAATTGAAAAAGCTTGGTCACTTAGCTGCATTTCCCCTAGTCAATGATTTCATGAAAAACCCAAGCATCTGCCATCTGGGAGACAGTGGGAGTTACAAATTCAGTTTACTGAGCCATTAACTCTAACGATGCCTCCCTCCCCCTTTTGTAAACCTGAGGATTTGGTATAACTTCAGTTACCTGGGATGTTTTAAATGAGTAGAAAAGGTGTGTAATGCATTGTTATGCAAATGATTGGGAGAAATGTTCTTGGAACAATATTCAGTTTCTTTATTCAGGTGGAAGAAACAAATCTTTCTGTGGAGCTAGCTGCTTGGTCTGTAGTTTCATCTGAAACCTGACCTATGTGTAGAACTCCTCAGTAAGATAAATTGATTGGCTAGAAAGGTTATGGACAGATCAGGCATTTCAGAGAAGTGGTAGAAACAGGATGGCTATACACAAGGAAAGAACAGAGATGTTCTGGGATTGTGACCTTGAGAAAAGCTGAGGTGTAATTTTTGGGTCAAGTGTTGCCTGAAAAAGAAGCTTGCATCTGTGGGCAAATCAACCGTCTCCTATCTGAGTCCTTCTGGGACTTCAGATATGCTCTGTAAGTAAACAGGATTTTATCTACGAAACACCTTGACAGAATCAGTGTCTCCTTCTATCACATCAAGCTGCAAATTATTAAATTTGGCTAATCATTCACATCAAAGAAAGGCAATAGTATGGCTATAAGTGGAAAAGCATCTTAATTTAGATTTTTTCTAATCTGTACATAAGACTAGAGCACTCAGACTGAAGTGCTTGGTTCAAACGTACTTTACTGTTAACCTTTTTAATTACTGGAACATGGCAGTTTCCGCTTTCTTCAAACAACTCATTTCACTCCATGTAATTTTTAACCATGAGGAATATTATTTGTGAATGTACAGGGAATTTTATAGAAGGTAATGAAAAGTGGCCAACATTGTCCTTTGTGCATAAAAAGATGACTCAAACACACCATGCAGTGATCACTGAGCATTTGAAGATTCCTGTAACACCTTCATCTGCTTTAGCCAGCTTGCTAGGGTGGCATTTTTTTTTTTCCAGACAGCTTGATGGCTTGATTTTACCCTTAATGTGAATCAACAAACAAATAGCAGCGAATCATAGAATGGTTTAGGTTGGAAGGGAAATTAAAGATCATCTAGTCCCAACCCCCCTGCCATGGGCAGGGACACCTTCCACTAGACCAGGTTGCTCAAAGCCCCATCCAGCCTGGCCTTGAACACTGCCAGGGAGGGGGCATCCACAACCTCTCTGGGCAACCTGTTCCAGTGCCTCACCACCCTCACAGTGGAAAACCACTTCCTTACATCTCATCTAAATCTACCCTCTTTCAGCTTAACGCCATTACCCCTCATCCTATCACTACATGCCCTTGTAAAAAGCCCCTCTCTGGCTGTAGGTCTCCTTTAGGTACTGGAAGGCTGCAGTAAGGTCTCCCCGGAGCCTTCTCCTTCTCCAGGCTGAACCACCCCAACTCTCTCAGCCTGTCTTCACAAGAGAGGTGCTCCAGCCCTCCGATCATCTTCATGGCCCTCCTCTGGACTTGCTCCAACAGGTCCATGTCCTTCTTATGCTGGTGTCCCCAGAGCTGAACGCAGTACTCCAGGTGGGGTCTCATGAGAGCGGAGCAGAGGGGGAGAATCACCTTCCTTGACCTGCTGATCACACTTCTTTTGGTACAGCCCAGGAACAGTTGGCTTTCTGGGCTGCAAGTACACATTGCTGTGTCATGTTGAGCTTCTCATCAACCAACACCCCCAAGTCCTTCGCCTCAGGGCTGCTCTCAATCCACTCATCGCCCAGCCTGTATTTGTGCTTGGGGTTGTCCCAACCCATGTGCAGGACCTTGCACTTGGCCTTGTTGAACTTCATAAGGTTTGCACAGTCCCACCTCTCCAGCCTGTCAAGGTCCCTCTGGATGGCATCCCTTCCCTCCAGTGTGTCGACTGAACCCCACAGCTTGGTGTCGTCAGAAAACTTGCTGAGGGTGCACTCAATCCCACTGTCCATGTTGCTGACAAACATGTTAAACAGTGCTGGTCCCAATACTGACCCCTGAGGAACTAACAGTCTTGAAAAAAGTACATGTTCATCAAAGTCATTCTGCTAAACAAATTGTGACACCTCTATTAATCATGTCAGTTTTATGCTTCCTTCTTGCTCTCTTCCCTCCATTCAGTCTAGTTGTCACATGCTGTGTTTGCCTTATTTCAGGACAAGGATATTGGAATGAAGACAGACAAACCAATACAGAACTACTATATTATTTAAGTAATTCACCTGAACCACACACGCTGTATGGCTCATGGTCAGCAAGCCAAACTGTTACATATCAGCGAATGAGGACTGATTAAAAAAAAAAAAAAAAATTACAATTATTTTTATTCCTGAGCTGGTTTAGAAGCTGCATGCTAAGCTGTACCTGCAGTCTACATGGAGTTTTCTGTCACTGCTGTCTATGTGCAGAATTTGTGATTTTATTTTATGCCTGCAAATTTGCATCACTAGGTAACCACATAATTTTGCACGTGTAAATAGAGTTCCCATAAAATCTTACCATTCATGCACACGGAAGCATTTGTGGGAAATTGCACGCTCATTTTACAGTCTACACTCCCTTTTTGAAATTAGCTATGTGACAGTAAGATTGTTTCCAGATTTGTAAGTTTTTCATTTTTAGAAGAATACTGTGACCAAAATCAGAAAATAAATCTGTGGCTTTTTCTGTATGCATTCACATTTTTCCATTTTGCTGTGAAAAAAAACCAAAACAAAAAAGCCTTAAGTAGAAATTCTGGGAGAAACCCCACATGTATAACCATCTGTTTTCTTGCTAGCTATTTTTTCCTAGCAGTTACGGTGGCTTCTTTAGCTTTTACCAACTGCCAAGCTCAGGTCTTCCGCCCTGAGGAATTGCACACCTTGCAGACAGATGTGGGTATGTAAGAATCAGAATGACTCTCCCTCCCTCCCTCCCTTCCATACACATACTCACATCCCCATGCACAAGTGTTTACAAGGGGAAGCCTTGTACGACTTTTTAACTTTGCCCCATTAGGGCCAGTGTATGAGCTATTTGTGTAGCACAGCAAAGAGCAATTTCACCAGGCAGTGATCTTGTGAACTGTGGAAATGAACCTCTCTGAGCAGAGGTCCAAGCATTAATAATTCAATGGCTGTAGAATTGCAAGCAGCAAAGCTTATTACACCTCATGCTGTAACTTGTGAGCTCCGTTAGGATGCAGGTAAGTATGCAAGAGTGGACAATAAATTGAACATTGTGCAACTGCTGTTTGACCTCCATATGTTTTGGCACGTCAAGAAGTCTTCTAATGTGTATTAGTGGGGGTCAGGCACAAACCCTATCTCCATTCGATGAGCTGACTCTCATGGTTAATGGTAATTGGTGACTCTCAGGTTAAATGGTAAGGTTTGCAAAGTGTTTAAATGGAAAAAAGGCCCTAACTTATAAGTAATGCCCATTTCAGAGTGACACTGCTTATCTTTTTAAACATTTAGAGCACAGATCTAGTTTGTGGTAGAGGTTTTCCACTTCCTCTCCTGCTGTCTTATGTGAATGTTGGCTCTGATATAAGTAGTGATAGATATGGGAGATTTAGCAAAGAAACACAAGAGCAATACTAGCAGTTGCCAGTGTACTTGAGACAAATGGATTCAGCACAGCTATGCAACACTTCTTGGATATTTTCTATTATAAGAATACTGCGAGGAACAATGGAAATGGCAGATTGACAGCATAGGAAATATATGAAAATCAATATGATCCTTACTAGTTTAATATTACACAAAGGACTGATTATTTTCAGCAGAGATACATTTAATACATAAAATACTTTTCATACATATGTATTAAGATACTGTTAATACATAAAAATATGTATTACTCATTCTAGCAGTGGTATGTTAACAGAACATGATGATTATTTTTTTTTCCTGAGAAAATATGAAAAGATGCATTTCCCTGCAAAGTTCAGCTAGAACTATAGCTGGACCAATGCTTTGAGTTGATGATTTTTACAGTATGCATATAAACACTTTGGTATGAGAAAAAAACCCCATAATCTAAACCAGCAACTTGATTTTGTATTTCACCTTATTCTAAGGAAACTATAGCTATAAGAGAGCAAACATAGAAATAGCTAAGGAACTGACTCTCCTTCCTGCTCAAAAATTTTTATACTTCTCCAGCATTAAGTGAAAATTAGCTTGATGTGCTTCAGGGTCTGAAGAAACAAAATTGTCTGCAGTTTAGGTTAAAAAGTATAATTATCCTAAGGCAGGCTCTGGTTTAAGGAAGTCCAGTGGTGGTATTCATATCCAAACTTCTTTAGCATTCTGTAGTTGGGGCTTGTCTCTGTTAAAAGCTTTACTGATCCTGTCAGCTGTGATACTATTGCGTAGAAATTAATGGCTGAATAAAAGTTTGAAAGCTAATGCAGCTGACTTTAATCAGTTTATTGATTCAAAGCTATACAAAAGTAACCAATTAATATTAAAAAAGACCTGACTGGAATAACAATTCATTGGAGCATCTGCTGCCATTTGCAATAGTGCAAATCTAGCCTGCAAAATTAGTTACGTATTTTTATACTTTATTCATTGATCAGAGAGCATTTACAGTATTACTTTACACCTTTTTGTTTTAAAAGCAACAGAAGATTAACAAAATGTCGGCTACCTGGATCAGTTTTATAATATTTCAGCTGGCATTCTTAAGATAGGAAATATGATGCATAAACAACATATAAATCTTCTACAGACTAAACCCACTACTTATCCTGTGCTCTCAGTAAAGGAGAAAAAATGGGACTTAGTTTATGAACTCTTAGGGTAGTAGACTAAACTAAAGGTTAGGGGAATTTCAACTGAGTCCCAAATACAATGAAAGTACCAGGAAAGTTTGATTCAAAATTTAAAAAGGATGTTACAAATTATATTTTAAATAAAGTAGTAAGTAATTAAGATTAGGAATGAAATCATCCAGTTAACAGCACAGGCCAGCAATACAAAACATAATAGTAAGAGAGAGCATTCAAAGTCCAGGAATTGAGATGAAAGTACATTTTTTTAACAATCTTCATTTACCTTTCTGAAGATACCATCTCTGGCAAAATAAGCATGGCAATTATTGATGACGCAGCAGTATTTCTGATGAGCAGAATCACTGCTTTTAGCTAACAGAACAGTATTTCATCCAAATAAAATGTTGCAACGTTTGAGATAGGAAGTTTGGCTTCATGGAGTATGCTTGTAGAATCTGCAAACTGCTTGCTCTAGTTTTAAGGATGTGTGAGTAGCATGAGAAAATGTTTAGTGCTCAGAATTAAAACTGGCTCCAGGGAGTTACCGGCTTCTTATGTCATTGTTCAGAAACTTGTTTTAAGGCTCTTTTCTTTCTTGGAGGTTCCTCTGATTATTGGTCACTCCCATTGAAGACAGGAGTAGAGATAACTCATAACCACCAAGAGGACACTCACAGGTCCTTTTTTTCTTTTTATTGTGTAGGAGTGCAGAGAACATCAGGTGACTCTTTTAATAATAATAAAAGAAAGGTAGACACTTTTTCATAGGCTGAAACACAAAAAAGGTGCTAGAACATTGTGGTGGGTTGACCCTGGCTGGATGCCAGGTGCTCACCAAAGCCGCTGTATCACTCCCCTCCTCAGCTGGTCGGGGAGAGAAAATATAATGAAAGGTTCGTGGGTCGAGATAAGGACAGTTCAAGAAAGCAAAAGCAAAGGTCACACATGAAAACAAAGCAAAGCAAAAGACTTTATTCTCTACTTCCCACCAGCAGGCGATGTCTGGCCACTTCCCGGGAAGCAGGGCTTCAGTACGCGTAGTGGTTTCTTCAGAAGACAGATGTAAATAATGAATGCCCCCCCTTCCATCTCCCTTTACATAGCTTTTAGACCTGAGCTGACATCATATGGTATGGAATATCCCTTTGGTCAGTTTGGTTCAGCTGTCCTGGCTATGTCCCCTCCCAAGATCTTGCCCACCCCCAGCCTGCTGGTGAGGGGAGAATGTTGGAGGGACAGCCTTGATGCTGTGGGAGCACTGCTCAGCAGCAGCCAAAACACGGGTGTGTTATCAACAACTTTCTAGCTACCAATACAGAGCACAGCACTATGAGGGCTGCTATGGGGAGAATTAACTCCATCTCAGCCAGACCCAATACAAATATTTGGATGCTTCATGGACCAGCAAACTACCAGAACCAGATATTATCCAAATGACATTAAAAAATCCTAGAAAAGGATGTAAGGTTTAGCTGTTTACTTGCAGCTGTGGAAAGCTGCAAACATCCTATTCAGCCACTGCCTAATGTGGGAAGCAGCATAAAAATGGGAGAGGAGTGTGCTTTTGGAGTTTTATAGGCCCTCATGTTTTGTTTCTCTGTGGACCTGGGAGTATCTTAGTCTCAATAGCGCTGAGCAGCTTGGAGCCTAATTCCTAGCCAAACCCCTCTGTGATTCACAAGATTCTTTCCTGAGGGGCTTTGTCAGCTAAGTGTTCCCAAACTATCCATAAGGGATCAACATGTTGTGTGTGCTCCCCCCCAACACTCAAAAGTATTGCAATGGTGATGCCTCTTGCTCTTTTCTTCTACACGGCATCTACATTGTCTTATTAATGAGCCCCACATGGTTCCCTCAGGGGTAGGTTCCCTGGCTTTCTGTTGTGGCCTTGACCCATGTGTATTACGAGTGGGGTGCTGGGAACCCTGCAGAGGTGGGAACCTCAGATCTGGCCTTGCAGCACCCTCCTACACACAGCTTCATGCTGTCTCAGGAAATCCCTCTCTCCCCCAGATTTCTCATTTGAGGAATGAGAAATCTGGGCTCACCACTGAGCACACACAAGGACCCTCACACTGTTAGGTCTTCTGAAAACCTCCACTGCTCCTGTAGTCTCCCTACCCGAAGAGTTGGTCTGTACAGTTTATACCTTCCAAATCTGCCTACTGCATCATGTATCTGGATGACATGAGCTAATTGCAACTTAATGACAACAATATGCCTTGACCACTTACTGTACACAGTCCTGGTCACTGTTTGATTGCCCCTCCCAGGAAAGCAGTTTTCAGCAGGTCCTAGCATCTCCTATGTCCAATGTGTGCAGTCAGGCAGGAAAACAGATATTAAGCTTTATTTGCATGTTTGGTTTTTTTTTTTAAAAAAAAAACAACAAACCAGAAAAATGTGTTCACTGCAAGAATCTATTTCATCTTGCCCATTTCCCCATTCCATGCTCTGCAGTTGTAATACAGGCATGAGCCAGAGGGGAAAACTACCTTGATATCAGAGATGTCCAGGGCTCAGGTAGTTTACTCTGGAAACACATACCTTGAACCAGTTCAGAGCAGCAAGGCTTATTCTAGCAAGCCACTGCTGTTTCTTAGGGATAGAAACCCGACAGGAATCTCATCATTCTGCCTTTCCCTGGTGACTTACTCACTTTGGTGGCCCCCACCATGCTGAAGTATTTGCTGCCACTGTATGTTATTTTCTGCCTGTCGTGGTTTAACCCCAGCCAGCAACTAAGCACCACGCAGCCGCTCACTCACTCCCCCCCCCATCCAGTGGGATGGGGGAGAAAATCAGGAAAAGAAGTAAAACTCCTGGGTTGAGATAAGAACGGTTTAATAGAACAGAAAAGAAGAAACTAATAATGATAATGATAACACTAATAAAATGACAACAGTAGTAATAAAAGGATTGGAATGTACAAATGATGCGCAGGGCAATTGCTCACCACCCGCCGACCGACACCCAGCCAGTCCCCAAGCGGCAATTCCCTGCCCCCCCCCTTCCCAGTTCCTAAACTAGATGGGACGTCCCATGGTATGGAATACACTGTTGGCCAGTTTGGGTCAGGTGCCCTGGCTGGTCATGAGAAGCTGAAAAATCCTTGACTATAGTCTAAACACTACTGAGCAACAACTGAAAACATCCGTGTTATCAACATTCTTCACATACTGAACTCAAAACATAGCACTGTACCAGCTACTAGGAAGACAGTTAACTCTATCCCAGTTGAAACCAGGACACTCCCAATTGTGGCTTTTGCACGTAGCACAGCTCACTGAGGTGCAGGCTGAGGAAGGATGAGGCTGTTGGGGTAGCACTGGGTAAAGGGCTCCTCAGGGAACTTAGAAAGGTGCAAATCCCTCCCAGGGTCATTGTATATTGCATATTGCATTGTTATACCCAGGGCATAACCAAAGTGCTATGCAGGTTTCAGGTGTAATCATTTGGATTTGGACTGGTGCTTAAAGGTATTGTCTGGTATTTTCCTTCTGCCTGAAGCACTCATGAATGATTTAGTTGGTTACTCTTTTGTATTTGGTGCAGACATTTGTCTTAGAAAAGACCTTCTGAGACAGCCCAAGACCATTTACAAAGCTGACTTTTAGATGGACTTATCCTGAGATGAGCTACAGGATTGATAGACAAAAGTGGAAGCCCAGGTTATGATAAGATCCATGAAAAGATTTGGGTGAATGTTTTTTTTCTCTACATTTTTCCCACTAGAGGGTGAGTGTTCTATATCCAACTGAGGTGTCTGAGCAGAGACTCCTTCAGCCAGGCTGAAAGGACAGAGTGGATTGTGTGCTTCTTGGAGATTCATTGCTTGTTTAGGCCAAAACCATTGGTGAGGGGGTATAGTTAGCTGGGGAACCATCACCCAAGATGCTCATCTCTGCGCAATCTGTTTTTCACAGCTCCGAGCACTAACAGTGTGGAGCTGATTGTTGTTTTGCTGCATATTTTCAAGCAGGTCAGGAGAGAGAATCCCTCTTTTCCAACACCTTCTGCAGCTGTTAGAGAATTGTAGCACATTTACATCACAGGAATTTTGCCTGTTCTTTTCCCATGTCATTTGTGGGTGAGATCTAGGACAACGATAATACGCTCATCAAAGATAAAGGGTGTCATCGTGTCTTGTCTCCTGCTCAGTGGTGGCAGAAATAAGCCCTGGTTGTCAAAATCCCTCTTGTCTTGTGGTTAGTGGTCAGGACAGCTTGCTGGAGGAGTCCTTGCTCTAATAAATACCTGAAGAGACTCTTATTTGATTTTCAAAGCTCTGCAGTAGGCTTAGTAATATAATTAATTCACTGACTCACTGAGGGGCAAAATGTTCACATATATATGAAACTGGCTGAACACTGCTATTTCTGACATAGGCAAAGACTCCAGAAGCAAGCTCTTGGTTCAGGTACGCTGTTTTGATATGTATGGCATTGAAGGTGTTCCTTCATGCAGGTAATATGAGCACCCATGTGACAGAAGGCACCGAGTAAGCAGCTATAATTATTGTACTCACAATCATTGCACTTTTTATTTGGATTAAGCAGAACTACTGAAAATAAAAATAAAAACCACTGGGGGCGGGGGGCGGGGGGTGTGGGAGGCTGAAGTCATCCAGATTAGTTAGCAATCAGTTAAAAGGCCGTTACATTAAAAGAGCAAGCCAGAGCTACCTGCAGACCAGGCTAAACCTACCCAGGACAGGGCAGCAGAGATACACAGAATATGTTACCAGCTTTGTGCAGCCTCTTCTATGAGAAGAATATCTAAGCTATTGATTTTTATTGATTAACAGTCTAGAAAAAAGGCATAATTAAAGAAGCAGCAGGTACCAAAAATTGAATTAGACTAGTAGTGCTTAAAGTAATTAAGATTTTATGAGAATCATAAAAAGCATAGGGAAAAGTAAGCACAGTACCAGTTTAACTGCTCCTAAATCTGGGATGGAACAGTCTGAATGAGTTCTGCCAATTTTAAATTCAGTGCTGGCATTAAGAAAAGTAAATCTCAGCATCGTTGGGTTTGCCTCAATGACACTCTCATCTCAGTCTGCTGCTACAGTGAAACCAGTGAAGAAAATGTTGTAAAAAAGAGGGGAAAAAAATCTAAATGTTATTGTAGTGCCAATAATAACAACTGGCAGTATGACCTCATCTGTGTTCCACTTTGGATATGAGATCCTATTAAAAATATTTCTGATCTATATAAAATATTTTTGATGCATATATCAGAAATTTTGCAGCTGGAAAAATAAAATCAATGAAGGAATGGTGAGATTTTGAAGAGACTGGCTAACGCAAGAATGAGAAAGTAAAGACAATATAGGTTAACATGCTTCTGCTTACCAGAGAAAGGATTGTTTAAATCATTTAAAAGATGAAAAAAATCAAACAAAAAGAAAAACATTATACAATGTATAATCTCCTTTTGGAATTAATTGCTACAAAATACTGTTCCTTGCAAAATCCCACCATAATTTTAAAAGTTTTGTATTTATTTGGACAATAAGAAATAGAATTAAACAAAAGAGGCTGAGAGCAAGTGTGAGGATTCTGGATCAGAATGAAAGCCAATTATTTCCTAAAAAGTTAAGGGGTATTTTCTCCCATTATTAACCCCTTTTTGCACTCTTCAGAGGTTGTTGTGCCCTTTTGTGGAATATCTAGCACTGGTCACAGTTGGATCAGGGTGCAGGACCTCCCACTTAACCCAGTCAAAATTTCTACATTTCTAAATGAGGATTATACTCCTAATAGTGCAGTCTAACAGGTTATTGTAAAACCTTGATATATTTTGAGGAGTCTCCATGTATGCCTGATTTGTGGCTAAACTTCTTATGGAGAATAAAAAACATGCAACACAGAAAAAAATGCGTGAGCATAAATGGCACAGACAGCAGTGGCTGTTCTCTCTCCCACTAATGAGGGGCTCAGATCAAAACCAGAAGAATGACTTGCTTTATGTGGGAACCCTGTGACTGAGCAGAGATCTGCATTCTCCTCTGCTGCCCTGTCCTGGGTAGGTTTAGCCTGGTCTGCAGGTAGCTCTGGCTTGTCCTTTTAATGTAATGTCTTTTTAACTGATTGCTAACTAATCTGAATTATTTCAGCCCCCCCCCCCCCCCCCCCCCCGCCCCCAGTGGTTTTCATTTTTATTTTCAGTAGTTCTGCTTAATCCAAATAAGAAGTTTTTCTAATCCTCTCTGACTGATCATGCTTCCCCTCTGGCATTTAGCACATTTTTGACAGGACATTCTTCTTGTTTCAAATCTGAATTCACTTTTTAGGGATTTCTTTGCTAATACAGCCAGGAAATCAACCAGAGCAAAATGCCCTCTTTCATAACCAAAGTTCCTGTAAAAACCTGTTTTCTCATTGTAGTCAACTTAATTTCAGTAAAATATGAAAATCAAACATTACTCAAGTTTTTAATGACTAATGCAGCAAAAAGCCTGAAAATAGATTTGCACAGTAGCTCACAAACAGAAATCTAATGCAATTTAAGAGTTTGTTTTGTCTTGTGTTCTAGTGCAGATGCTGAGATTTTAGGAACTGGAAATTCTAACAAAAGAAAAAAGAAACTATTTCTTGTGAAATAAAGTAAAAAGGCATGTGAAAAAGGTGCTTTTTCATTGCTGTTCCATTTTTGTGCTGACTTGTCGGCAGGCATAATGTTATGCTGAATCACATGACAATTTTAAGAGTAAGATGAGAAATTTTCCTTAGGAGGAAAAGAAGTTAACAAAATTGGTAAAAAATGTTGGCGAGTGAAGTTTTCAGGGTATGCTCTGTAAGCTCCCTTGCTTTCTACCATATCTGTAATTTGGATCAGCCACCAGTACAGTGTGTACTTGAATAGCAGAAAAGTGCCAGCAAGGCTCAGGAAGAAAGCTCTGCAAATTGCTAGCTCACCTCTGAGCTCTGGTGTGGATTATAGGATCAAAAGTCATTACAATACATGTTTTGTTTGCTGTTGTATGAATGAAAACTAAGTTTACTGTGCAGAATGTTTGGTGGTTGGATTTTCACACACGGAGTCGAACAGGCTTGTTCATATTTCTGAGTGACATTTTCAGGGAGGTTGAATTTATTTGAAAGTATCTCCATATTTGTGGTTTTGTAAGTTTAGATCTTCACCAATACACTAGTGAATATGGATAATTTAATCATAACTGCCCTTCCCTGAGCAGAGGCCAGGCAAAAATGCAAACATTTCCATTTTCAGTAGCTGTGCGAGACTTCAGAGTTTGATGTACTTTACTGGAAAAATTTCCAGTGAGAGTAATTCTCAAAATCACTCAGTACTGTGCTGACTATGCTTATCTTTGAATTAGTGGAAGAAAAAGTGGACCAATCCATACTACTTCAAAAGTTTATTCTAAGAGTTCACTAGGTGTTAAGCACTGATGAGTGGTCAAGGCTGCACTAAGAATTACGTCCACAGTTCTGAATTAAGTCACATGCATGACCTAATGATACCTTCAAAACAGTAATTAGCGATGAGGGGAGTGAAGATATTTATAGGTGTTCAAATAATGAATTCACATGTTGAAATAATGGAAATAAGTTCTGTAAAAAAAAAAAAGTTAGCTTCAGGAAAAAAATACATATGGACAAAAGAGTACCAAATAATCAGAAATGCTCAAAAGCAGGTCTGGGTCAACTGGGAATTTTTCTAGTCCTTACAGCAACAGTGAAGCCTTCCTGACTTTGACTCTTGATGAAATATCAACCAGTAAAACCTCTGTGAACTGATTAGAAAAAGAGAAATCAAATACAATCAGTGTAATTATTTTAATCCTTTAAAAAAACCTTGGTACTTCAACATGAGAGGGATTTGCATGTGAAAAGCAAAGATTTTATTTTTTGCAAGCTAGCATGTTAAAAAAAAATTACACCTCTGATTAGAATCATTTGATTAATGCTCTTTAATCCCCCCAAATGTTGTATTGTCATAACATTTCTGACCAGGTGACACAGAAGCATTTGGATGGAGGATGACTTGGGGCAAAGCTCCTTAACTTTGCTAGTCATTCTAGCATGAGATCTGTAAGCAACCAGATCTATTGGCACAGCCCAGCGTCACAGGTTAGTAGGTGTGCATCACATAGGGAATGTAGTGGCTATTAGAACCAGACAGCTAGATGATAGCCTTTTCTTGTCTGCTACGAAGCACAGTTCTGGCGAAGACAGAAATTTAGCTCATAGGGTTGAATTGGGGGGGGGAAGTCTTTTTTTTTTTTTCATTCATGGGAAGTTTTTTCTCCTCACATTTTACATCATCTTGAAGTTTACCAATCTCTCTACAGTTGAAGTGCCTAAGAAGTAGGAAAACCAGTATTATCAGACCAGGGGGATTTAGAGAACGGAGACTAATAATTTATAAGGCAGATGCATAATTAATAGAGATTAATACCTCCAGGCCGTGATTCAGATCTTACAGACTTTGAATAATTTTTCGCCCTTTCTTAACTGACCCCAGAAGAAAGTTAAGAGTACGCGTGCCTAGTCTGAACATATCAGTTCAAGTGAATTAAAGCTGAGCAGGATGAACATGGGTCCAAATACCCAGAATATGAAGTAGAAAAGTCTTTGAAAGCAGTGTGCTTTGTAACTGCAGGTGCTTCTTAGCTGAGCTGTGAAACAATTTTTCTTTGTTTTCTGTGCTCTGCATGCCGTGTGTGGGGTTCGCTATTGTTCCCTCTGCACTGACCACTGCTACAAGGTAACATAGTCTAAAAAATAAAAGCAATCAAACAGCATTCTTTTGGGTATCTGAAGTTAAAACTCTTCTTGATTCATTGGAAACAGCTTAATATGTTTCTGTTTGGGAATATCTTGGAGAAAATTCTTTTGTTTTTGGACTACCACTGCAGACTGTATTATTTGCACATAAAATGTCCCTGGGCCTCTTCCTTCAGTTCTACACCACAACTGGCTTGAATCAGTGGGGTTACTTGAACAAGGACTTACTGTTGAGCCCTGAGACAGAATTAGTAGGACCTGAGTTCCTAGGCCACCTAGACCTCTTTTCTAAAAGACCGCCCTTTGTCTTTAGTTATGAGAGAGAGCTGATCATCTTCTATCCATAAGATTTTTTTTTTGTCTAAAGAGACATGCCTATATAGGGCACACATCAGTCATGGCCTGAGGCTGGTGAGGAAGATAATTCTGTCTTCTTTTTGCTAGAGGAAAGAGTTACCAAAGAGCTGGTATAACTAGAGTCCCAGAGAAACAAGGGAACAAATAATCAAACACATTGTGTGTAAGCACCTTGAAGATAATAACCTGTTAAGTTACAACCAACATAAATTGTCAAACTAGCCCAGCATTTCCTCACACCAGAGTCCTCTGACATAGAAGGGAGAGCTCCCCCGGTTTTGTGTTGTTGCACGAAGATGGATCTCCACCTGGCTGGCAGTTCTGCAAAGAGCCTAGAAACTAGAAAGGACCCCAAACCGAGCATGTATTCTCAATGTTAAACTTCTGCCAAAAATATTTTTAAAAAAGCAAACACTGTATCAGGATGTATAAACATGAGTATTATATGTAAACCAGCTGCTCTGCTGAATACTGGCCTCAGCTGGAGCATTACTGCATCCAATTAGAGGCACTGTATTTCCAGAAGTTTGTGGACCAAAAGAAGGGGAGGGCAAAGCAGAGCAAAAAGATTGATCAGAAACCTAGAAAATGTGGCTTTAAAGAAAGAATTGGGGTGGTGGAGTACAAGGAACAGAAAACTGCGGGGTGACTGTAAGTCTTCAAGTATGTAAAAGGCTGCTGCAAAGGTGAGATTTACAAAATGTTCTCCAGGCATTATTTAGGACATTGATCCGTTGATCTTTAAGGTGAGAAATAGCATGCTAAAATGCAGCTAGGAAGATTTAGGTTAGACATGAGAAAAGATTTCCTATCAGTAAGGATAATTACATGGTAGAAGAGATTTCTGAGGGGAGCTAAGGAGTCTCAGTTGCTGGAAGTCTTTAAGAAAACATTAGACAAACATCTGCCAGGAATGGTTTAGGTATAGTTGATTCCGCCTTTAGACTAGTTGACCTCCCTACTAACTCTGGGATGCTGACTGTTTATCCTGAGTGATTTGTAAGATACTGGTTTAAAGGTGATAAGGTCAAACGTGGTGGATATATTGATTTCCCACTGTCACTGGCTAAGCTGGGTCCTGGTTGGGGAAATGATGAGCTAAATTTACCAGCAGTCAGAGAAGACAGTGGAAGAGGGCAGAGTCTGAGATGAGTACTAGCGGTAATTTCCTTTTCCTCTCTTGACCTCCGGTTTGAACTTAGCTGATGGACTTGCCATCTGTACCTGCTTCTTAAAGGAGCATGCTTTCACCCATGTGCTGTAAGAAATGGCATTTCCAAGTTCAGAACTGATCACTTCAAGTGGGAAAAAAAAGTATGGTAAGAAAGCACTTGATAAGTAAGAATGTAGCAGGGAAATAGCTGTTACATCCAAATTTCAGTAAGACAAACAGAGAGATAGAAAGTGGCAGTTCACTATCAAAGCAACTCAAGTTACAGCAAAAGGTCATTTGGACCTTGGTGGAAGTGGGAACAAATTGAATTTGGGATTTGCAGCCAAAGAGATGAAGCTGGCATCTTACCATCCAAATTATGACACATTGTACCATATGGTCAAACTGTATTTTTAAACTGCCCTCATCACCCGAATATAAGAACCCTCCAGTAATGCATTAAGTGGGGTGATTTATATCTGCCAGAGGGGTTTGTTCTTTTGATCATTCCTGTTCCTGAGGGGCACTGTATTGTTCTGGTTTAGGAGTTTTTTAAATGGTATGACTGATTAAAAAAATGTTCCCCAACACATGACTTTGATATTCATGTTTCATTCCCAGGAAATCTTTAGGATTTATCAGTCCAGCCGTGTGAAGCTAGTGAATTTTCACTTGGCCAGTTTTGTTATTTTATTTTGAATGATTCTGTGACTACACAGAGTCTATCTTAATTTCAAAAATCACAACTTTTGGGTCAGAAATGTGGAGAATCCTACTTTTAAACATTTCATGAGCACCAGTACTTACTAGATAATGTAATATCTAAACATGGGAAAAATATAAAAAAGGTAGGAAGATAGTTTTCCCTTTGGTAGAAACCTTTTTTTTTTTTTTTTTTTTTTAAAAATATATAAAGCTAGTGCATTTTTCCCCACTCATCTGTTAAACAATGTTAACGTTCTGTAGCTCACGGGTTGTCTTTTTACATGGCAGATAAATAGTTTCTGTAGAGCTATGCAAGCTGGCATCAGCTGAAATCTTTTAATATGTGATCAGAGAAGTTCAGTCATTTCTGGACTTCAAGTACTTTCTAGATGAAGGACTTCAAAATTGGGTCCAAACAGTCTTTAAAAAATGTGCGTTGCTCCTGGCTTCACATGGAGCTAATCTCTTGCCTAGTAACAATTATGTTCATTTAATTGCTGTTTACAGTAACAATTCCAGGAAATCTTTCATATCAGGTCTAAATATTAAGTACCAGGCATTGGGGAAAGTAAAATTTTGGCATATTTCTATCAATGCCCACGTGATTAATAATTTCTGGCATGTTTTATGTCCATCTCAAGATATTTACAAATACTGCTTATCACCCATCATTCAAACTTGACTTTTGTCAAAAGCAAACTGGCTGAATTAGCTACCTTTACCTTCTTTCCTTTTACTTCATACACACACACTGTACATCCTTTAAAGACCTTTTATTCTTTCTCAGGTTTTCCAAATTCATATGCTTGGATTCTGATGCTCCTGCTGGTTTAAAGAAGAAATGCAACACTAATAAATTATAATAAATTGTCAGTCTCAACGGGTCTGTGACCTTCAATCAGTAGGGGGTTATGTGCAACACTTCATTTCCCTTCTTTTAGCTCTGGCCATTTCCCTTGCTGTTAGGCAGTGTCCTTGATTTATGGGTGGGCCACCAGCAGGATATCTCACCTGCAAAAATAGTTCACACTGTGTTGTTTATTGTACTAAGTAGGCTTCATGCTGGCTGAGGGTTTTTACAAGGGAAAGGAGCTGCTGTCAGTCTTTCCATCATTTGAGCAAAGCTGGCTCCAAAGTTCTCTCAAATTTCTACATGAAGTCTAGGAACAAGAAGCCAGAGTGAGCTATTGGCCCTTCTTCGGTGTGTCAGTCTCTCTTGGCTTTTTTGACTAGAAGTTCAACAGAAGATGAGAACAAAACTAATGAAAAAGAGGGATAAAATTTTTTTAAAATTCCACTCTTAATTTAGAGCAAATATTTAACGCTGCCTGCATAATTTTAAATATCTGATTTTCCCCCATGTTAAATTATTACCTGCTGTGTGACACATTGCCATTTCTTGTGATTAAAACAAAAGGTTTTGATTTGCTGAAGGAAAAAATAAACCAATCTTAATTGTCCCAGTGCTGTAATTTTAGTGTAAATACAGGATGGGCACATTAGTTACATATTTAGCTTCCAAAACATGAACTAGGAGGCAAGAAAAGCAACCACTAAGCCAGTAGAGTTACCTGCATGTTATGTTTTTTCTGTCTTCATATTTATGAGATTTTCTATGACAATATTCCATGTTTCACCAAGACGACATTAGAGAAAGGAAGTAAAGACACTGGGAATATCTACTGATTTTGCATATATTTACATTGCCAAGTTCTGTAATAGGACTTCATATAAAGAGTGTCCACTGTGTCACTCCAAAATTGGTAAAAAGTTCCAGAGATTGTCAACACTTGTGGAGGGATGCTTGCTATTGATGGCAAATAAATCATCATATATAGTCCAGAAATACCCCTTTTCCACTCTGCTTGTCTTTAGCTGCTTTGTGCTGCTGTGGTGAGAAGTCACTGGGTGGCTATTGGTTGGCATGGTCAGTTTTGTTGTACCACTGAGGCTGGACTATTAAAACATTTTCCATATTTTGGAACCTTTATCAGCCACTTACTTGAACAAGACTGAATTCTTGGTTGAGCCAGTAGGAGACACACAACTGTGTAGTGCTTTCTGATCATCGACTCAAGTGCAGTTAGGATGTGGTGTCACGATGGCCCATTTTGTTGCTGTTCACTGTTTATTCATTTTCCTTACAAGTCTCCAGGTGTTTCCAGTCTCTTTGAAAAATCTTGCTGATACATTCCTGGTGCTGTGTTTGGTTCCACGTTGTTGAATCGAAAATTATTGTAGACTTTTTTTTTTGTATGGGCATTTTAGGTTTTTGAGATTGTTATTATGGTTCAAATGAACAAGTGGCACAACAGAGAAAAAAGAATTTATTCCCAGCCCATTGGCTGAGTTGTGGAGCATCTGAAAACATTGTATGTGAAAACATGCTGCTTATTTCATTAAGGTAGGATGAAGTGGCATATTAGCAAACATGCTGTGATGCAACCAGACACCATTTCTGAAGTTAAAGCACAAGTTAGAACTGCAAACCCTAAAGATCAAGAAGTTAGGATTACATATGTATGCTGTAGGTATTTTGAAGGAAATGAGTAACGATATCCTGCTTTGCTAGTTCGTAATGTTTTTGTATACCTCCTGATTGTCCTTCCTTTGCTAAAACACATACAATGTCTTCCACCTCGAGATTTTTCTGTGGGTCTTTGCAAAAAGATCTAGTCACTTACAAGCAGAACACATCTATCTATCAATCAATCAATCAATCAATCATCTACCTACTTACCATCCAACTTTGCTAAGGAGAAAGGAGTCTTCCCTTGAGTGTATTTAATGCTGCTTAAACACTGACATATTCACTACCTTATACAAAAATATTGTATTCATGAAAGAATATGGTTCTTTAAATACCACATAAAAATCTACATTTTTTCAGAAAAAAAAAAAGACATAAAGTAAAAAGTACTACCTCATATTTCTTTGTCCAGTTATTTGTTTTCACATGCATATATTTTTGATATGCTGAATTATAATACCATTTTTGGAAATCCAAGAAATGGAGCATGATACTTCCACAAAGTGATTAGCCTTTTCAGTTCCCCAGTATTAAACGTGTGAGATCTTATAATTTATTCTGGAAAGAATACAGCCAGAAATGTGATTGTAGATTACTACAGAACAGTGGGTTTCAAACATTTTTCACCTGGAGACACCCCGAGAAAATGATGTGTCTGAATTCACCTTTTTTCAATGAGAAAAATGAAGTTGACTGATGTTAGTCAGTCTTCTTTTTAATTTCTTTTCTCATGCCTTAAAAGTAGTCAATAGACCACAGGGTCTTATTGTCACTTCTTTGGAAATATTTATTAGCCTAAGTAGATATCGTCTACTTGACAATTATTAAGATACAGTTGTCTCTGTTCCCAAACAAGCTTAAATAATAGTAATGTATGAATAGACAAGTAGCAACTGTCTGTGATACATTTTGTTGAATGTAAATTAAACATAAAGTGAAATAAATCTTTAAGGCTATGCCTTCTGGGTTAGCTGGGGTGAATAAACATGTCATGTGTTGCATAGACTTCAGTTTCAAGACTCAGACTCAAAATCAGGGCTTATTGTTTGTCAACAAGCAGTAATACATCTGCTGACCTGATCTTGAATTCTGAGGGGTTTTCTACTTCACAGAATCTCCTTGCAGCTCGGCCTGCTCAGCTCAGCCTAGGAGACATTGGTAGAAGCACATGGGTAGCTCTCCTGTTGCCTGCATGCGTTACGCCTGGCTCTGCCATGTAATGGCTACAGCTATGCTACTCTCATTTTTCTAAGTTGTTGATATGAATATACACAGCCAAAATATCCAAAGAATTTCATAGTCTTTAGAAAGAGTTGACTTTACTTGCCAAGATTAAGCATGATTTATGGTAATGTGTATTAAAACTTTGACTCCTTCCACATTGTGTTACTCTTCAGCAGGTCTGTGTGATATATGTGTGTTGAACAGTAAATATTGTTTAAACCACACCTCAGTTTCAAAGTCTGATGCATCTACACATCTCTGTTCATGACTGAAAGGATTAAACAAAAAAGGGTCTGTCTGGATATTCATGGAGATGGCAAAGTCAGTTTCTCTTGAATGACATTGGTGGCTGGTATTTAATTCCTTGAACACTGCCTTCTTCTGCCCTGTCTTGCAGAAATGTCATTCTTTTCTTCTGCCACTGTTGTCTCAGGTCCAAATAATCTATGTAGACCTGAGCATGTAAAGTGATTTTCCTTGTCCCTTCTATTGAGGAGACCATGCTTGTCTTAGAAACTTTCTAGAGGTTTCCATAGTATCAAGTGCAATCTTTTTGTATCCCTCTTCAAAGACACTTACCCAATGTCGGGCTTTAATGTATCTGTCCACCAGTCTTCCTAATATTGAAGATCAATTTATCCACTTCTGCTCATGATCATCTCCAAGGCTGATATCATGGCGCTCGTCACACAAGTTTTACTCCATATATAAATCTGCAAAGCTTCTAACCTGCTTTCATCCAAATCCCTTTCTGATGATCTCTGCAGGATGCTACAAGTAATCAGCCAGGGATGACAGACAGGCAGAATTGCAGTTGTGGATTGTTCATTTCCTTTTGAAAACAAATAGCTTTGTATGTCCTCTTTCTCTCTTGTCTCAAACCTGTAGGTTTTCCTGACATCAAGTAAAATGGGCTCACAATGCCTATTTTGAATTTGATTTATATGACATAAACAACAACAAAAATCACCTTAATCAACTGTTTAAACAAAATTAATATTAAGTTGTGGTTTGCTTTGCCTGTTGACTTCTTATATTTCAGTTCTTATAGTTGTTCACTGTTAAAATGCAAACGTTTTTATCCCAGTGACAGTTATCTACCTTTGTCCGATGCCTGTTCACAAGGACAAGGAAAACTAATAAGATGGCATTGGCATAAATAAACTTGCCACCAAGATCCCTATGCTTCGCTTATTCTGAACGCCAGTGAGAGCAAGTGTCTGCTTGTGTAACTTCAAGAGCCATTTTCATGGTATGAAGAGAAGGAACACTAAGCAATCTGGTTAGTAATTAACACTTCACTTTCATCACCTCTGAAACTCAGTAGTTTTAATTCTTTGGAAATTTGACTGAAATTGTCTTCCTTAATGATAGTAATTTGTGCTGAATAGTCAGTTTTGTAAGAATGCTGTGTGGATTTTTTTTTTTTTTTTTAATTTTACTGTTAAAGATACTTGTCACTTTTGAGCTATGTATTCCAAAGTGTTTTGGAAAGGAAGTTAATATCATTACCCCTATTGAAAAGCATTTTCTTTTGGCTGTCTTTCCTCCAGGCCCCCTGAAGAATATTTGGCTCATAATGTTTAATATTTTACATAATATTTTACTGATTTTCCTCTTGGCACTGAAACAACAGAGTCAAGTAGGAAATCTGGAATATGTTCCACATTTTTCCCTTCTGTCTGTGATCAGTAAGCTGCAAGAGATGAAAGGGATTGTGACTTGAATGCTTCCTTTCTGTATTTTTTTTGAACCCTGAAAATAGTTCTGTATTCTTTTTCATTCATTCATTTTCGTGCTATCAGCATAAATAAAACTGATCAGAAAAAATGGCAATTGTCTTCCAAAAAATTGATCACTGTTTCAGTGATTTTTAAAAAATTGACACTGATTCACAGGAAAAAGCAAGATGAATATTTTCATAAAAGTGTAATAGGCATGATATTTTTGACAGTGTATAAATGTGAGCTGCATATCCTATGTACCATGATGTGTATCTTAGGACAGCAGTGTGTGGAGCCAAACTCTGTTTCTTCTTGATTTTTTCTTGAATTCTTCCCTCCTGTATTCAGATTTTATATATTACTGTGGCCAATTAAGTAAATCAACACAAAGTACACACACTGGCTGCATGCATTAGTGTCTATGTTAAAGTATGATCATCCTGTCCTCTTGTAACTATCAGCAAAAAATGACACAAACTTGAAGCATTATAATTTAAGCTTCATGTTGCATAGTTGTAGCTATATGGCAAGTAACAAACTGTGATCAGACAGCTGTGTGCATAAATCAGATAAATGACTAAATTTACAGAGACCTTATTAAATAAATATACAACATATATCATGAATTAGATGGAAGTGGTTTGGAAATTACTTTTTTACTTCAAGCAAAAATGCTTGCTTCAGAAATATAAAATACTCTGGAATTCAAATATATTACATACAAAAATTTCACAATATGACTGAAGCTTGGAGAAGGAACACTAAATGCACAACACATTTAGAATAAACTAAATAAATTTCATTACCTTTTTTATTTTTCACAGTGTATGATATTGAATTTTCTTGGTGTGGTTTTTTTCCCATTCCCTTTTCTTATTTGCATATGAAATAAAACAGGAAAAGGCAATTCAAATAGTTTTTCCATTGTCTTACAACTGAAACTGCAAGAGCTTGCTTATAATCCCCCCCCCCACACACACTTTAGAATAAACATATCATTTCCCTAAAATTGCTCAGAGATAACACCATGTGTATCTGCAGCCTGCCTGGCAATGTGCCATCTCCAGCACAGCGCTGTGCAAAGGTCTGCATTGGTATTTGTCAGTCATTTCTTGGCGATTTATAACCGAGCTGAAGTCCTTCCTTCCCCCTCCCCCATTCCCACTACTGCAGGAATTTGTGATGAATAGGATGGAAAATCCACAGCATGCGTATTAGTTAACAGGAGGCTGTGACTACAGTTTAAATCTGAACAGAAATTGAGAGGCCTCAGAGGAATTAAAGGGGTTTTAATTCATTTAAACTGACCAGCCCTGGTTTAACTACTCTACAGTTGTGAGCCTTTATCATCTAGGATATCTGTTACACTCTACTAAGCATGAGAAAATATACATATTTTTTCTTCTTTACAGCAAAATGATTAGCCTCCTTATTCACCTACATGTCAGGCCCTTTTGAGTTACAAAACCTACAACTACATAATTCAGCTGAGGTTTAAAAGCAGAAAATATCTATAGAGAAACCATGGAAATGTTATTATGAAAGTACCGTGAAATATCCTGACTCTGCCTGACCAAAGAGCCAAAATTATTACATAGAGCGAGTCCCATAACACTTGGATGGAGTTCAGTCTCATACTGAGTGCTTCCCCTTAAGCCAAAGATGTTTTCAGTGGAAGACTGGCTGGATGTCTAGACTGTGGGGCAGGTGCATTTGGTGTTGCAGAGTGCCCTCCTTGTTCCTCAGGCGTTCAGCTCCAAGAAGGTGGTCGTTTACTTTGTGGCTCCTTCCCAGGGAAGAGGGACAGATGCTGTGTTTCTCTAGGTCTCCCTCTCAGCAAGAGGAAAAGTGTCAGGAGCAAAGGCTGGGACGCTCTCCTGACCCTCTGAGACCATGTCAGGATACTGAAGGAGACAAAACGTAGTTCGGTGAACCTACAACTAGACATATGTCTTCCATTATAGCTTATAAAGTTTAATCTAGAACCAAGTTAATAAAATCTACAAACCAACATGACTTAAGGCTTAAAAGGCTTTCTAGGCATTATATGTATTGTGACACACATAATAAAGTTTGGCAAAGACAACAGACACAAAACACAAACGAGAAAACCCAAGACTAGCACCAACTACTTTTTCAAGGTCATGTTTTTTACAGCCCTGTGTGTGGATAATAGCCAGGTCATTTGCAGTCCTTCACCAGTCTGCTCTCAAATGCCTCAGTATAAATTGAAACAACAATGATTATGGGAAACCTTATGATGAAATATGCAAAACTCAAAGTACAGTCCTGCATATATTTGGCTAAGTGAATTTTAAACCCTTTTCATGGTTTAAAGAAATAAATTTGTAAGGGTATTTCCAGGTTTTGGCAAATCTCTTAGAGTCTCGCCTCTGGAAGATTAAGTCATTTAGTCTGTTATCACAACTGTAGTGTCACAGAGGACTGTTTCACTGCTTTCAGGAGCAAGATCTGACTACAAATATCAAACTGAATCAATACAGGCTGTCAGGATTCTGGGGTTCTGCATCAGTGATGGATGGCTCCTGACTGCTGGTATTCACAAGTGTATTTTTTCTTCAGGCTTGGCTGTTTTAGTTCTATATTCCCAAATGCTATGGGGTATTTTATATCCCCTTGCAGCTTGCAGCAAGTCAAATAAATATCTTGAATTGGAGGTTGACCAAGTTCCTTGATTATCCTACAGTGAGGAAAGGAGCTTTCAAGCTATGTAATCTATCTAACTAACGCATGTCTAAAGTACTTCTCACATTTAGTATTTCTCTTGAACTGGCAGTTGACCAACTTCCCTAAATGTGTCTTTGTATCATTAAAAAAAAAAAAAGAAAAAAAAAAAGAGGACTTATCTTCATTATGTCTAAGGAATTTAAATATTATTATTTACTAAGTACTAAAAAAGCTGAAGATCTATTAAAAGCCCTAGTGCCAGAGCAGCTGCTGCTGGACGTACAATCTTAATGCACTTATGTCACTTCAGAGTACAGCTCTACCTCCACTTTTCATCATTGTGCTCAATTTGGCAAAGCTATCCATGCAAACTTTGCTAACAGCATAATATAAGTCTACAGGAACGTGGAAGATCTCTTCTCACTGGGAACACAGGGGTATGCCGTGGCAAATCTTTGACTGCAGTTTCTTCACTAGTGGTATTTGGTCTCCAGCGTGTGCAAAGCAACACAACAACTCACGGGCCAGTGTCTCCAACCCACTTACTACTCATTGCCACTAGTTTCAGTCATCAGTGAATGCTCACTTAACCAAAAATGCTGTGTATTCAACACACATCCATCTCTACTCACCTGTCCTCAGAATTTATTCTGTCCACGATGAGTCTGACACAGGAAGAGGATGAAGAAAATTACAGTAAAGCAAAGCCTTGTGAGTGAAATAGTATCTACAGCACTTTTGTAGTTCTGCACATCTAAATATGTGCAATAGCGTGTTTTCAGGCAGGAGGAATAGGATGATCAGTGAGGGCTACCGTCATCCTTGAGAACATCTTCTTTTGTTTCTTCCATATGTAATATTTCATTGTGAATATAAGGAAGATCGTTCGGGCAAATTTATTAGCATACTTCTTAACAATGTCACACTTTATTTCAGACATAATAATAGACTACATATTATGTGTTTGCACCTGACCTTTATGGCTGATATTTATAGAAAAGATACATAATAGTATATAAGTCTGCTAGCATGGGTTTTCCCTAGAGCTTTACCTGCATAAAAAGCATAGTATGCAAAACAACCTAAACCAACAAGATTAATTTAAAAATAAGAGAACAGAAAGTCCTTTAACCACTTGCTAGGAATGCAATGTTAAGAAACAGTCTTACAGTATCATCTGTTAAAAAATATATTATCAGTGTTACAGTTGGATGAAAGGTATAAAAATATTTAAGAATAGCAGTAGTCTTTAAATGATTTAGCTTTGTTTGCTTTGTATTGTTGAATATTATTGTAAATGATCCTGTCAAATCTGTGGAGCAGAATGTTTCTAAACCAGTTAACTGCTTACTCCAATCTATAGGCTAGGTACTCTCCGTTGTATTTCTGAAAACAGACATCATAAGAAAACTCTAAATTGCATATGAACATTCTGCTGCAAGATAATTGTCAAATTATGTGAATCCAACTGCAACTATTTGGACATTAGAAATGCAATAACAACTGTTTCATAGCAAAAGTTTGAAAGGGTCACAGCATTACTGCACTTCTGTGACTAATAATCACTCTTAGCTGGAGAGAAATTCCATTAAATCAGTGGTAAAATCATTGTAATAGAAAACACACATTTTCATTTGAATCAGTGTGAACATGATTAGTAGGCTCAAGTCAGTATTAGTTTATACTTACTTGCATGTCAAATCAGAGCATTACATAATTACTTGCTTATGCTCTTTTGTGCATGTTTGCCTACACAGACAGTAAATTTACTCTGCCTTCCCTTATAATAAATTCAACCTTGTTGTATTAAGTTCTCTGGGTAACAAAAATAGATCAGATTTATATCTATTCCCTCTACAAAGCAACACAAAAATTCCTAAAAATTCTTTCTTCTTGAAAACCAGGCACTGGTAATTTCTATCAGAACTTTTATGTGAAGTTGCTTATTTTTATTACAATTTTTACTGAAAAGTTTGGCTTTTATAGAAATGTTTCTTTTTAATTGAAAAAATAAATTACAGAGTCATAGAATCACAGAAGGGCTAAGGTTGGAACGTACCTTTGGAGATGTCTAGTCCAAGCCCCCTGCTCAAAGCAGGGTCAATTACAGCAGGTTGCCCTGAGCTGTGTCCAGTTGGGTTTTTAATATTTTTCAGGATGGAGACTCCACAACCTCTCTGGGCAACCTGTGCCAGTGTTTGGTCACCTTTGCTGTAGAAAAGCTTATTCATGTTTACATGGAATTTCAGTTTGTGCTCATTGCCTCTTCTTCTGTCACTGGGCTACACTGGGAAGACTCTGGCTCTGTCTTTCTCATCTCCCACCTCCAGTCAGGTATTTGCACACATTGATCACATCCCCCCTGAGACTTCTGTTCTCCAGGCTGAACAACCCTATCTCTCTCAGGCTTTTCTTGTATGACATATGTTCCATCTCTTCATCATCTTTGTTGCCCTCCAGTAAGTTCATGGCTGTCTTGTACCGTGGAGCCCAGAACTAGATTCCCAGGTCCTCTGCAGAGCCGTTTTCCAGTTAGCCACCAGTGTTTAGTGGGGCACTGTGAGAAACAAAATGTTTTCATTGACTATTCAACCTGTAGCAGATTTGGAAATGTTATTCTGAGATGTCTTTCTGTCTAAATATATTGGTTAGAACTTACCGTGGACATAAATAAACTGCTATGGGCAACCTGAAAATGAAAATATATGAAAATGAACTTGAAAATAAATTAAAAGAACTGCTCAAGTAAACCATGTCTATAAAAAAATAACTATTGGTCTGATATATCTTCTTCACCTTTAACCTGTGAAAGTGATTTGAAGTGGGTTCGTGATGATAAAAAACCATTGGTGTAGCTCTACCCTTATTTTATTCTTTAGGCCAAAAAAATATTCATTTTCTAATAAGTTCTGATTAATAGCCAGGATTTGCATGTGGCAACTATTAGTAATGCTATGCCTAAGACTCAGAAATTGAGAGTTAGACTGATCTCGTCCATCTTTACAGGAGATTGGACACGTGCACCCCAGGTTCTCTTTATTATCATTGAAAGGAGATAGGCTGCAACTGTTTATTGCCCTCTTCAATAAAATAAATAAAATAAAAATTGAGATATCAACTTAAAAGTCTTGGAGTCAGTATTAGAAAATGACTAATTTATTTTCTGGCTTAAAGAAAGTAATATTTTTTTTCCTCAGATGTACATTTATATATTTGGTAATGTTCACTTTTAGGTAGACAGATCCCACTTTAACCATGGCAGTAAAATGTACACCCTTTAGGTGCATGTTTTCTTTATATCCTTCACAAATTGGAGACTCATAATGGCTAAAAGGAACAGCTATTCTGGCCCAGTGTGAGGGCAGTCTGATCTGTTGTGATTCCTGCAACAGGCTTCACTCACATCTGTAGCGTTTAAAGGACCGCTGACTGAAGAGTGTAGTAGCACCACAAGCTCTTATCCTTCCTGCTGAACTCAATCCTTTTTATTTTGGGCATGCTCAGAACAGACCTTAGAAACAAAAATCTAACCTTAGGTTTATTGGCACATAAACAGATTTACACCAAGGTCAGCAAAACTGGAAAGTTTGCTATTTAGCAAAGTAACTTTCATGTCAAAAGCTTGGATGCCAGGCAACTAGGTGCCTAAACGAGAGGGCAGAAAGGGGAAAGCAGATTCAGCCCATACTCTTTGACACAGGTACTTAAATTCTGCCTTTGCTTTATCTGTCTTTGTTCCTCTCACTACATGAGCATTATGGTTTTTATCCTGATTGCACTCCTTCCAACTACTGAGATGAAGAACAAGTCACTGAACAAGGGCCATGTAATATGAACAGTGATACGTAGACTGTGTAGCCTGACTCTTGGCCCGATATTCTTTGAGGTGTTTGTTAAAAGCACAGGTTTCTCAGCTGAAAGCATGATTTGAGAGGTTAGATGTAGCAAAACACTGGACCCACGAACCTATTCTGCTTTTTGGCAGAAAAATGATAAATAGTCATTTTCCAATTAACTCAAAGTAGGAACAAAAAGACAACATATTTGAGAAACAGTAACAATAATAGGTCATAAAACAAGTACATCTTAAACTGGAAACTGGAAGAAAGTAGCAGTTCACAGAAGAGAGCTGTAAAGAGAGAAGACACACTGTACCACAAACTGGCAAGAAATTACCATAACATTGTTTGTAGGAAAAGCAAATGAACGAGAGGTATGTACAGACATAGGAGGCACGATCAAGCAGATTTAAAATGTCTTAAGAACCTACATGATGAAATATAAGGCAGGTGAGATGGAATAGGTCTGCCCATGCTCAGGTTCTGGAAGGGCAGTTCCATGAGTCTGGGGCCAACATTTTCTGCTCTGTGTCTTGCTGCAGGGATGTGCCGTAGGGCACTGAGACAGGAAGCATGGGCACTAAGGAAGAGTTTTTCTAAGGCAAAAAGCTCTGGCTCATGTTTGGACAATCATCTGCCCGTGGAATTTGGAATTATATCTGGCCGCAGATGTTCACAGAAATCTCCTGCAAAAAAGTGTCTGTCCAAAGCTTATTGAGGCCAGTGAAAGCTTTTCTGAACTTAACTTCTTGCCTAAAAACCTCCAGTCCCTACCTTAACTCATCCCAGTCTTGTCACCAGTAGCAGCCATATATAGTTCTCTGTGTATTTTCCCATGTTTCCTGCAATGCATGGATAATTTTTAAAACTTTTATTTACAAACCCATCACCTTGTCCTCATCCAAATGCTCTCCAAAGCACTGCTTCTCTTTAAACACACAGAAGTGAATTTAAGACTGAGAAAAGAAAACCCTCAAACCCAACATTGCTAGCCTTAGTGTTTTCTACTGGGTCCAGTCCCCCGTGTATCTCAGTCAGAGAGTAGAGGCAGGGAACATCTTTATTTGGGTACTGTATTAGGTAAGGATACTGTTAGTATTAAATAACTTATAGGCAATAATGTTAAGAGCTCACTTTTACATCCGTCCATCTCCTATATTGTATAATGTTGACAGCCTTCTTTTCAAAACGCAATGGTCTCCTGTAGTTTGTACATGGTTGGTTTTTTTGTTTTTTCTCCTGTTACAAAACAGTTATCCACTTCTTGGTTCTTGCTGAGCCTTAGTATGGTTTCTTTAATTCAAATCAAATGTGCATGCTGCATTTTTCAACACAATTAAAGACTAGCTCCTGATAGAAAAATAGCATTAGAATGAATTAATTGTCGGTACTAGTTCGATACCAGATACAAAGAATCTGTTTTTAATTAAGTGTCCCTCTGGTGAAAATGCTATGTTATAAAAATGACAACTCAGCATGCATACGAATACTGCATTATAACTTCGATGTCATGTTTGCATAGTTTACTGTTTTATGAAATGTATTGCTGTGCTCTGCCCTACTGGAATTGAATTAAATTATGAAACTCAAGCTGGCACAGAAATAATGGACTGAGAATGTATACGACATTAGATTCTTCCCACTCCTCCTAATAACAAATAAACCAAAATGTCATCTGGTTTCATTTTTTTGGAGGAAGTGGAGTGGTATAGAAAAGTCAGGAGGGGTGCTTTCATACTTTTTAATACTTGTATTGCAAGATGATGTAAAATTCTGAAATAACTTTTGCCTAGCTGCAGGAACACTCAGAGGAAAGTTCTTCAAACATAACGAACAAGATCTCTTTTGTTATGATTTTATTTTTAGAAAAAATTATACTGTGGAATTGTCAGTGCAGCTGTGACAGTATAATTCAGGACAGAAAACATAGGAAATATATCTCTCCTTCAAAACTGAGACTGAGCTCTTAAGATCAGTAAAGCCCCACGAGACTTTTCACAGCTGCAAGGCTTTAAGTTAGGCTGTCCCAGCAATTTCAAATGAGGAGGGTTTTCTGCTTACCTGCTGTCCTCCCTCACCTCTCCTAGCCAGCATGTTCTGCTTTTCCCTCCATCAGCCTCTGCACATGAAATGATTCTTGAGGTTCTCAACCTAGTTTTGGATGCTTGCTCTGATTTAGGCAAAGGAAGAAGATCTAATTGAAAACTGATTGTTTAATGTGTGACTACGTGATGTTTAATGGCCATTTCTGAGGTATTTAATAGTGAGTAAAGTATTTCACTTATCTGACGGCTTTTGGAACCTCGGTGTTTTGAAGTGTCTGGGAAATACCGAAATAAAAGTGCTTAATATGCATGAATATGCATGAATATTTTTCTATTTCATCCTAGAAAAAGCAGTTATAAGTTTCTTGGAAGCATTTAGGCTATATTTTAAGTGATGTAAAAGATAAGCAAGGTTGCATGTTAGATTTAAATTGCTTAGAAAAGCTGTATGACTTTTCAGAAATATTTATGTTGCTTCTAAATAAAACATTTCTTTTAATCATTGATCATTTTGTGGTTGACTAAAATGAATTTAACTTGCTAATCACCGGTGTAGGAAATTTATTAGAATAGGTGTAAGATAAAGCTGTCACGGATATTTTTTCCTTGCTTTTTCCCAGTTAAACACAGCATGTTTGATCAAATTGATTCTTTTTTTCTTGGGGAAGAAAAAACAACTGTGAAAGAATCACAGAGAGAAGAAATGCCCTTAGCATTCCCTTAGAAGGTTATCCCATATTTCCATCATCAGAATGAACACCTGCAGAACTTAGCGAGCAACTCGTGGATTGTTCCACAGCCATCCCAGGAAAAGTTGACCGTCTTCTGTTTCAGGTGAAAATCTGTGTCTCTAGTCCACACTCCATCCCATCAACACCTGGGAGGATGCCTATCAAAAAGAGAGAGTATCTAAAATGTACTACCTGACTTATAGAAAAATAAAAATATGGTCCCTACACACTTGTAGCATTCACAGGCTAATCTCACACACTGAGAGCATGCATGTAGAAGGGGGGAGGCAAAAAAGGATAAAAGAAAGCAACAGTAATAAGATTTGAGATCCTTAGTCACTGCTTTTTTTCTTAAAGTTGCAGAAGGAGCAGAAAATGAAGGGAGGCTTGAGTGGTCAAGTACCAATAGCTAGAGTTAGTGAAGTGAAATGAAAGAGTTTAAAGCTTACGGCAGAAGAAGATGATGAGAAAGTTATAACAGATGGGACTTAGGCTTCCAGACTATAACTATCTTAAAGTTCATCATCCAGTCTAAAGCAGTTGTCCAGTCTCCATCTGTGGAGGTGCTAGGAGGCCTTGCATGACCCTCTCTGAGGCTGATGTATAAATAACTTTGATCAATATATTTATTATCTGTTGACTATAAAGGGAGTTGAGAAAACTGCCTTAGACAAAATACCTAACATTTCTATGGCTGTAGTTAGGTGAGAGGAACCCACTCAGTACGATGAACAAAATTTGAAAGGAAGAGGGGCATTGGAAAGATAGGAAAAAAAGCAGAGGAACTGAAAAGAAGGTAGAGTGAAGGAAGGTGATAGGAAAAGAGAAAAAAAAGAACAAACCAAGTATGAGACAGGACATATGAAAAATATAATCATTAGTCACATGAAAAACAAAAGAGGAAAGAACCTAGCTGATATCTCCACATATTAAGTTCAGAAGTTTACAGATTCAGGCTCTAAAAAGACCCAGATACATTCCCTGGCAGCTGACTTTTGCATTATGTTTATCAAGAATAGGTCTATGGAGAAGTGCCTGTAAGTATGCAGCTCCATCTTTGAGTCATTAAGTGCATTATCACCCAAGACTGTGGTGAAAAGCAATCTCTAGAAACATCCACTGATAGTAGAAACAAGGTAGGACTCATTGGCACTGTAAAGTGATAATTGTTTGGATGCCCCCAAACTATAGCAGCAGTTTATGTGCTACCATATTAGCCCATTATATCCTATGATAATTTGTGTCATGACATTGAAAAATCTCTTCAGAAGAATTTGGAGTTTGATACAGAGCATTTATGTGTGACTAGAAGTTTGGCAAGAAACAGAAGACCAGTGCATACAATAAAAATTTCATAGAGGTTTTCGATTCTAATGTGTGACACAACATAGGTGAGTGATACGTAATATGCACAGATCAGGCTTCTACTTGGATAAAGAAAATTAAAATTTGTGTTAACAGATTAAATGATCAAACAGCAAGTAAAGCACCTGATAGGAGCAATAAACAGAATCATTGGTTACTTAGATATTTTTCCTCTTGGAGGAAAGGTTCTATCTTTATCTAAATGTAAGCAACAAAATCTTTGTCAGCTGGTTAGTGTTCATTCAAGGAACAATGCCAAATCACTTTCACTTTTAATCCAAATAGTCAATCATTTCATAGAATCATAGAATCATTTAGGTTGGAAAAGACCCTAAGACCATTGAGTCAAATCATAAACCTACCACTGCCAAGTTCACCACTAAACCATGTCCCTAAGTGCCACATCTACACGGCTTTTAAATACCTCCAGGGATGGTGACTCCACCACTTCCCTGGGCAGCCTGTTCCAGTGCTTGACAACCCTTTCAGTGAAGATACAAAATTTTCAAGTCCATGATAAAGAAAACCCTTTACAGAGAAGATAATTCTGGCAAAATCATGTAGAGTCTGACTTAGCAGAGATCTAAATGTCTTTGGCTCCTGCATACAGTTAACCACGCTAAATTGCTAGTACACACCGTCACAACCACCCCTTGTGCCCTGTTGGTAGATTTCAAGAATCTCACTGGCAAAAGAATAGAATAGAATCATTAAGTTTGGAAAAGACCTTTAAGATCAAGATTTGCAAGTAACCACACCAAAGTTGAGGACAACCTAATTTAGACTGCTCATAACATATATGTGCTATTACTGTTCTTTCATGTTCTTTCATGAAGTCACAGTCTGACTTCCTAATTATTTTTGTCTCTTTTTTCATTGCAAATATCTATAAATAGGCTTGATAATAGAACTATAAAATGAACAAAACAGGCTCAGACCATGGTACTTTGAAGGTTATCTGCAGACTGTTCAGATTTTGCATGTTTTCTTTGTAGAGATTCTACTGCTTTTAGGATGCTATTTATTCCTGGGTTGCATTCTTCATTTTATAACTTTTTTTATATGAATAGCCGGTTGGCTCCTGAAGAGAAGAGTTGCTAAATCATAAATGAGGAAAGATTTTTTTGAAGTTTTAAATCCTGCTTGGTCACAAAGAGAGACAATAGTTGTTGCTAATGTGAAATGTTATTCAGAGAAGCAGGTCAACATTTCCTTACATATGGAAAAGGGTAACCAATGAGAAAGGAAATTAATCACTGAAAATCAAGGAGATATTAATGTCTTAGAATGACTGGAACAAAATTAAAAGGGTAAAAACTTTCAGGGTCACCATAGTAGCCTGGGTATTGTCTCATGCTGCTACAGTAGCTGATTTTCTGGCTTACTTATAAATTGAAGCAATTTTACAGATTGGGAGAAGATTCACCTTCCCTAATTTAGGTGTTAAAAGTTAGTTGTTTAAATTCAGGTGAGTCGCCCTAGGGACCATGTACAGTCAATGAGAGAAACAAGCAATTCATTTCATCTTAAACTGGTTGTATTAAGATAGACAATATGGATTGTTTTCTGAAGTTATGGGATTTCTTCTATTGACCATAAAGGAGACCAATGTGACTTGGACTACTGAAACGAGGAATCTTAGATTACAGAAGATGCATCCCAATCTGGGTATATTGCTACAAATCAGTTGGTATTTGAGTCTGTCAGCTTTATTTCCCTGTTTTGGTGGGAGGGAAAAAAGAACCTTGTAACAGAATTAAAAAATAATATTGTATTATTTTTACATTGCATGTTTAGAATTTTTATATATAACTTCAGAAGCAGAATATTTTTAAGACATTCCTTACATTCTGATAATTAACAAAAGATGGCAGAGTTAAGAAATGCAATAAATCTTTCAAAACTAGATTGAAGCTTGTTATTAGTCTTTGAATAATAGCAATTATTGTTGTTCTCTGAATGATACAATTAAACACAGTCTGTTTAGTTAAAGCTTGCTTAACAATCCTACCAGACAGAAAGGTACAAAATACCCATGGCTGCTAGATAAATAAGTCCTCTTCTGGGAAGTCTTGTATTGACCTAATGATCAGTGATGGTTTTAAGATCTCAAAGATAGGTTTGTATGTCCCAGCTACAATGTTGATAGTGTGGTGCTAGATATTCTTTTTACCTTGTAATATTTGACTCCTCTTAAAAAGATTCTTCTTAAGAATACCAGTGACAGTATTCTGTCCTTTAATTCCTGGTTGCATGAAAGTGCTTTTTGAAAACCAGGTATAAAGTCACAGATTATTGATTAGCAATGCCAACATATTTCGTATATTGTGTTTTAATTTTCTTCCTGTTTTTTAAAAAAGTGGCTTTCAGAAAAAGCTTTGATTTGCCTAAATGGAAGTCCAAATAAGTAAAGTATATGGTATTTCCACACATGTGAGCAATTTGATTTCTCTGTACAAAAATCTATAGCATCCAAATGAGCATGAAAATTCAGAAGCATCAACACTAATTCCTTTTATATCTGTGACATTATTTAAAGACAATAATCGTTGAAGAATTTGTGCAGATTTAAAGAAGCAAGATGTATTTTTGAAAAAGCGTTTGTGCTGTGCCAGGTTTTTCCCTATTTACTCTAGATTACAGAGGATGCAGCTGTCGTCTTCAGAAGGTGGAATGTAAGGAGTACTTTTTCAAAGCATGTTCTAATAGCATGATTTATTTTAGCCCCTGTTATTTGTTGACTACAAAGCTTGGATAACTTTTTAAGGATAACTTCTGAGTTTACAGGATAGCTTTTTAGGAAACAAGGTAACTTTTAAAAGAAAATAAATCCCAGTAGTGTCTTTAGATGAAACTAGTTCAATTAAAAGGAAAAGGTTAAAGAGTGGGCCTTGACACTTCTTCTACTGCAGGCAGTCAGAAATTATGCTATTGACTCTCTGGGTGCAGAATATGCCTTGCCGTACTTTTTGGATATTGACAAATTGTAATTATTCAGTCCTGTACAACTAACTGTGAGTTGCTTTAAGTTTTTATAAATAAACCTAGCAGTTACCTCTTTTTATTTTTACTTTAAGAACTGTATGGTGATCATACAATTTTTTTTTTATTCTGTATTTTTGCTTTTGTGGCTCTTCATATAGATCATTAAAATAAAAATTAATTATATTAGAAGTCACAATAACTTTCCAGACTCAAACATGAACATTTTTGGTTATTTTGTTCCTCTCATTTTATCATATTCCATTTATTTTATAATTCAAATCTAACCTGTTTTAATTATATGCATGCTGAATTTGTTGCTCACCATGTATGCATGGAACATCACTGTGCTGAACAAAATGACAATGGGATGATAATAAGTTCATGGTTGCATCTGTCACAGCAGTGAGTGGGAGAAGTGGAAAGTGCTGCAACTTCAACAAAGCATGACAAAAAAACAGTTTCCATGTATGGTTTTAGTGAAATTCTAGTCCCTAACTTCAAAATGTAGCAATGAATTTTAGTATACACACACACACAGAGCTTTCCATCATACTCTCTCTCCGGTTTCCCAGAATAACAGGGAAATAGAAGGGAAACATAATCTTTCTTTATTATTAGATCATCCTTCAAGAGGTAGGACAACCATCTATTCAGGGAGGCTGTGGTCTTCTTCCAGCATTTTGAAATCTCCATGCATTCATTGATATTTGAAACCACAGAGTTCTGCTCAATGCTGACAGCATGATATGAACCTATTCACCATCAAAGCTGGAGAAAACTTTCACAGGCTGCTGATAGCTTGCAAATTTACAGAATAATTGTGCCTGGGTTGAATCACCCAGTCCTTTCCACAGCCAGTGTGTTAAATTTCATGTCTTTGCTGGCAGCAAAGTTTTGTAATAGCAAACAAGACAAGAGCTGGAGATTGTGGAACAGAAAAAGTAACAGCAAGACAATGGTCCAGATTTCAGTGGCCCAACAATTAGTTTACGTAAAGCCATACTCTGAGATATGTGGGAAAGACGTTGTTAAGTGAATATGTACAAACTGTAAGTGGGAGGGAAAAAGGAACTGACATTTCAACTTTTTCTTGACTGGGTGAGGTTATTAGTTTAGCTGCAACAGCATTAGTATGAGCAAACACATAGCCCTTTAATTTCAGTCACATATTTATTGATTAGTTTTTTCCTTACACCAAGGTAGCGTATCTTTTTATTTTTTTTAATATCTTGTTTTTTACTAAAACTCTTACCTGGATATCCACCGTCTGCACCTTTCACCATCTTGCTGTCAGGAATTGCTGACACAGGAGAAACATATCACAAGATCTGGCAACAGGTAAATAAACACAGCATAAACAATAGAATACAATGATATCGTGGTTCCATCATTAAATTAGAGAGATACCTGGGTTTTTCTTATCACTTATGGTAACAGCAGCAGTAAGTGATTTCACTGTAGCTTCCTGGGGCACTAGTTGTAGCCAATGACGGTGCTGAGCTAGAGCCTGTACAGACAAAGAACAGAAATGCAATGCCCACCTCAGAGCTCACTCTGGTTGTAAGGAAAGAGACAGCAGATGGATCGAGTCATACGGGGACCAGTGAGACAATCTGCAGCCTAAACAATGTCAAGTTTATTGTTAAGTTTCCTGTATGTATTGTGGTAAAAGAGAGTTCCTACGGATAATTTAAAACATGACTGCATGTGCAGGTGTTAACTTCAGAAGTTCTTCCTAAAATGATTTGATTTCAGCTGCCTGCTGCTTATTTTGCAATTGGTGCAGAATGACACAATGCAAATCTGTTTAATTTGAACAGACTTTATGAACACGTGGGAATTACTGGTAACAGCAAAATGAACCCTTCAGAAAAAAATAAATCTGTAATAAATACCTGAACAGAGAATCATACTTTGTAGTATAAATTAAAACAACAACAACAACAAAAAAAAAAAAAAGGAAAAAAGCCTGTAATTAAAAGTAAATCCTGTTACTGACTCATATGAGGAGCCAGAAGTTTAGACTGTGCATCGAAACATGAATTGCTTATATAATTGAGGAGCACAAACTTGAGGCACTATTTTACTACACTAGAGCTTATCTGCATGTGATTTGTCGCACTAGTTGAGCTGTTGCTGTATTGTTCACTCAAGTTTCTTATTTCTTTCTCTGGGATTCTTTCAGAGAGTGAAGTGGGCAAGGGTAAAATGCCTTTGAAAAAAAGCAGTGCGGTTATTCTTGTAGCAAAGGCATTGGGTAGGTAATTACCATTGGCTATTGCTGATTTTGGCTAACTTTAAAGTTCACTTCGACATTGGTTTTACATCTGTCTCATCATAAAGTAATCTTTGAATGCTCGTGCAGATATATTGATTTCTTTCCAGGAAACTGACCCAGTCGGTTACAGTAAGAGGACGTTGTCTTTAATAATGAAGGAATAAACAAAACTGTTGGCTTGGAAGCGTCAGGAAAAAGCAAGTACCCTTTTCAACAGCAATATGCCTTATTAAGGAAAGCTAAAGCTTTTTTACCCGGCAGATTAAAACACACTGGTTTTTTTCATTAATTTGCTGAAACTAAGCCTGCTGGATTTACTTCAGGTCATTCGTATCACGGCACTACCCTTAAACCAGACGTTACGCCACCACCAAACCCGTTTACTCACACCCGCCGAGCTGGTGCGGTAACACCGCCCCGCCCCGCCGGAGCGGCCGTGCCGGCGGCCCTGCCACCGCCTGCGCGTCGGGGCAGCCCGGGCAAACCCCTCTGCAGGGGGGCACCTCGGGCAAACCCCTCTGCAGGGGGGCAGCCCGGGCAAACCCCTCTGCAGGGGGGCAGCCCGGGCAAAGCCCTCTGCAGGGGGGCACCTCGGGCAAACCCCTCTGCAGGGGGGCAGCCCGGGCAAAGCCCTCTGCAGGGGGGCACCTCGGGCAAACCCCTCTGCAGGGGGGCACCTCGGGCAAACCCCTCTGCAGGGGGGCAGCCCGGGCAAACCCCTCTGCAGGGGGGCACCTCGGGCAAACCCCTCTGCAGGGGGGCAGCCCGGGCAAACCCCTCTGCAGGGGGGCAGCCCGGGCAAACCCCTCTGCAGGGGGGCAGCCCGGGCAAAGCCCTCTGCAGGGGGGCACCTCGGGCAAACCCCTCTGCAGGGGGGCAGCCCGGGCAAACCCCTCTGCAGGGGGGCACCTCGGGCAAACCCCTCTGCAGGGGGGCAGCCCGGGCAAACCCCTCTGCAGGGGGGCACCTCGGGCAAACCCCTCTGCAGGGGGGCACCTCGGGCAAACCCCTCTGCAGGGGGGCAGCCCGGGCAAACCCCTCTGCAGGGGGGCAGCCGTGTGCCACCGGCTGCCTGGCCCTTGCCCCCTCCGCAGTTTGGCAACCCCAAGGCGGTGCCGGGGAGCCCGGCCCGGCTCCCCAGCCCAGCCCGGCCCGGCATCTCCGCGGATTCCTCGTGAGGAGAGCTGCCCGTCTGATTTTGGAGCTCTGGCGAAAAGCCTGAGCTCATTGATTACGGATCGCTGTTAATAAAGAGCATTTGTAATGCAGCAGTGGCGATACAATCTCCACACGCCAGTTCATGATGGCCCTTCAGTCTCCACAATTAAGTCGTCCAGCAGGCATGCCCCCTGTTGCAGCTGCTCTGTCAATCTCATTTTGTAGTACAAATGATCTTAGACCCAGTGTTTGACATGGGGTTTTAACACCAAAGAAGGCAATTCTGCAACTTCAAATGAGCCTAATTGGCTGTGCGCTCAGGCGTTCACTCAAGCTGCTTCAGTCCATCAGAGAGAGATTTCCAACTAATTGAACAGCTCAGAAGAAAAAGAACCACGGAAATCACAATGCGCTGGGTCGTTTGAGAGGGTTTTTCGTGATAAAAACCTTCAAAATAAGATTTTTTGTTGTTGTTGTTGTTAAATCAGCCACCTGTCAATCTAGAAAGAGGTTTCATTGGTACAGAAGCTTTTAATGAGGTATGCCCTAAAAATCGGTGGCTATTAATAGCAAAGTCTACAGGTAAATGTAATTTTTTTTAGATTAGAAATGTTTATTTTGTACTGTCAAAGTATTTTCTTTAGACTGGCAAGCTTTTCTTATGGTGCATAACAATTATGTGGTAATGGACAGACTCTGCAAATACAGGACATTTCTTACCCGAGGAATGCCATTTGAGACAATCTTACTGCTAAAGTGTGTAAAGTTATTCATGTGTACATGTGTTGGGACTGGGCTGGGTGAGATTCTGCTCACGTAAATATTTGCCTTTCTCTTTTTTTTTTTTTTAGCACAGCGGAATTTAAATTTGCATGTTTGTTCTAGGAAATTATGAACCTGGTTTCTCTTCTGAATTGCACCTTTTTTACCTCTTGTTTTCTCTCTACTGATTTAAATAACTTTCCTTCAAAGGTCAATTCAGAGACTTTTGCCCTAGTGTTTACATACTGTATGTCTAATAATTCCATATCTATTCCATGAGTGATTCAAACATATAATTTATGCAATATTTGTATTCGACATTCAGGGTAGTAGTTCACATCTGAACTGATGACAACTCAGTATCTACTTTTTTACAAAAAGGAAGATAGAACAGACTAAATAATATTTATTTATTTATTTCCTTCCTGTTTAAAATAGGAAGAAACTGAAGACTTTTGCTTCAGTAAATATGAGCACAGAACTTCAATTATTGAAATAAAGGTGTGTTCTGGGGAGGAGCTGATTAACCCAGTCTAATAAAGCACTTCAGCAGCTGTTTAATTGTAAGTATGTAAGTAGTCCTCTGATTCCAAATGCCAAGTTGCCTTTGTCACTATTTGGACTGTGGTGGTACAGAGGGGCTGAGCCCATCTTTAAGACCCTGTTGAATGGCATGTACACTTTAGTCAGGGTCAATGTTTACCCCAATGAGTATGCAAATCTTCTGACAGAAAAAAAAAAAAAAGGTGTGTGTATATCCATCCATACATATATAGATATAAAATATAAACTAACTGTTCTAGCTTATGGAAAATTCCAGACAGTCTGAGGCTTACGCCTGTACTTTATTGTTTTTCATCAGTATTTACACAATTAGACTCTAAAATAATGATATATCCCAATAAAATAAGACCTCAGTTGATCACAGGGAATGCAAAACTCCACGAAGTCAATGAGAGTATCTTCTATTCAACAAACAGGTAATTATAGTGGCATTTATATATTGTTGTCATCTTTAAAGCCCAGCAGCAGTGAAACTAAATCCAAAGTAGTAAACATTTTTGTTGAAGTCTCATAAACACATATATCCTAACATTTTACAGGCATCCATAGAAGTTAACAGCAACATTCTCATTTGACTTCTGTGAGAACAGAATCAAACACTCCAGTTTCATGATCAAAGACTAAATTCTTTCAGTTGAAATGAACAGTGAAGAATAATATCTGCATGTTCAGAATGTACTTTTCCCAATCACTTGAGGTGCTTTATTGCTCTGGTGTTGAATCATCACTCAGAATTTTAAAATTCAAGCATATGTAAGAGGATATAAACATAACATGGTTACTTAAGTAAAATATCCTTTTATTTCAGGAATATTCACTAAATTAAATTAAAACATCATGATGCTTATCTCTCTGAGGATATATTTCAGCATGAACTATACCCCAAGAATATTTTTGTGTAAATTCTGAAGGATTGTACTACACATATGATATCAAATGCACTTGTAATCCTATAGCAAAGACAGTAATTGTTAAGTGCCTTCTAGGTCCCCTAACAGTGGGGTGGAGCTGTAGCTACAGGGATCTTTATTGCTGAGCTCAGCAGACAAGCTGCCCATGTGATTCCAGATGTTTCTGTTTTGGGGGGGCAGGGGACCTCCCAGGATCAGAATGCCAGCATGTCTGAGGTAGAGGAGCCACCCTTTGACACTGGAAACTCAGTAGTCCTAACCCTATAGCTCTGCAAGAAATTCAGTTGGATCCTCAGGGGCAGATGGGCTAAACAGATCCATGTTGGCAACTTCCCTAGCCAATTGCATCTGCCAAAAATCTCATGTTTAATTTGCACACACACACACAACGTATATTTCTAAACCAAGAGGAAAAAAAAAAGCCCCCCAAAAGAAGCTGAAAACCTTATGCTGGAAAACAGCTGCACTCATTTGTGCTACGAACCAGCTGAGTCAGCCCTTAAATCGAGTCCTAATTAATTTGTGCACACGGTGTAACCAACAAAGAATGGCAACAGACAGAAGAATGGACTGTGTTGAGGGGGATTAGTCTCTAGCAGAAAGACTGCCTGAGAGAGAGAGAGCCTGATGACAGCTAATTGCTGCCAGGAGGGCCAAAATAATGGGCAGCCTGCAGGAGAAAGAGAAAAGAAAGAGCTGGTGGAAGTAGTCCTCAGGTGTTTGTGGTGATGAAGTTCATTGCCCCCACTGTTTACTCTGGTGTTCAGCCTTAATGCCCATTTGGAACTGGCACAGTCAGAAGCCTCGTTAAAATAATAAGATCTGAGTGTGTAATGTACTGATGGAGTCAGAACTCCATGCAAATGTCCCTTTCACAGGGGATGTTCAGTCTGACTGGCACGTAGGGTTCAGGCACTGAGCCTTGGGAAGAGCTGAATCGCCTGATGTTTTTGCGCAGCAGCTCCTGCAGACACTTAACATCTGTGCTTAACACAGCTTCCTCTCATGACAACTGTTTAAGTGGGTGATGTCTGAAGAGATTTTTGCCCTTTAGGATTTGTTCGTTCTGTTAACATCCTGTTTTTCATCTAAGAACCGCGGCACGGTGTTACTAAACCACTAGTAACCTGAACGTTATCCTGCACTATTCTGAACTTGCCTTGCTAGAAGTGGAAATAAGTTAAACATACTTCTGTCGTTCCATTTCTTAAAATCCAAACAACGAATGTTTAATATTTGATAAATATACAACATATTAGACTACCCCTGTAGTTTCTTATGTGGGAATGTGTTAATATTTAATAAGGAAAACAAAGTGCAGCACTACTACCGCTTTTGAAGTCGCTGTAAATTGCCAGCAGTAAGTACCACTGAAATTCAAGCCCCAGGTGTTGCAAGCTAAGCACTGAAAACTGATGGTCACAAAATCCTAACTCTCTCCTCTCAGAAATGTTTTCACTATTTTGCTTTACATGTCCATTACAGCAGGACTGGCTTAAACTTGTTAGCTGAGAACTGGTGAATAGTGCTTTCTGGAGGAATGAGTAGCAATTCCAAAACAAACCAAAATATTTTCTGCAATTAGAAAGTCATCCCAGTTAGAAAAAGACATGGGAATGTCATGCATAATGTATATGTGGACAAGCCATACAATCATGTGCTCATGCATATGTAGATATATGAACGTCTCATCAGCGATAAATGTCATCAGTGACTGATAATAGACAGGGGAAGCTATCAGATATTTTAGAATGAATGCTTACAAAATGAGATAAAAGAAAGGAAAACCCTACTGTTCATACAGTTCCAGTAAGTGATAAGGCTAGAACAGCTATCAGATACAGTGCAAAAGCTACCATCAACTGGCAAGAATGTTAAACCAAATCTACTGTAATAAGACAAATTGAATCAACACGACTGGAAAACCTACATCCACCATACATCAAAGTTAGCTCATTAATTTCTCAGTCACTATTACTGATTTGTAAGAAACATAGATGTACTGTCCTGATATTAAAAAAAAAAAAGATAAATAATGTATTCTGAGTATTCAAACTGACTAGTCTTCTGACCAAAGCCAGGGCAAAGATCATACAGTCTACAGTCAAATAACAAATTAAAAGAGTTTTACACAATCTATGCCAGCTGACAAAGTTAACATCATATACAATGTAAAGGGTCAGTACCACATTACGTTCTGGTTAAAAATAGTTTAATAAAAACTTTAATGGAGTCCGTATGAAAGAAATTAAACTGGTCCGCAAACACTAATTTCAAATGGAAAATCTACATCCAAAGAGGGGCAAAAAGTCTAGTTAGGTCCTGCCAGGTCCTGTTCATGAATGAGATGTACCCATTTTCTGTTGTGATCTAGAAGAAAGTATAAAATCATTGCTTAGGAAATGATGATTAAAAAAACTGAATGACAATAAAACTATGAGGAAAAGATTGCCTGACAACGAACTTCCTTTGAACGGAGTGTGCAACAAATGAAGATCTCAGAATTTGTCTTCGTGAACTTATACTATGAACTATGAACTTATGCATTCTTCATTAAAGAAAAAAAATTAAAAATATTTGACTATATTTATTTTGATATCTCATTTCAAGAATAGTTGCTTTTTTAACTCAAAAAACCCCTCCCAATCAGAAAAGCAAGTATCTTGCTCTTAAACTGAAAATCTCATAATTGCCTCTAACATCTTTCTTCCAGAATGTAACTCTAGGAAAACCTTTATGGTTCTAATAGAAGTACGTATTCAGAGGGAATATGAGTCCATCAATTTCTCTCCAATTAGTCCTGCTAATGTAGGACCACAAAGTAGGTCATGCACACCAGATGAGCGGCATTGATCTGGACTTAGGTGACATGGAAAAGAATCCAGAGCCACAGTAACAAATCAGTGTAGGTATGAATGAGGAATAACAGCTCTGGGTTAGAAGAAAACACAACAGGCAGCATTGCTTAAAGAATCCACTGTACAAAAAGCAAACTGAAAAACTACAGAAATTTTAGAAAAGTCACTAAAATTATTGGCAGTCTTAAACATTGTGAATATGCAGGTTATGTTTAGGCCATTTCTTAAGCTTTCCTTGGATAAATGAAATATGTTAAGCTTCCAGAGGGAGACATTCTGAGATTGGATAGCTATTTAATCTAGCACTTTTTTTTTTTTTTTTTTTGATATCTCACATTCCCCCAAACACAGCAAAGCTGAAAATACTTTAACATGACTTGAAATGTTGTCTTTGAAATAGTGACAAACTTAAGAACTACTGGAGATCAGACATGGCCAGGACTAATCCCTTGCCCCAATAGCAAGTAGCACAGGACAGTTATGCCCATAAAGCTAATCTCATCTATACCACCCTGCCCACAAATCCCCGTTAATCCTATTGGGAACAGTTTACAGCTCATGTCCCTTCCCGAAAGTGCCAGGGCTGTGCTTGGACCTACGGGGCACTGACTAAAGTTGTGCCAAGGAGCACAATAACAATTAAACAATATGGAAGAATCTGGCCCTGGGTAAGTTTACTGGGACAGAGGTAGTCACATAAAATTAGCTTCCCTTCTCCTTTATTTTTTTTCCCTGTTCACCATTAATTGCCCTATACTTAGAACCCATTTCTCCTCATGGCTGACTGACACCACCAGCAAAATTGTTAAAGATGATGTTCTGCTCTAGGTTTGTCATTAACTCAGTGCATGGCTTTGGACTACTGAACTAAGCTATTCGCCAGATACTCCCTACCTGATCTAGACACGAAATGTGCTAGCTGTCCCCAGGATGACCCTGATCCTCTAGTGGCTACACTGCAAACCTGGTTCCTCACTGAAGGGTGTGAACTGAGTAGGATGGATCCAGACCTTTGTGCCTTAGGTTGTTTATCTGTAAAAAAGACACTGAGTTACCTTCCTGAGGTGATGAAAAAAATTAATTACTGTTTTCCAGTTTCAGAGAATTTTCCATGAACAAATCTTGTACAGCTGCGGAATGTTTCTTCTTTGTTAGTGATAGTGTGCTTTGTGGTTTTGCAGCAGGCCAATTTTGCATTTGTAGATTTCAATTATTCAAATTATTTTCTGATGAAATTAATGTACTTAATAAAGCATAGGCAGTTTTAACACCAAGCAAATGTGCTTAAACCACATACAGATAATTTCCTTTTACAGAAATCCTGTCGAATCCACTTCATTCCTAAGGAATTTCTGTCTTGGCAAGTGATGTTCAGCAGCAGCCACGGTAGTACTCACTGCCCCTAACACTGGTATAGCTCTAAGATCTCTCTACCTGAGAGATCCCTAATCCAAAAGTTAGGCACACCAGTAACAGCCTCAGATGTTTTTTTCGGCAAAGAAACAAATTGGTTTTATGTCTCTCCTTCGGCTGCCTTGCCTCAGCTTGGGTCCCCTGGGGTATGTTGAGCTAGCGGGCTTGGGCAGTGAACTTTCTCCCTCCTGCCAGATTGAGGCAGCATCTGAGAGTCTGCACAGCTCCGGCTGCAGGATGGTCTTTTTTATGTGGATGTAATGGATGAGGACTCAGGGGCAAACGGTTGACCATTTCATAACACAGACCCTGTGATATGCAAAGCTTTCATGGAATAAGGACGTATGCTTCATTTCAACTCTGCACTCTGTCTGTTCTAATATCCTTTCAAATTGTGTGACAGGGTTGAGAGACACGGCAAGCGGAAAGTGCGTTAAGAGGTTTACAATAGTTCTCTTTTTTCCAGGAGCCGTGTTAACAAGAAAAGACCATGTTCCTGGCACAGTCCCATAGTAGACATTAATCTCAGCCCTCTGGGATGATAAGGGAATGAGACCCTTGAAGACTCGGTGTCTTTTCTGAGAATTACTTTTAATAGTCCAGCTAAAATGACCAAACCGACCAAATCATGGACCAGTGCAAACCAGAAGTGTCCCATTTAAATTGCTATTTCTTGGTTTTTTGCTTTCTCTATTAAAAAAAAAAAAGTTTTTGAATGGTCTCTTTCAGCTTAATCATCCTTGCATGTTTTTCGATAGTGTCCGTGCAAACATTTATGAAACACTTGGTATTCTTTTTTCTAATGTGACCTAGTGGCAAGAGCTTATCAACATTTCTCAACAGACTTTGGAGTTAAAAGTGCCAAGGCTTTCAGTGGACATGCAAGCAATCATTTCTATATGTTGGCATTTTTGTCTACATAGACCTGGAAAGCAATGTGATAATGAAAGTTTTGTTTGTGATAGCTAGATGAACAAGCTGCAGTTGAATAGAGGGCAAACATTGCGTGGTTTCGCTATGTTCCTCAAGCTGCTTTTCTTTGTCTGAAGACACTAATGCTTGCGTTGTTTTTGGTTATTTGGCACAGTTCTCATCTTGATATATCAGATTTTCTCATTCTCTTGGTTTTTGCCTATTTAATAACATCTCTTTTGGTGATTAATGCTGTGGACTCCTCTATCAAAAAATCATCCAGCCAGACAGCTGTTGGAATGAAAAGCTGAGGTCTCTGCCACTCAACTTTGATCACAGGACTAGGAAAGGAAATAAGAGGATTTGCTGGTTCTAGTGTGTACCTCTTTTTTCTGTATATATTTATTGTATTCACTTCTAAAAGGAAAAAAAATCATGTTGTCTTGTTACTGAAAGGGTACACAACAGAAATCAATTTAGAGGACAATGTGGTTATGGAAAAATCAATAAAAAATATATTGACAGAATACAGCCCACGGATTCTATATAAGCTCAGAACGATATATGACCACCTGTCATATACATCTTTCTTTTTAGAATGGTAAGATCTCTAAGTGTCTTTAATCCTACTTGTTTTAAAATCTCCGTTTGGCTATTTACTTGATTATCCAAAGTGGAAGAAGAGTCTCAGACTTCATTCCTTAAGTGCAAATATTCAAATCAACATAAACTGTGACATGCACTGAATAGAAGCCAATCTGTTGTGCAGGTGATGAACAACGCATGCATGCTTCAGGGAGGTAACTGTATTTGCAAGTACTTTATGGCACATATAAAAGCTAGTTTAAATATTAAAATGTAATTTTTCCTCTAAGCAAGGAAAGTACATCATACAAGAGATATTATAATTACTTATTAGTATTTATGGAGGGTTAAATATATTGTTATGACACCAAATACTATTTTTACATATTCAAATAACTCAGTGTTATTTTATTTTTAAATTGATATTGAAAGGGTTTTGGGTAGATGCTGATTTTGATTATATGTTATAATACATGATGGGACTTACATAAAAGTGATATGTGAATATATGACATTGTTATTAGGAATCTCATCAATTGGTGATATGATTGGAAGATAAAACTAACAAATGAATTTAAGTTGTTGGACACATCCTTGGGGTTTTATCCTTTCATTGTTTTAGCTTTGTTTTTATCATATTTCTTTTGCTTACGTGGCTTGCTAACTGTGTAGTTTCTATAGCAACATCCATTGACCGTTGAAATAATGAAAGCCAGCACAACTCTCCTGCAGTGAAATCCCTCATGCTGACAAGCACAAATCCTATTTTCTTTGTCCAGTGTTGCCCATTACTTACACAACTGACTCATTTGTCAACATACTGGGGATATTTGCTAATTACTTCCGAATTTGACAAATGCAGACAAGACATCTAAACTTTAGTGTACCTGCAGACTAACATTGTAACAAAGAGTTAAAATAGGAATCCTTTTTGTGTGCCGGAAATATAATTTCTTAACTGTGGAAGGATTTCAAATACGTATTTGTGATATTTAGAAGAAAGAACAACTTGACTTTTGAAAAATGAAACCAATCAAACTTTAGATTCTTTAACTTAATTCTAAGTTTTTTTAAGGCTACCTCTCTGGACTGCTGTATTTTATAGCTTTTGAATTTGATTCCAAATTAGCAGCAAACAGGATCAATGCCTGGATGCTGGACCCGAGGGAAGGATGTAGGAGAGGAGCAGGAAGTGGTTCTGGTCGTTTGGTAGATGGCACTTAAGCTTTGTATCTCACTGAATCAATGGTTCATCATGAAGTCAGTGGGCCCCTCACTGTTGGAGGTGTCATCTTCCAGCTGAAATAAAGAACTAACCACTGATTCTAACTAAAGAGCCTGTAACAGTTTCTGTGTTAATCTAATGATGCTGACCATTGTGCCATGCAAGTAATTGTATTTTTCCAAATTAAATTCTCCAAATGGTTATACTATATGAAGCAGGAGTGACCTGTTCATGGCTTTTAGTCAGATGTAGCTCTTTCTCTGTTGAAGTGAAGCTTCCAGACTGCATGCTACCTGTAAAATGGAGGATGGAGATCACATACTTTGGACTCCTGGTTATGTGGGTAAGCAAGCCTGTGAAGGCTTCTGCTGTGCCCTGCTCTGGCTCACCCCAGCCTTCTCTAGGCAGAGAAACAGTGAAGTCTTTGGAGAGCAACTGAGGTCTTTTGCCTATGGACCACTTTCCAAAACTTTTCTGTTCTTTAGCTTTCCAATCTGTGTGGCTGCTGGCAGTATGAGTGCGTTGGTATGAGACTACAAAGAGTGATAATGATGGCTGTTTCTGATACAGAGTGATGATACCCTGCTTAGCATCTTCTCTTAGGGTGCGTCACGGTTTAACCCCAGGGAGTAACTAAGCACCACGCAGCTGCTCACTCACTCCCTCCCACTCAGTGGGATGGAGGAGAGAATCAGAAGGAAAAAGGTAAAACTCGTGGGTTGAGATAAGAACAGTTTAATCGAACAGAAAGGAAGAAACTAATAATTTTAGTAATAACAATAATAAAATGAAAATAATAATAATAAAAGGATTGGAATGTACAAAACAAGTGATGCACAATGCAATTGCTCACCACTTGCTGACAGATGCCCAGCTAATTCCTGAGCAGTGATCCCCCCGGGCCAACTTCTCCTAGTTTATGTACTGGGCATGACATCACACGGTATGGAATATTCCTTTGGCCAGCTTGGGTCAGCTGCCCTGGCTGTGTCCCCTCCCAACTTGTGCCCCTCCAGCCTTCTTGCAGGCTGGGCATGAGTAGCTGAAAAATCCTTGACTTAGTCTAAACACTACTTAGCAACAACTGAAAACATCAGTGTGTTATCAACATTCTTCTCATACTGAACCCAAAACATAGCACTGTACCAGCTACTAGAAAGAAAATTAACTCTATCCCAGCCAAAACCAGGACAGAGTGGTATGCTTTCTTGCTGTGAACTATTAATTACTATATGCACTTTGGAGCTGGATGTAACACTTGCCTACTTTTGTAAGGTTTAATGCTGATGAGCTGATTTCAAATGCTGGTGCAATTGTTAAGTTGAGCATTAATCAAAATCAAATCATGAGTCCTGGTAAATTGTAAAGGCACTTGACATTTTTCAGTGACTTTTTTCCCTTTTAAAAAGATTGGTTTGAAACCCATCCAGACACCACAAAAAAATATTTATTGCGTCCTTTTGGATTTGCCTCAACAATGCAAAATATGACTTTTGGAGGCTTTATTTGATTGCTGGCATGGTTCATCCCTTTTTAAAGTAGCAAATAATGGAAAATATAGGGACAGGAGTAAAACCTAAAAGAGTCAAAATGCATTAAGAATTTAAATATTCCTATAACATTTTGACTGAACACAATTTCTGATTTCATTTTGCAGAACAGGAATGCAAAAAGCAGTGCGGATGAGCAATAATGTCAGCCTGGTCAGCACAAAGCAGCACTGCTGAGAAGGACAAGTAGAGAGAATATAACTGAGAGGTTACTCTACTGGAGGAGATTAAATTCTGCAGAAGGTTAATTGCTCTTCTCTGTAAGGCTACTCTGATTGATAATGCTTATTTTTGTTTCAGGTCATATGACTTGCCTCTGTTTATTAGAAAGGATAAAACACAAGCAGCAAAACAAATGTGGTAATATGTGAAAAGGTAATATTTTATTTGGTCATAGCTGGTTTAATAATTAGTTTTGGTTCATCTTTCAGCTGGGTTCATGAAACACATTGTTTGACTTGGCTTTTTTTTTAATATGGAAGAGCTTTAACTGTAACTGGCCAGCTCCAAAATTCATGGCTCTTCAGCTCAGCAGTAGATGTAACTGGTAAGGAACTGAGTCATACCAGGAAAACCACAGACAATTCTCTACTGGGGCAGCTCCTGCCTTGCATGGGACATCACAGGGCTTAGAGGAACTCAGCAGGAACCGAGAGAGATTGTGAGTCTGGGAATAGCTGATAGTAATCTTTAATCCGGAGGTTAGCAGGCACTGGCAGCTACTGCCTTGGATGTGTTGTAGCCAGTGGTGTCCTGCAAGTTCTTCAAGCTCCCACTAAATTTGGGACCATATTCTTGTACTACCCTCTAGCACTAAGCACTGAGTGCAGACAGACTTGAATCGGCCTCTTGTGATATCTGTGGCCTAAATGAGCCCCAATCCCCAAAGTGCTTTGGGGATGTTGAAATGCTTATTGGGTTTCAAAGGAAAATTCTGACCAGCTCCGATTTTTAAATGGGAAAGACAGGTACTTTAGGCATGTGGTGTATTAGGAAGCGGTTATTTGCTGGTTTTGATCATCTCATTGTTATTTAGTAATGGACTTGAATCCCTAAAGTTTCATGTAGGTCCTCAACTTCATGCGTTTAATCTAACAGCAGATAAATCAGAAAAGTATGCCTGAGTGCATATGAGACCAGGTTAACACCTGTAGAGAAGTAAGGCTAGAAGAGGAAACACCAAAACCTGCTGTCATGCATTTGGTTGAAAGTAAATAACTTCATCTGCTTCTTTGGAGGTGCTCTGAATTGTTGTGTCCAAACCTAGCATTTCACACAATATCTTCAAGGTGAAACAACATCTTAGATTTTTTCCTGCTTAAATATCTCAAATGTTTCTTTTAGCTTTAACAAATTTAAAGATATTTCTGTTTCTGCATAGGCCAGCAAAAGGTTTATGCACTACCTCAATTATTGGATAAAATAGCTGGGATCTGAAGTTCTTTACCTGGATTCATTGAAAATAATTTGTTGCCACCATCTAAAACAATTCCAAATAAACCTTTCACAAGGGAAAAAATAGGGTCTTCAATAAACTGCTTAGTATTGCTTTAATGCAATTGATTTTTGTGTTAGAGCGTCGTAAGCTCTTAAGAATTTAAAACCCATCAGGCATTTAACATACAAATGTTCAACACAGCTACCAACAGAAGTAAGTAGGATTGCACAGGTGTAATTCACCAAAGAGTGTGATCTAACTGGTTTGCTTTTCCTATCACATCAAATACACTCCTTAGGGCAAGTCACTTAATCGCAAGTTTAGTGGTGAAAACTGACTAAATTTATTAGTAGCATGGATTCTTCTCAAGGTTTATGCCATAGTAGCCAAAATCAGCTACAGTCTCTTCAATTTAATAATGTTGTATTTGGACAGATGATTGTTCACTTGAGTGTTTTGAAATAGGAGTCAGTTACTGTGCAGAATCTGTTCAATCAATTTCATGGCTTGGATACATGGTCCTTAGCTAATGGGTATCAACTTAATTGCTGCATGGAAATGTTCCTCTTCTGTACAATTCTTGCCATGGTGGTATGCTGCTTCCAGTAATCATCTCTCAGGAGTAGGTTGATGATAATTTATATATTTAATTTCATTCATAACTAGCTGACCATTTACTAGAGCATGAAAATCAAGAATTTAATTTGATTTTTTTCAGATGAGCTTGTCAAATCTGTTTATTGCGTAATACAGTTTTATGGACATAAATGTCTAGATTTACAAATTGCCTACACTGATAGACCTCTGATCCAAAAAAGAATTCAGAAAATGTTTTGGATAGTCAGCCTTGATGGATATAGTCTGGTGAATCTTTCACTGGAGGAAAAACCAAACACGACAGCATACTGTTTAGTGTAGCATTTTTACATCACTTTTACATTCATTTTTAGTTCAGTTTCAAAATAAGTAACAATTGTTAGGAACCTTTGATAATAAAAAATTAAGCTGAACTTTGCCTTTAAGTTCATGTCTCTCCTTTTCATAGATTAATGCAATATATTGAATATAATTTTACCTATTGAATCTTTAAAGTTGTATTTTCACTAAGACAAGTCTGCATTGAACCTACAGCAGTTCTGACGCATCTGAAAGTGTTCATAAAGCTGTAGTATATTAAGTTGATACACCGGACTGCTTCAAAATTGTTCAAAATCCTTTCTTAGGTGATGCTTATATGTTCTTCTCAGTGCATAAGGATGATTCTCTCTGCTTATTAGACATATTTATCTTACACTGGAAAGAGCTCTCAGAGAAGACACTGAACACAAACACAGCCCAGGTGGTTCACACAGCCTGGGCACCTAACTTCCTCACGGGTGAACTTAAGTGATACAAACTGCATGATGTAAAATCAACACACAAACAAGAGGATCTCTTGGCTGTTGTATTTTTGACATGTGAAGGAAGGTAACCGTAGTTTCGTTTTCCTCTTCCAAACAGAGTGAATGTTTTCATACCACTCCAGAGCCAGGGTGGCAGGAAAAAAGTGAGAGGACCGTTCTGTTAGTAAAGCCCATAGCCCGAAAGCGGAGCCCCTGTGCTCCGCTCCTGGTTTTACCTCACACCATAGCCAAGTCGCATCATTTCTCTAGCATCTCTGTTTTCCTTCCCTTTCCATAAAATGTGGGTAGCAACACTACCCTGCAGTAAACCACAGATATGTAAGAGTGCATTAAGTTTCTTGTATGACAGTTCTCATGCAAGTGCTAAATATTCTGTTATGTAATATAGATGTTCTTGCATGTGGTTGTCTTTTGATGTTAAGGAAAGACTGAAGTAGTTTAAATACAGCACAGATTTACGGAGGGGTGATATGGAAACAAATGATGAGGCAGTCCATCTGCTGCCCTCAGTGAAAACATTTTCTGTTTCAGGGAATTTATCTTTTAATACAGATAGTTTCCATACAGCATAAGATTTTCTGCCATTCTGGAAGCAAATTGAATCCAAAAGTAAATGGCCTGCATTTCCATCCATAAAAGGATTGTTTCTAGATTACAGACAAGACAACCAGTTCAATGACACTGGTAGAAGACAAAGAGGCTCCTGAGAGATCTAAGTAGTCCATTCACCAGTACTCTCTGGCCCATACCCCGCTATGAACCAGCTTCCCTCTTGTCAGGTTTTTTATGACAACCAATTAAATCAATATGACTGTCAAGACATATGGCAACAATAACACTCTGAGTTTCTGCCCATTACCACTCCAGCAGGAAACCAAGAACACACAGTATTTGTTATTGCTTATTGCAGGGATTCACTGAAGAATATCTCCTTCTCAAATAAAAGATTCACTGTAACGGTGTCAAACGCAATCAATACTGTGGATGCTATCTGTGGAGCTGCTAACATGTCAGTGCGCAGAAGGAGTTCTGCTTTTCTGCTGTCTGGAGCCATATTCAGAAAATGTTGCTGGAATCTTAATGTGTATCCATTCTTGCCAAGACATATTTGAAAATATTAGATATTAATCTTCCTACAGAGAACCCTATGAGACAAGCCTACACTAATGTGTGTTTCTGGGGTTTCTGCTTCATGGATGACTAGACATCTGAGTGGTGCAGACTGTGGTGAGAATTCACTAAACAGAACTTCTTTCAGTGAGCACATTAGAGCAGTGATTTGTAGCCTTTATCAGCCATGAATTTATTTTGGAAAACATGCATTTTGCTCACTGTATTTCTAGGTTCTGACAGATTTTTCTTCAGATGATGCCGTATTGGTAGAGCTCAATAGGGAATTTTAGTGCAAGGCAGTTTCAGTGAAAGGTTTGACTCTGGAATTTCCATTTCTGCTTGCTTCAGTGCAGGAAATGGACATGGTCCAAAGTCTCTGGGTTTTCTGATTAGTCATTCTTAAGTAGGGCTAATGACCAAAGAGACTGTCTGGGGACTCCCCCTGCCTCCTTTTTTTTGGCAGTAGTTATTGTTTTGTTGCTATGTTGGGAGGAGAGCAATCTATTTTTCACTGTAACTGTGACTTGTATGATATACTGCATATGCTCCCAAGGCAGAACAAATGTGGACATATTTAAGGGGAAGAAAAGCCATGGGACTGCACTGTATAAGATGACCATGAAGTTGAGACATGGGAAATGTGGTGATATTAGATCCAGAGAGAGCTGTATGATACTGCAGTTAAATGACTGCTGGTACCTCAGTTGGCTAACTTCTCTATCTGTATCCTAATTTTAGAATAATAAATAGATATCCAAAGAAACATAATAGCTCTCGTGTCAATGACTGATGGGGCTTTTTTGATGCTCCTTCTAATTCTTAAGTTGTTATTAATCTCAGTCACATAAAGGCATAAATTTGTGCATTAGTGTGTGATTACAACCGCCCATGTGCATGTAATCACAAATGGTTTTAATTTATAAAATACACACTTCAAAACTACTATATACTAGATCTATATTATGGACATGGAGCATGCAGATTATATCTCTGAAATTAATTTTTCAGATAGCTTTTTAAAGCTTTACTACAATGTAAGTCTGACATCTTTCAAGTTGGAACTCAAAGTCTTAGAAGATGTATGTGTTTATACATTTCACTTAAAGAGAAGCAACAACTTGAAATGTACTTAGCCCTCACTATTGCAATAATCTAATGGTTCTTACCTCAGATGAGTCTATGAGTAGAAACAAGAGAATGTTTTTTTAAGAGTTTACAGGAAAGTTTGAGACCACATTGAAGAGCCATGCTTGTTTTCTTCCTTTACTTTCTTTTTTTTTAAATAAAATTAAAAAAAACAAAACCCAGACATTAAAGTTCAGTACAGAATGGATTCTAAAGTTTTGGCTTGGTTGCTCCCACTGACTTTTGTGGGAGTTTGCATGATTAGGAGTGAACAAAACCTTTTGGATAGAGCCAGCCATTCATCCTTTTAATGGATGTCAGGTGTCAGCTTCCTTCAAGGCTCACTCCACTGATGAGAATAGAATTAGTTATAAAATAAATTATTTTTCAACATGAAAAAATGATGATATCTTCTGATCCAAAATAAAATCCTGCAGATTAGGCTTTAAACACACTTAAAAGGTGAGATAAAACTTGCAAAATCAACTTAGATTGGGGCTTTTGTATAATGCTGGCACCTAAACCATTGAAGTGATTTAGAGAGATTATCCCCAGCCTTTTATACCTCTAGAAGCACCTACAGCTTTCTACATATCTTGCTGGTGGTCTTGAAATTTTGCTAGATATCTTACATTCATATCTTGTACATATGCATAAATACTCTGACTTGAGCAATTTGGGTGACCAAATTCCCCCTCAATTTCATCATGATCCAGCTGGAAAACAGAAAAGCACATGAACACCTTAGCCCTGAGGAATGCTAGACTCTACACTGGTAACACTGAGTCTAGCACAGAGAGCACAAACCGTATTTTGGTTACAAAAGACTAACAAAGGGAACACTGCTGAAGGCGAAAAGGAGAGGGTTAAAGTGTGGATCTGTTTTTATATAATGACCTGGTGGTTTGAGCAACTGCCTACGAAGGCAGAAACTGAGAGTCAGTTCTCTTCACAGCCTGAGAACATAAAAATTTCTTACATCCTCCACTTGACAAGTATGTGCTGCACTCAATCCAGACAGTGGTTCAGAGACGTCTTCCTCTCTGGCCACCATGGAGGGCATCAGTCATGGAGTTAGAAAAGGAACAAGCCAGGAGGGGCAAGACTTGTAACTGTTGGTAGTGTGATGGCTAGAATAGTCAGACTAGCCAGAAGATGTCTGAGTCCTGGCTTGCGTCTGAGCACTGTTTCTATAGGGAGTAATTGATTAAAATATAATTTCCACTTAAGTTCAATTTAGTTCCATATAGCAAATACAGGTCTAGATTTTGAGAGCAGAGTCCTTCTGCACAGGTCCAGAAGCAAAGGTGAAGGAAGGCAGATCAGAAGTTTTTTAAGATGTCTTCTCTGTCATAGCTATTAAGAAGGCAGTGAAATTGCTTTATATACCTTCAGGCTTTCTTGAGCTGTTTTTCTTGGACTAGGCATCACAGTAGCAGCTAACTCAGTCTAGCAAGTCTAAAGCCCATCTTTCCCAATGTCTTAAAATCTAAGTTTAGTGTCTAATGTGGACATTTTGGATTTTTCAGTGACATTTAGTTAATCTGTTTTCTGAAGGTATCCCACTCATTCCCTTCAATCTGCTAACTGAGTTCTGGTAGCTGATTTAATGTGTTTGGATAATAGTTATAAAACAGCATGTTATTTTGTGAACTGACTATTATCTATAATTGCAAAAGAGTATTTAAAAGTTATTTTAAAGGTCGTTAATGCTTTTAACATATTGTGGATAAGAAGCACAGTAGGGACTAATTCTACACATTTTACCGATTTCTTTCAGAGTGTTATTGAAAGGATAGAGAATTTCATAGTTATTTAAATGGCTATTTTTAGCAGTTAAAGCACAGATGTCTTTTTAGGAGGTTATTTCTTACACAAAGTGTTTTCAAATATGCACTGCAAAAGCAGCACATGTAAAACAACCTTACAGTGCTTGATATTAACATTTCCACATCTTTAATTTTTCCCTCTATCAGATCATATGAAGGGAAGGCTTTGTGTTTGGAATTATTGTTTCCCTGAACCTTCTTGACATTCTAGAGACATCAGCCTCCCCTGGAGTATGTCTCTGAGAGTCCATCTAATGCCTTTGTTTCACAAGGGAACTGAGCTGAGCATGGCTTTGTGATTTTTTTGTTCTTGAAACACTATAAAGAAATAGATAATGATCACATGCAGTGTTCTATACCAAACATTGGTGGCTACTCAGATCAAAGCAGAGAATTGCTTTCTTATCCACTGCTTTAGAAAAACACTCATCTAAATGGTTTGGGGAAAAAGGGCATTTTCATAGCTTCTTGCCGCACATACATGCCTTGTTGTATTTGACCAAGCTTAACATTGTTGTCAGTTTTCACAGGTGAATGAGAAAAATAAATATTTCCACTTATACTTATGCTTCTAACATAATATTTATATTATTTAATTAAATTTGTCATTCCAGTCTCATTATCAGTATCATTTCACCATGAAAATGCTAACATATTGATTTTCTTTTTTCTGCATTTTTTCACGCTTCGCCTTGCAATGTGTAGCCAATTAGCCTTTGTATTCAGAGATAAGCTACTTCATTGCCACTATAGAACTTCAGAATAACTTGCATCAATGCTAAAGAAATAACCAAGAACAATGCAAATTCAAGTCATGATAAAATATATGGCTAAATATATTATGCTAAAATCTTATTTCAGCTGTCTTAGAAAGGCTCTCATTTTCATCAAAAAGCTTTCAGTACTTTGAAGAAGGTAGTGCCAGACACTTGCCAGGAAGCCAAGAAAACCCTCTCCCAGACAGGCATTGTTAAAGGAGTGCCTTGGGTGAATCCATATGAAAAGCATCATCTTTAGATGTTGGATCTCTATTTCTATCAATTTAGTCTCTTTCTTGGAAATTATTACGGTAGAAGGCCACATTTCTAATATTTTACTTTCATCTTCTCTAACTTAAAATGTCTAATTATATATAGTGTATAGCCTAGTGAGGTGCACCTAAAGTACAGACCTAGCTAGAGAACAAAACAGCTGTTCACAATTGGTCACAAGAAGACAAAACCAAACCGATTTATGTTTCTTTCCCCACTTACAGGAAAATGGCTATTATTTGTTATATGTGTATGTATAGTTCCTTAAAGAGATAGAATATGAATTGTATGCTTCTAAAAAATTCTTTCCCCAAGGGGCACAGAAGGGCTTGTGAGAGCATAAAAAGCTGCCCAAATTAACCTGCTAAGCATGGGGGTATGAACCGTAATTTGAAAAAGCCAACAACAATGAAAACTTTTTTTCCCAATGCCTTAGCAATGATTTCATATGACTAGTTCAAGTAACTCTTTAGGATGTGACTGCCTGAGTAAGGAGGAAAAGATGGAGAGCTACTATTGCCATAAGCACCCTTTTATGGTTAATTCACAGTATTTTTGCCAGATGCCTACAAGAGTTTCATCTCAAAGTGAAAAATATTAACAGTCACTTCCCACTTTTTGATCCTTGTTTCAGAGAGATGTACAGCAGGAAAATGTGGTTAACAAAGAGTATAACAAGTTGGTTAGCTGTTGATCGAGATGATAATCTGGTGGTCAATGAGGAAAGTATTGGGGGAAAAAACCTTAGAAGTTTTTCTTTTTAGATTTTGAGAAACATGTGGAATTAGGACTTAGAAAGTCTCCTCTCTCCAGACTACTAAATCTCTCCCACTTTTGCCCCCACCATGTAGGTGATGTTCTGCATTTTACACAATAAATTTTATAAGTACAAAGAACATGGGGTCTTTTTTACAGTTAGTCTGAAGGGCCTGATTACACATCCAGAGTTAACTAAAGGATAATACATAGTTCTGAAAACCTAAATAGTTACTGACTTGAGAATGCAGTAATGCAAGGATGTGGTGTGATACAGAATTTGGGCATTGCCTGCTTTCTTTGAAAAGTGCCTATTAGAAAATATTTTTAAAAATAAGAAAAAGTTTACATTTCCGAAAAAGTTTACATTTCCAAAGAAGTTTAAATAACCATTTAAACAACAAACCAATCTGAGTAGTCCAATTATATATTAGACACCAATTTTTCAATTAAATTGTAAGTTCAATAGAATAGAATAGAATAGAATAGAATAGACTATTTCAGTTGGAAGGGACCTACAATGACCATTGAGTCCAACTGCCAGCCCAATTCAGGGCTGACAAAGTTGAAGCAGGTTATTAAGAGCATTGTCCAAATGCCTTTTAAACACTGACAGGCTTGGGGTATCGACCACCTCTCTAGGAAGCCTGTTCCAGTGTTTGACCACCCTCTCAGTAAAGAAGTGCTTCCTAATGTCCAGTCTAAACCTCCCCTGGCACAGCTTTGAACCATTCCCACGTGTCCTATCACTGAATCCCAGGGAGAAGAGCTCAGCACCTCCCTCTCCATGTCCCCTCCTCAGGAAGCTGCAGAGAGCAATAAGGTCGCCCCTCAGCCTCCTTTTCTCCAAACTAGACAAGCCCAAAGTCCTCAGCTGCTCCTCATAGGACATTCCTTCCAGTCCCTTCACCAGCCTTGTTGCCCTTCTCTGGACCAACTCAAATACCTTAATAACATGTGTGCTCATATTATGTGCCATATCTCTCTGACTTTGCCAGCTACCTTTGCCTGCTTGCAAAATCAGAGTATTTGTATAAATGTAATCAGTTATGCAGGCGGCCGATCATTAAGTGATTTAGCTGAAAGCAGAGCTGCAGCACTAGATTACTCTTTGCATTAACAAATGTGATACTTTTAGGAACTTTGTCATAAAGAGTTAAATCCTCAGCTTTGCAGACTACTGGCTTGACTCATCCAAGCAGTTCTTTTACACACTTGGGCTGAGCTCAAATAGCTTGTAGACTGCTCTAAGTCAATTGACTTAGTGGAGTTTCTCCTGGTTTAAGGTTGCATAAGAAAGATGCAAAACAGCTGGATGGCACTGCCTGTGCAGCCAAGGGCATCCCACCCAGGGACCAATCCCTTGCCTCCCAACCAAAAGGTGTAAGGTGACTCCTGACTGTGTACTGCTAGTCTTTTCTTGATCAGAGTGAATAACATACTGAGCATGTGGCCTACACTACCCTCCGGGCCTGCTGTGGTGCTCCCATGAGTTCAGATGCCATTTTTGGGATGTGTGTCTTTTTCAACTAAAATGCCTTAAACAATATGAGGAGTGCTACAGCCACCAGACCAGTGTTTTTTGCAGCATGAAGTCACAGGTGTGTGTTTGAGAAGGTCAGCCCTGTCCAGGTTGAAGGTGGTTGCTGCCCATACTCAGTTCGGTCTTCTCACAGTCTTTTCAGGAACGATGTCAGGGTTAAACCATCCCGGGAAGCATGTGCAGCTTGATCCTGGAGGAATTGTCTGAATCACTCCAAAAGACAGCCTGAGAATAGGTGTAGAAAGTAAGACAATAAGAGGGTGAAACATAGAGGCGAACCACAGAGGTAAAGTATTTGTCAGTGGAGATTGACGCTGTAAGACTTACTAATGGCAAGAGCAAGGTCTTGTCATGTAAATGAAAGTCCTCTTACATAAGGTCCAGCCTCATCAGTAAAGATTTGTACAGCTGGTTATTAAGAGGATTGCACAGAAGTAGGTAGTGGAAACTTGCAAAATACAGTCACAAGATGCACTCATTTTCATTTGACATCAAAAAAGTCTTCCAAATAAATATTTTTGTAATGCACAATTATGAGTAATTCAAAAGAAAAATTGTGCAAAGATATCACCAATGTTTCTAGCTGAACTGTTTTTTCCCTAGGCAAGTAATCAGATTTTGGTAATGGTTTTAAGTTGCATGCTTACATGTTACAAATGCTTTTAAAGATTTTCAATCTGTACCTGGTTTATATTCAGATTGTGTCTCTCTGTAATTTAAATCTGGTATGGTAACGAGGAAAATAGTAAGCACAGTAATCAAAACAAGATCATGGAATAAAAGTGATTAAAGTGAAAATGCAACCTAGCCATATAAAATAGTGCTAATAGTAATAGCTGAAGCAAGGATATTTAAGATCTAAGGATCTTGCATTCTTTTTTTATGATCTAATAGAAGCTACTATTACAGCACTATTGTTTTGCTATAAGGCCTCTGACTAAATGGAAAAATGTTCTTTCCAAAGAACTTTCCTCAGAGACTTAATAAGCTGTTTTAGCTGAAAAGACATCTGATAAAAGTTACAAAATTCTTGCGATAAGTAAAAGTTACCTCTTCTAAAAAAATCTCTCTCCTCCCTTCTCTCTCACTCTTTTCTTTCCTGAGTAACTGTAAATCCATTACGGTCACATTCGCATACTGCATGGTAAGCAACTGGGAACTGTTATAAGTTAACTAGTATCTGGCACTTACGCATGTAACTGAAATACTGTTTCTTCCTGCATAATTTGGGTGTGCTTTTCATCAGCAAGAATCTGTGTCTGTAGTGTGAAATTCCATTAGCTGATACTGGAATCGCCTTAATGCAATAGCAGCAGTACGAAAAGGCTCATGCCTAATTCATTGCAGCACCCCTAAGGCTCCCCCCGCCCCAATGTATGAAAGCATGATCCTCCTGTAAAAGAATGCTGTGTAGGCCTTCCTCCAGAATACAGCTCTTTTGGATAAAATATGGGACAAGTTCATTTTTTTGTAGACTTCAGGTACCCCTGACCTCTTGATCTTTTGTATGTCTCTATTTTTTTGGTTTGACAGACCACATGCCAACGTGCAGCCCAGAATTCCTCACCGGCGTGATTTATTGTTTACAGCTGTTCTAGTATTTCAGACATGGCAGCTGCTTTTCAGATGTCCTCGAATTAGAATGAAAGTCTTAGATAGAGGTCTTAATGCAAACCTGCGTGCTTGCAGAAAGAAAAGGGAAAAGCTGATGAAAAAATAATCTGAATTCTGCTCTAAAAGCTCTCAATTGATCCTAGCCTTGAGGGCAAAGGAAAATGTTTGGTTTATTTCGTAAGCTCATTAGGTGTGGGAGAGCCTATCTGGCATTTGCTATTGACCGGGCCTGAGTGAAAAGTGATCACTGGCAGGATGCTCAATAAGAGATCAATAACAAGCGTGTGATTGGATTAGCTACTTGATCAATGCTTTGTGCTAATATATTAACAAGCAAATTACCAGGCAGCCCATAAGAGCAGAGTGCTGACTATAATTGTATTACAAACTATCGTGATCTAATGACCCTTGAAGTGCAAAAGGTTATTTATACAGTCAAAAGGCCTAAAAGTACTTTGAGTGATGCTGCATTATTTCAGAAAGAAAATCTTTTCCTCAATTAACTAGCATTCAATCATGTGGTTAAAATAGGCACATGTATTTTGCATTCTTCCAAAATTTTCCGACCAGTTTAACCCTACTGCTGAGGTGGAAGGGGGAGAATGGGTGACAGTATTTCAGTGGGCACTTAAAGGTGGCAACAGTTCCACAAGAGCTGGGAAGTAACTGGAGAGGAGAATGGGGAAGGAGGTGGCTCGCGGGGGGCAGGAGAGCAGTACGAAGCAGCACCGGGGACTAAGTGGGAAGATCGCCATGCAGCTGAAGGAGCTGCTTAAAAGCATCTGAGCTTGCAGAGAGGGCTGTGCAAATACTTAAATTTAAATCTGAAAATTCTGTATGAAATTTAGAAGTAATACGTAAGGTATTGTAAAACCAGAAATCTCAGACTTTTTGAAGAGTCTATGTTGATTCCATTTGTCAACCACGAGACCAGAATAAGGCATCTGTTGCTTGAGGTTACATTGCCTGGGTTCTTAGCACATGAACTGTATCTTTCAGGATTCCATAAAGAGCATGTTTAAAAGCAAGAGCACTATGGGTCTTGAGACAAGGGGACAAGCTTGTCTTCTGAATTTGGTCCTCACAGTTAAATGGAAAATTTGGAAAAATAATTGTAAAAACCACAAACATTTCTGTTCACTCTCTAGTTAATTCTCCTCTTTCCATTTCATAGTGCAAAACGCCGACCGGTTTAATTTCTGTTCTTCACAGGCATTATCCCTGATATACAGCAGGAACAAGCCAGGTAAGCGCACAAGCATCCAAAAAACTAAGCAGTCACGAAGTCCTAGACTTCAGAATCATCTGGACAGAGGTTTTAGCTGCAAATTCAGATTTCCAAGGCTTTGCCGTTGCCCTCCCCCTCCCCTCCGCCTTTCCTCCCTTCCGAGGGAGGCTGCAACGATGGCAGTGAGGCATTATTTGGGGGCAGGCGGGGGGCTCTGCCACCGCCCAGGGGCCGAGGGGCTCACCGGCTGCGGCCGCCGGCGAGGGGCAAGGCCTGGGCCTGGCTCCCCGCGTCGCGCAGGGCCCCTGACCGGGCCGACAGCGGCCAGCCCCAGCTGACAAAACAAGCTGCCGGGCGGCTGCCCCCGGGGTCCCGCTCGGCCGAAGGGGAAGCGCTGTCAATCAGCGCACACGCACGTACAGCGGGAAACACGATCGATCGCCGGCGGAGCCGCTTTGGGTTTTCATGGGTGCTTGTCAGTTGTTTCCGACTTCTCGGGCGAGTGGACGCGGCCGGGCGGGTTACCTGCGGCATCGGCGTGGGCTGGTTCTCCGTGTGTGCGCGCAGGTAAAGCGAGCGTGTTTGCCCATTTTACTTCACTCCGTGTCTTTTCTTTTTTTTTCTGCTTTACAGAAGGAGCTTCCCACAGATGTCAGATGATGAAATGGGGCTCTCTGACGATGATGGCTTCAAACCATGTGCGATTCATTTGACTTCTCCTTTCTTTTCTTTCCCGCTTTAGAATTCCAAAGTGACCGTCTGAAAGTGAATGTTTTCACAGCAACCAACACCTTTACAAACGACTTCAAAGTAATCCATTTCCCTTTCAAAGCCACATGTTAGGACTTGAAAAAATATCTGTAGTCATTATTTTAGAGCAGGTTTGGAGGAATTAAAAATTATATATATCTTCTTATTTCAGCTACAGGTCTTACTTATTTACCTTAAAATTGTATACACCCCAGACAACGCAATAAAATTAATTGTCTGTGACAGAACAGCTCAGTCAATGGGTCTTTGAGTCATCAGGTCACTTGGCATAATTTCAGCACATACATTATACACTAATCCTCCATGAGGAAATTACTCAAAGGAATATTTTGCAATCCACTCCCCTAACCAAGTACATCCAAAATATTGCTTTGCAATTTTGGATCTCAGTTTGAAGCTGAGGGTAGTGAAGAAGTTAAAGAATGGCCATAATTTCAAAACAGTGTTGAGACACTGAACCAGCTATCATTTTTACTTTACTTGGTTATCGCTCCATTGGTCAAAAAGATATACACACTCCTATTACCTGCAGTATGAGGGAAAGGAAGTCGTCACATTTAGCTTGTAGTTTAGCTAGTCCCTATCCACCCTACACTTAGGGTCTAAAACTCCTCGGGAAATTTTTTGTTAGGAAATAGCTATATGCCCTTTAAAATATTATTTTTGTGTGTATTTTCTCACAGTCATTCTAATTACTACACTTGAAAAAATCAATTACTTCTCAGATTTCGAGTTTTTCACAGGTTGTCATAGACTAAGAAGTCTGATAGTTGGGAATGCTCTTCACTTTATACAGCTTGAACATATCCCAGCAGCTTAAAATAAATCTTAACTTTTTTCCCCCTAGAAAATCCTCTCTCCCAGTCTTCACAGGCAACAGGTTCCCTTCCAATAATAACAGTGGTAAGGAAAATTGTAGCTCCTAACTAAGATAAGGTTTGCCAAGATTGGATCGAGAGCATTTTCAACAAAAATTTATAAATCATTGCCAGCTGTAGACCAATACTGTTATGTCACAACCTGCAATATAAAACAAAGCCACAAAGTGGAGTTAATCATTACATCTTCAGTGGAGAATAATGCTTCTTTACTAAACAGTAAAATCCCATTTAATTCTTAAGCTTCCATAACTCATCCACAGGTTTATCAAATACTTAAAATGAGCCGTTAAAGAAAATCCTACATCTTAGCAAAGTTCCATAAAGCTATTAGCTCTTCTTGTGAAGCTGTAAGTTAATACTGCCTTCCATTGCACACAACATATGGTTAATTGTACTTCTAGGAATAACTGTTACAGATTATTTTTTCCTAGAAGAAGCCTGTCTTCTCAGTGAGGGCCATCTGATGAATTCTTTAGTGAAAAAGTACTGCCCCTACTCTATGCCCTGTGATGGCTGGTTGGTGAGTCTGAGCAGGGAGTGAGAAGAGTGGGCAGCTGTATGCAAGAAAGAGAGGGAGAGAGAGAAAAAAAATAATTTGATAGTTTCTTAACTGTAGGCCAGCCTGGGAGTACTGTATGAGAGGATGGGAAGATTAATAATATACTGCTAGGCCATTTCAGCGATGCCACTAAATGGATAAGTTAAAAGAGAAATTGAATTGGAACCTTCTGACTGGTTTATACATTTACTTACACAGTGACAGCCTTTGAAGCACAATCTATTATGCTTTAGACAACTGGCTGGAGAAAACAGTAGAGTTCCAAGCACATACTTTTCAAACCCATAAACCCACTCTAGCATCATGGCTTTGGTCTGTATCTAGAGTGATAATTACTGTGTGTCTCAGGATGGGCATACCTTCTTTCTTCTAAGAGCAGAAACAGCCACTGTGGCCTGGGAAACTGTGGAAGCAGTTCTGTCCTCTTCTGAAGGGAAAGGAAAAGATTCATATCGAGTTTATCTCAACACATTAGATGATAACATTCAGAGCCTTCTTCCTTTCTCCACCTGACACCATGTCATTCCTCACTGCAATGGTATTACTTTGTGGGCTACAGAAGAAAGTGGTTCTGACAGTAAAATCCTACTGAACTGCAAGAGATAGCTTTCTTCTCATAGAGTTTCTTTCTAGGATTGCTTCAAAACCCAGACAGGCATCCCTGCATTGGTTATAGTTGGCTCAAATTTCAGCCCTTCCTTAAAAAAGGTGGGGAGTGGGAAGATGAAATTTCTTTTGAAATGAAAACTGAGATTGAGACATAACCATATGAAGCCAGGAATTTAGACTGTAGGCTAGGCATAAAGTACCTATGCTTTAATCAGGCCTATCCCTAAGCCCATTTTATGACCATTTCATCCTGGTTCTTTGATGAGACCATTTCAGCGTTTCATTCACATTAAGTGTTGATTTACACTTAAGAAGTTAACTGTTGGCACTGAGAATCAGTAATGCTGTGACTGAACAAGAATGGGTAGTTCAGTTAGACACATTGGTATCTTGCTCGTGTGGTTGATAGCTTTGCTTCCTGAAAAGGGGAGATTACAGAGTCAAAGTTTCCACACCCTTTTCTTCCCACATGAAAGCAATACAGGATTCTCTGGCAGCAGAGTAACTCCGCTGCTTTGAGAGGTGTGCCCTACCTGGGACCCTTCCTTACTCAACAGCATGGTTCAAACAAGCAGGTTTGCAGGAACAGTTGCAAAACCGGCATCCACTTTTCCATGTCCAAGAATCTAAGCGGAGGAGTGGGCACCCCTGTGGCTTGGCTCCTTCACCACAGAGGACCTTCAGAGAAAAGGAAACCCCTATACAAGTGAAGGGGATCAAGTTAACCAGGCTAAGGGGGGCGTGTGGGCAGTGCAGCTCTGAGACCCAGCATTACTCTAGGGTAAGTGACCCTTCCTTCTTCCTTGACTGACTCTCCCAGTGGTTTGGAAATTGATAAGGAAGGAGGAGGTGCTGCAGGGTGAATCCAAAGAGTACGTAGGCAAGGATTATAGAAAAGCTTTACCAAGGCAGACATCCAGTAGCCAGCAACTGGTATCAGAGTTCTCTGCATGCTTTTTTGGTTTTGGTTTTGTTTTTTTAAGCAACAAACCCAAATGCTTTTTGGCAACAAACCCAAATACCTTTCCAGTGTGATTGACCCCCTGTGAATCCTTTGAGTTGTTAAGACTTCTATTGTATTGCCTTTCCTGTAGCTCTGGTTAGAGCTCTTGTCCAGGGATTTCTAAACTGCCAGTGATCCAGCTAACAGGCATGAACGACCTGAGTCTTCCACAGCCCAGATGAGTGCTCTGTGTGCTATTGTTGTCGAGATACGTTCTCTCTCCATTCATTCTAATTAAAAAACGAGTTCACTAGTGCAGTATCTGGAACACTGTTCTGCTCAGTCCCAGCTCACAACATAGGTCCTTCTAATATTTCTTCAGTGTCTCCAAGCGAAATGGTTTCCAACCTTTTCCTATACACTACAGCATCTTTTTGGATCAGAACCTCTGAGCTGTAAAGTAATGATGATAATGATTGTATTGATGTTATATTGTGCAAATAATGAGTTGTAACTATACAATATTAAAAACACTTCTATAAAAATATTTTGCATATGCTGTACGTAGGAAAAAGAGAAGAATAAATAGCTGTTAGCATGGAACAGGTTTTATTCTTTTTCTTTACTGCCTGGAACATTATGTGTGCAACTTCCAAAAATACTTGTAAAACTGACTCTACACATACCCAAAGGTAGAGAAACAGGTATTCTGTGTATGACAGTGATGACCTGGCATTTTTGTCTTTCTTTTCAGCCTTGCTCATCACAAAACAATTCAATGCAAAGTATCTGTGCCCCATCAGCATGGGCTTATGAAAGGCAGGTCTTGCTTGACTAACCAGAACTCCTTCTATGACAAGGTGACCCACTTAGTGGATAAGGGAAAGGCTGTCAATGTTGTCTACCTAGACTTTAGTAAAGCTTTGACACTGTTTCCCACAGCATTCTCCTGGAGAAACTGGCTGCTCACAGCTTGGGCAGGTGCACTCTTTGCTGGATGAAAAACTGGCTGGATGGCTGGGCCCAAAGAGTGGTGGTTAATGGAGTGAAATCCAGTTGGTGGCTGGTCACAAGTGGTGTTCCCCAGGGCTCAGTTTTGGGGCCAGTTCTGTTTAATATCTTTATCAATGATCTGGATGAGGGGACTGAGTGCACCCTCAGCAAGTTTGCAGATGACACCAGGTTGGGTGGGACGGTTGATCTGCTCGAGGGAAGGAAGGCTCTACAGTGGGATCTGGACAGGCTGGATCAATGGGCCGAGGCCAATTGTATGGGGTTCAACAAGGCCACGTGCTGGGTCTTGCACTTGGGTCACAACAGCCCCATGCAGTGCTACAGGCTTGGGGAAGAGTGGCTGGAATGCTTCCTGGCAGAAAAGGATCTGGGGGTGTTGGTTGACAGCCGGCTGAATATGAGCCAGCGGTGTGCCCAGGTGGCCAAGAAGGCCAACAGCATCCTGGCCTGTATCAGAAATAGTGTGGCCAGCAGGACTAGGGAAGGGATCAACCCTCTGTACCGGGCACTGGTGAGGCCACACCTCGAGTCCTGTGTTCAGTTTTGGGCCCCTCACTACAGGAAAGACATTGAGGTGTTGGAGCGTGTCCAGAGAAGGGCAACCGAGCTGGTGAGGGGCCTGGAGCACAAGTCTTATGAGGAGCGGCTGAGGGAACTGGGGTTGTTTAGTGTGGAAAAAAGGAGGCTGAGGGGAGACCTTATTGGTCTCTACAGCTACCTGAAAGGAGGTTGTAACGAGGTGGGAGTCGGTCTCTTCTCCCAAGTAGCAAGTGATAGGACAAGAAGAAGCAGCCTCAAGTTGCACCGGGGGAGGTTTAGATTTGATATTGGGAAAAATTTCTCAACTGAAAGGGTTGTCAAGCATTGGAACAGGCTGCCCAGGGAAGTGGTTGAATCACCATCCCTGGAGGTATTTAAAAGACGTGTAAATGTGGTGCTTAGGGACATGATTTAATGGTGGACTTGGTAGTGCCCACTTAGGTTAACGGTTGGACTCGGTGATCTTAAAGGTCTTATCCAACCTAAATGATTCTATGATTCTATGTATGTAGTTTAAGGGGTGCACATCTGCAAAAGTACTATAGCATGGGTATTTCTGAGAGTCAGTGGCATTTTTTACTCTTATTAGTACTTCATTAAAAAATAAATTTAATGGAATTAGTAAACATCAAAGTGTGCAGAATATCCTTGCACATATATCAACATACCAAACAACTTTCCAATGTTGTTAACTGCAGAAAAATCATTGCAGAGATTTACCAACTCTATACACTTCAAAACAGCTCACTTAAAATCCCCCATTCCTTTGATCAAATACTTGGAAAATATGCCTTAATGCATTGACAATCTGGAATAATCATGCTTTGGTCATTCTAATGCATAGTTAATGTTCAAAATCACATACAGATTTTTGAGATAAAACAACTTTCCTCTGTTTTTTTTCTGTTGACATTGTATTGTGCTATGGCAAAAGTTCAGTTGCTTTGCAAATTTGTTGGAAATATTTTCACACTTAACATTCAGAAATTATTTTGCTGGTGATATGGTTACCCTCCATTGTGGTCAGCATTGCATCAAGGTTTTCTTGATGAACCTAGATGTACAACTACCTGTACAAGCCTTTCATTCAGACATCTATTTCTTTCTCTCTCTGTGGTGTGGGGTATCCTAGAAAAACTAGTTATGATTGTGAACAAAGTAGTTATTTAATAATGGGAAGCAAAGTTCTACACTGTCTTTGCTTCATAGGAATATTACAATGTGAGCCATTATTTTCCACTGTGCCCTACTGTCGCTAGTTAATGTAATCTCCCTGTACATCTATAACGTCAGCAATTATTATTATTAGCTCAATTTCTTATTCAGGAAAACAGACACTGAACATCTGTGCAATTTGTTCAAAGACTTACCTCAGCTCAATGGGAAAGCAATGAAGAACATACAGATCTATCCTTAACCACATGACAATCCTGCCAGACCTAAAAAGACATATTGAATTCTACTTAATCACTTCTTGGAGCATGATAAAACACTCACCAATAAACTTTGATGAAATAGACATTTTCAAAGTATTAATGATTGGCCACTACCATTACTTTATAAGTAATTACTTATGTTAAAAAGATGGAATTGTCCCTCCCATCTGCTATATGGATTTCTCTAGTATCATGTCTGCATTTCTTTGCTAAGGCATTTCTGTGTGCATGTGACTTCTAAAGAATTTGATATTCTGAACACTAAGCAACTAGTTACTATCTTTTAGGCATTTAATTCATGTTAACTTTTTGTTTTAAAAAACTGAATACTAGTTTTGGCTTAATACTTATGGTAAATCACTGAACTATTCTCATTATTCAGTAGATGAATTGACTAAATAATTTATTCCGAGCATATTAGCCATCCTGCAAACTTTCCAGTGGTCCTTGGTGGAGGCTGCATTTGTATGAACACAAGTTTTATACACAAATCATTTTTATGGGTCTTTCAGCACCCTGTCACTTTTGTGCAAAATCAATAGAATGTGAACACATCAAACCTCATTTAGATGTGAAAATAGCTTTCATACCCATGATGAGAGGCCATTTTGGAAAACACAGGGGGTTTTTTTCTTCTCAAATCAAACTTGGCCTCTGAGAACACCTGGGCATTGACTATGAAGTGCCTCCAAAAGTATCCCATTATTCCATGTTACTTTCTTTTTACAATGTATGCCTGTATTTATTTATTTGTTTATCCAATGCCTTTCAGTGTGTGCAAATATGTGTGTCGATTTGGTAGTGCTGTAGATTTAAAAATGTTCTTTGCATTTCTGAAAATTTTAACTTGTTCTTTGTGTTGTACATTGCCATTGTACTACCTGCATTATTTATGCATAAGTATGTCAATGAACAAACTCTAGTGGTTGTATAGGGTCTGTGCATTTGTAAATACAACAATCAAGTAGTATTTAATTTCTAATTTATATTTGTGGAACATTACCCTGAGGTAAAAGAATATTCACAGTATTATGAATTATGAGAATGGGCTTCTTGCCTATTGAATGAACTATACATCTAGTCTGTGCATCAGTACAATTGTTTGTTTCTGAACAGGGAATGCTACTGATACTAAGGAAATTGTACTATATAATGGAATTTCCTCTAATTTTTCGTCTTTCTCCTTAGAAACATTCAGAAACTCAATTAAAAACTGTTAGAGTGCTAAGGTTGGAAAGTGGAGAAATTAAAATTTGGAAGGACCAAACTGGAAGTAATGAACACAATCTTAACATTATCCTCTGTACACAAATATCATGGTAAAGACTTTAAAGCTATGATGATGTTTCAGCCTCTATTCAGATCCCTGGTTTCGTCCAGCTCACAGATTCAGGGGAAATTATGAAAGAATGTGGAAGCTCAGAGATCCTCTGCCTCCCTCCTTCAATACCTGAATGTGTGCAGGGAACAAAATATGAGCGATTTCTTGAATGGAACAACGAAAAATTTAGTGATGCATTACTGCTTCATCCCTCTTATCCTTCCCGAATGGGAGGGCATGAGACAGAAATCATGTGCTCTGTTTTATGTAAATAATGTCTGTCTCGTTCAGTTAAACGCTGTGGCCCTACTTTGGAGCTATACCACTATAAAACCAATATTATAATCTGGATGAAGACTGGCTCATAACACATTTATAGAGAGGGCAGGGTGAGAAGCATGAAAATGTCACCTTTATTTCTGAACCTGTCTGCATTTATCTTTAAAAACCATACTATTATTTCAGTGTAGTTTTTATAGAATTTTATGCAGACATGCATACAGAGACATAACTGTCACTGAGATACTTTCAGTGCACATTGCAAAAGGCTAGGAATGAAGAGCGAATAAGCAGTTTGAGGTCACTGCATTATGTTCTGTTTTGCTTTGTAGATGTTTTTGAGTCTTACAAGAATTTGTGCTAAGTAAAGACCAAGTAAAATCCTTGGAATGCATTTGCAAAGCAATTTGTAAAATAGTATGCATTGACATCCTTCAAAACTGGGAAAAAATATGGCTGGTATGACCCTTCAAATTGGCTGGTATATTCTATGTCCCATTTGATTCACATAAGTGGCTCCTTTAAAAAAAACAGAATCTGTGGCAAAAATTAGGGATGTGGCATAAGTAGTGATACTGTTCCTTTAAGATGCTGGTTTAGGACAGTGAGCAGTAAACCTGATGTTCACTCTTGCATATATAATTTTTTTAACAAATTAATGAATAACATTGAAGGAAATTTGAAAAAAGGAGAAGATTACAATTTCATTTTATGGCCAGGTAGTAAGGGGGTTAACCAGTTTTGCTACCTTTGACAACACATAGTAGTAAATTCAGATCTTGTCCAATATTAATTTTTAAATTCTAAAAGAAAATACAGTTCTATTCATAGAAATACCATTCAACCTTTCTAATTGAGTTCATGAGTCACTGGCCTTTTATATTTTTATTTACTTATTTGGTTGTTTTAGAGAAATTCTTCATTGCATTAACCACATTAAAATCCTTCTTCAGGATAAGATCAACATCCAAGGCTAAATTTAAACCTCAGGAAAGGTAAAAGAATCTTTAATTTATGAAACTGAACAAGTAGACTTATCTAAACATCTCTAGGGCTTTAATGGGGGATATCTATAATTCTCTGAATTGTATTCCTTTCACAGTGATATTTTGTAATTCCATTCTATTACCCTTGCTTAACATTAATGAGATAAAAAGATCACATTATGGCGATTGATGTTCTTCAAATTAAATGCACGTTTCCATGTACAAAGCTGTCTGCTAATTTAAAAAACATAGCATGTAACATAGAATCATGACCATGGTCATCACTCAGCTGGGATCAGATAGCATTTTTTATCTATTCATTGGATTTAACAAGGCATGAGATGGAAGCAGAATACAAAGTGTGGGTAGATTATCCCGTATCCCCCCTTTTGGCCACTTCTTGGCAATCTCAGCAAGGAAACTGAGGCTTCATGTTGCCATGGAAATAAACCTCAAGGTCAAAGGGGCATATGGAAGGTCAGGCAATGACAAAGGAACATCTGAGAGGCCATCTGGATGAGTGACCTGACATAATTAGTCATTAATCCCACTCTTGGGAACAATAGAGTTAGCCGAGAATGTGTTTGGACTTTGATCGTGGTCAGGGTGATCTCATGGGGAAAAGGGAAGAAAGCTCCACTTGGTAACTAAGCAGATTACCCTGGCATGCTGTTAACTAAAGAAGAGTAGTCAGAAGAGGCCGGTGGGATATGCATTTTACATATGCTGTGTTTTCCCTTTAGTTACTACAGGCCTCTCTAGAGCCATGTGGCTCTAGGATTAGCCTTTGGGTAGTGATTTTTTTTTTTTTTTACAGTTTTCAATGAAAAGAGAGCAAGTGTCCCAAAATACTTCACTTAAAATTCCCAGGCAACAGATGGGAAGAGAGCTGAAGAGCCAAAGGCATCAGCCGGCTTGGTTTACAGGTGTCAATATTTGCTAAGTAGAGTTGGCCAGGGTGCCTTTTGGGAAAAAAGGGAGAGAATGGCTAATCAGTAAAACAATAGCAATCATCCCTGTTGTCTGTTTTATACTGAATGGTTAGAATTATAAGATGACCGAGTGTGTGGCAAAAGCTCTGCATCAGCATCTGTCTTTCCATCCCCACTCCTTTACCTTGCATGTCATGTTTTCATTATTGAGACCAGTGCCTTGACAAGATATCCCTCACGTGTATCTGAGATTATTCTACTTGAAGAGTCAGTGATATTTGGTGACTGATTGTCTACAATGTTGTGGGGTGTGAATGTGATAATGGACTACAGGAAATGCATGCAACCCAGGACACACAGAAATTTTTTCTTTGGATAAAAAAATATGCTTTTAAATGTGCTATCAAAGGAAGCAATAAATGAAATAGACTAGGGAATCTGTAGAGTAAGAACAGAGGGAGATTTCAGAGATATATTTTTTCTTTAAATAAACTGAAATGCAACACATAATGTACTCATTTTCAGCTAGGGTATATTTGTGAAATATTTTCCTCTTTAAAAATATATTCATTCCATCATATTGTACAATCTCTGCTTAAATGTATTGTCTTTGCCTGTGACAAAGGCATTTTCCTAGGCTAAGAGCAAAAGCTAAGCCACTGATACTCCACTATAAATACAAGTAAGCATCCAGGAACCTCCATAGAGAAAGTCAGATATGACATCAGCAACTGCAATCCTTTGCTGTCCCTGTGTAACGAAAGTAACTTTTCCAAATAATTTCTGCCACCAACAGGTTCTACATTTTAAATTAAGTCTTTAATAATTGACAAACCTAGGTGGAATATGTGCTGCTTCTCTATAATTAGTACTTGATTTAATAGTTCATAGAGGAAACCAAACATTCTCTCTTTTATTGTTGTGAGTTTCACACCAAAAGCTACTATTTTTTCCCAAGATCATATCACTAACCTGTTTTATTAATAAACAGTAGTTATAATCCAGGAAAACATAATATTTGTCAGCAAGAAGCAGCAAAATCCTTGGAAACTGTAGGTATGTCACTCTCTTCTCTTCATTCCCTTTAAAATTACCAAGTGAAAGACTGATAAAACTGTATTCATTTGTACTTTCAGCGAGCTATATGGTGGTTATATTATGAACATCTAAATCCTTTACCCAATGAAAAATTAATTTTACTTTTGTATTTCTGTTTTCCTAACTTGTCATGGACTACAAGAAACTGATGACGGTGCTCCAGAGATGAAGGTATATTATCTCTGAGGGAAAGTTGTTATCCCCTGAAGCACAACCAGTATCACAGCTGTCATTAATGGATCGGACCTTAATGAATAGACTTTGTATGAATAAACACGAACCAAATCTTGTCAGCTTCATAAGAACGTAGAGGCAATTTTGGCAAAATTTCAGCATTACTCTGGAAAGAATAATCCAGCCCACGTGGTCAGTGGTGTTCACACAATGGCAAAACTCAAAACTATGCAGGGTGCGGAAGACATTAATTTGGAACAATCTATGAGCAACAAATAGCCTCTTTATTTTTTTGTGAAATCATCTTGTTTTCATTTGAGAGAATCATGCTATGCCTATTTTATTAGGGAAAAAGATTTCCACATTGTCCTATTTTCTTTTTTTTAAATTTTTTTTAAGAATGAGTGGAGAAGAGGGGGATTATGTAACATGTTGGCTATTGTGCATGACTTCAGTACGCGATTATATTCTTCCTTCAACAACATATTCAAAGACAAGCACTTGACTTCAGTAACAGTATTTCAGCCTTCACAGATAATAGGTGCTAGCATAGAACCACTTGAGAGAATCATTGTATTGACAGTGATGACCTTGCACATCTATAGATTCATTTATTTCCCTTATAGTAAGAATATGATGTGTTCATAGGACTCTATCCAGATTTCATGTACCATACTGTCCATGAATAAGTCAGAACAGAATGGCTGAATGGGGATATAAACAGGCCATTGTTTAATAGCATTGTTGGATTGCTTAAGGTTTGACTTGGAGTTGTTAAGATATTGTATTTCAGAATGACTCATCCCAGTGCCAGTGGTAACAATCTGCATTTGGTTTCATTTATCAGTACTATTAAATAAAATGGATCTTCTCTGTCCCCGCTGCTGCCTAACACCTAGACAATACTCAAAGAATAAACTCCTTCCCCTATGGACTTTGATTTATCAACTCTATACCATGGAGGGATGTGTTGTTTTCATACTTTTCAGTTTGTTTATTTCTTGGCTGTATGTAGTTTTGAAGATAAGACCTTCCTGTCCTTGTTTTAATAAACATTTGGGGAGATTTGAAAGTGTTTAATTCTTGATCTTTTTGCCATCTACCTCAGGCAGGATCATGTTGTCCCTCTGTTGCATCAATGAGAAATTTCTGCCCTTGATGCAATAAGTAGGAATGACACTATGCTCTATTCCAACTTCACACAGGTTTCTTATGTCGCTCTTCAAAATTACTAAAGAAATCTAGGTTCTAATCTACCGATTCACTGCATGTGCCAACACCTGACGGATGACTGCCTGGCTAGGCAAGGTGGCATTTCAGGTTAGACTGTGAGCCTGGGTTTCTGATGTCCTTGCTGCAGTTGTGCTCAAGCACTTCATCTCATGGAGTGGGGAGGGGGACAGAAAATAACTGCTGAAAACAACAAAACATTTTTTCTTCAGCTTTCCCTCAACTGCATCTGTCTGAGGGCTCCATGTTTTCTCCAGTGCTCCCCTTTCCCCCCAGATCAATGAAGCTGATGGGGAAATTAAAAAAAACCCACCTTCTCTTAGCGTTAACTTCCTCTTTCCAGCCTGGCTTCTGTATGGCTTGGAGCTCTTCTGGCTCACCAAAGAAATCCCAGGCCATCCAGCGGTGCTGGCTGGTACCTTGCTTGGGATCACTGGGAGATTATGACCCGGAGCGGGGGACTGCACTGCTCAGGCTGTGCTTCAGCTTGAGCACTGAATTAACTGGTGACAGAGGCATGTGTGATTTCACACAGAAAAGCTGCAGGAGAGGAGTGTTCGTTTCCACGTATCTCTCACAATATTCCATAATCCCTGAGCTACTCTATTTATTTTCACAATACTTGATTGAAAAATGGCTTAGAAATACTGAGAAAATTCTGGTGATAATTGAAATATCGATTGAGTACTGCTATTGATATTCTACCTTGGAAGATTCATAGCACTCTGAGGTTATTTCCAATCCTGTTATTTGTTTTCACAAAATGGAAGCCAGAGGTTATGAGCTGATTTCTTATGACCTAGAAACATTCTGGATATAGGCAAAGAAGTTGCAATAAGTTTCCTGCTTCTTCTGAATTTGTCATTGCAGGTAAACGAGAAAGAAAACCAAAACCATCTGAACTCAATTTTTACTGCTATTCTTTGAAGATTGACAAATTTATACAAATATTCTTAAAAGGAGTTCTGAAGCAAGTTTTTCCAGTATTAAAATTTTATTTAAAAATCTAAATAATGAATGAGAAGAAGAATTCAAATACTATAAATTTATCATGAAAAAGCCTTGCAGCCTGGGTGTCCTGAGGTCAAATTCATAATCTAAAAGAGGAAGGGAGGGATTGATCTTCAGTCTTTTGCATAAGCATACCCATTACTGGGCTATATCTCATCTACTTGTGCAGGGAAACTGCCTCTTCCTCTATCATTCTTTTGAATTGTCAAATTTGAGCCTCAAAACCAAAGGGACTTCATTCCAAAAGAGTTTGAAATTATTTGACACTTCTAATTGTTCCTTTTTTATTAAAACTTTTCATAAAACATAAATTCCAAAATAAGTTTGGATTTACTACTTTTTTATTTGAGTATGCAAAATGCCAAATAAGTATCAATTCATTCATGCTGAAATTCAATGTATTTATACAGATGTAGTATTTGGCAAAATTAGATTTATATTTATAAAACTGTAGCATAGCTTTATGTATTAGAATATAATCAAGGTAGTTACACCAAGAATGAATGGAGTCTTTAATTAATCTTTATACTGTTTATAACAGCTGTTAGGCATAACCACCTTCCTAATTTTAACCATTACCAAAATATTTAATACCATATATGAGTCTGGCTGAAAGAAGAATTCTGTTGAACTAGCACCTAGGAGACATTTCAATATACTATGAAGAAGAGAAGTTTCCTGAAGCAGAACACATGCCTCAAGAAGTACTGACAGAAGAATTAATAAAAAAGTGTGAAATGCTAAATAAACTGAAAAACTATTAAGCTTGGTATCATGCTTTTTGAAATGAAAAATAATTTAGTTTCATATGAGAAGGATAAATAAATATAATGATGCATGAAGTTCCTAAGGAATCATAGTAAGCAAAAAAAAATATAGCTGAATTTTCTTCTTTTTTTTCATAACAAGAATACTGAACATTTACTTGCTTGCAATAGAGGAACTTAAACTTAGGTTTTGAAGCTGACATTTCAGATCAAAGGCCAGTTTGGAATAAGTTTTACTGTATAAATCTTTTTAGTACTTCACACAACACTTCAGGAAAAAAAAAACCCTCAGAGGAAAATAATTATGTTTGAAGAAAGCTTAATGTGTTAAGACTCATATTAATTCAGTGTTAAAATTCACACAGCAAGCCTTAAATTTGCTAGTGAAATAGATAAAGCTTGTACTCATTGTGTCATACTGTTATTACAGAATTCAGAAACATAACTGAAAATCCTGTTGTTGACTGGGTAAACCAATTAATTAAACACTAATATGCAGACTTGATACCTGTCTGCAATGTTCTACACATGCAACTGCTACCATAAAAGCAAAAAATAGCAAGTTTGTTATATTACAGTTCGTTTGAAAGTATACCTGTGCTATAACTGAAATGTTCTGTGACTGATGAACTGTCCTAAAATCTTCTCTAAAATAAATGTGAACTTTTTGTCTTGTGATTTGGGAACATTTGATCAAGGTATTATATACATTCATCTAGTAAAACTGAACATCACTGAAATAATTCCAATCAAGCAAATAGGAGAAGCAGTTTTGTAATATGTTTGAATTTAAAAGGGAGCATAACATGTTAAAATTGTCCTAAACACATATATGTCAAGAAGACCAATATAGAGCCTAAAAGGGCTTTGATATTTCTTACTCACATTTGTTAATATGTTGCAGGACTCGAACTCACAGTGTTTGATTTACGGTGCTCTTAAAAGAAAAAAAGGTTGAAATGCTCCATGAGGTGGTGTCAGACATGTCAGGTATCGTTCGGACAAACTAAATGTTTTGAGAAGTCAGCTGAGTGATTTCTGCCCAGCTCTCAAAAGCCACTCAGTCTCACTACAGCAGCTTTTGCTTTTAGGGGTGGACTCCACAAGGCTACAGTAAGTGCCTTCCATCCTTACATAGCAAACAAAATAAGCTAGAGCTGAAAGTTGAGTGCCACAACAGGGAGCATACTCAGAAACAAAACCACCTACACCAAGAATCCCTAGAAGAAATCTTGGAGGACAGTTGTTTGGCAGTCTTCTGTCTAATTGACCACATCAGTAAATCACTAAGCTTATTCTTTTAGTTCGCCATCTTCATCTCCCAAACTGAAAATGCTTCAGGGATGGAGTGCAGAGGAGAGTCTTGGAGGAAACGTACAAGCGCTCAAGCTCTGAAACTAGACTTAACCATATTTGCTATAAAGTGCAGATGAAAGGGACTTTTGTGCTGGTTTTGAGACTAACATATAAAAGGTTGGTCTTTATTACTTCTCAGGTTTACATTACTGGTTTCTGAGAGCTATTCTGCTCTGTTTCAGAGCAATGTTAAAGATGCAAGTTTAAATCACTAAGAGTCATGGCTTTCAGTCTTCACCTGTTTGATTTTGATTTTGCTTTCAAAGGGAAGGCATGCATCCTCACAGTCAGTTACCAGGTCTTAGCTGCGAGCCAGGATCAAACAGCTGAGGGATGATGGAAAACAGGTCCATAAACTACTTCTCACTTATTCCCAAACATATGAGCGCTTCCAATCTGCTTGTTTGATTTTAGCATGAGGCAAGTTCAATTTGAATTTTAGTCTTATGTTATCAGCTTGCCTCTGCCTTGAAAAGGAAATGCTCACAGAGGTATTGCTGGGAAGCAGTTTAGGAAGCTGCTCCTTGCTGCCTCTCAGCTGTACGCTAATGACTTCCAGCTGAACTAACTGCATTTGTGCTTCTCCCCCAGCCTGTCCCCCTGCAAACTGCTGCTGGAGACAGCCACAAGCCCAGTCAGGTGTCCTAGGTATCAGAGCCAGGAGCCACTGTTTCTTAACAGTGGCTGTACTACTTTCCTGCCTATCTCCAAGTGAGTTCCCATCTTCGGCTTTGCTTTTTCAGTGGTCTTTGGTGAAAGGGGGTTAGCACTCGCCTCGGCAGTGTCTGTGCTTCAGCTGGGAGCCATTAACTGACAGCTTGTGAAATGGCAAGGAACAATTTCCTAATTGCCTGTCAGCTGTAGCTGCCTGAGGAACTCTTCCAGCATGTGTCACAGCGAAGTCAAGCAGGTTATTTCAGCTATTTCAAACAACCCCCAGCTGAGATTTAGGCTACTCTGGTTTCAGTTTTTGTGATGCGGTTGTCTAGGAGCGCTCACAAAGTCCGGTGATGGAGGAAGCTATACATGCTTACAAACTTTCCGCTTTTAGTTACTTGCTCTTAACCCAGACACAGCTATCCAGGATCACGCGGTCACGCTCTGTGCGTGTGAGGCACAGAGTTAGGAAGTCCCCTGTGACCACACGGGGGATGGAAACTCTGTGTACAAGACTGTGAAGGTTTGCCAGCAGCCTGGAGTACACCCTGGACAGAGGCACAAGCATCGCTGCCTTGTGTGTAACTTACCTGCTGTTTTATTGGGAAGGTAGTGGAAAGAGAAGTTAGTACCTGCCTTTTGCATAACAGCTTACTGACAGAAGGATTTGTACAGGAGGAGAGACATCCGTGTTAACCGCTCCAGCCTCAGTTCAAATGGCTTTGAAGCCACATCTCACGTGAGGCTCTTTTACCTGCCAGGGTACAGAGGAGTCTGGACTGGGGAATGCTTCACCATTACTCTAAAAGACAAACATCAGTGCAGCCAAGAGTGCAAGGGCTGAAAGAAGAGGAGGGAACAAGTAAGTCTACATGTCTGTAGCCTATTTGTTAGAGCTATGAGGTGTTAGACTGGGTTTATGTTCCTATTTCCTGAACTGTTTGTGTATTTTATCTAAGCCAGTTTTACATGTTGTTGCCCCAGGAACTGAGCAAGTGGGAGTTAAACTGCATTTTGTTTTAGTTTTCACCTGTACAAGCTCCATAACCAGGGGTCTTCCAGTGACAGTATGGTGTCGCTCATCGCAGTGGCAGTACTCAGTAAGGAGAGGAGCAGAAAGGGTGATTGAAATATCTCAGCTTTATGTCACTTAGGACAGTACACGCCAGAGAAGGGCAACCAAGTTGGTGTGGGGCCTGGAGCACAAGTCTTATGGGGAGCGGCTGAGGGAGCTGGGGCTGTTTAGTCTGGAGAAGAGGAGGCTGAGGGGAGACCTTATCGCTCTCTACAACTACCTGAAAGGAGATTGTAGTGAGGTGGGTGCTGGTCTCTTCTGTCAGGTGGCTGGAGATAGGATGAGAGGAAATGGCCTCAAGTTGTGGCAAGGGACATTTAGGTTAGATATTAGGAAAAATTTCTTTACTGAGAGAGTTGTCAGACATTGGAATAAGCTGCCCAGGGAAGTGGTTGAGTCACCATCCCTGGAGGTATTCAAAAAGCGAGTAGACAGGGTACTCCAGAACATGGTTTAGTGGGCATGGCTGATGGTTGGACTCGATGATCTTGAAGGTCTTTTCCAACCTAAATGATTCTGTGATTCTATGGTGGGACAGGGACTTGGAGCCAGAATTTTCCAAGTTATGAACCTGTAAAAAGCAAATGACATTTTTTATACCAAGAGCCAAATGTGCTCTAATGGTTCTAGGTAAACATAAGAGAGTGAACTATTAGCCTGGAGGTGAAAGAGCATGATTTCTCTCAATAGATCTGCATCTGAGAAATGTACGTAGTAACTGCACATTAAAAATGAAAAGCAGCCTTTCTAACTGTTGTCATCCTGTGAAAGCCTGACTTTTATTTCAGAAACCTCTTTGTTTCAGAAATTGCTTACGCTGAATGGGTGGAGATTAAGTAAACTGGCAAGTAGTATAGAACCAGGTCCTTGCTTAAGAGTCCAACAGGTCTCCAGGCTGGCACCCAAGAAGACCAGAAGGGGCCAGGCAAAGCTATTTTGGAGAGGTAGCTGTTCAGTTTCATACATGAGATTAGGAGATAGGTTAAAACCTGTTAGTTCCATAGATATCTAGGTCTCCAAACCCACCTCACTAACAGGTACCTCTCAATAGTAGTCTTAAAACAGAGTCTGAGGACTGAACCTCACAATCCAGTGCATACGTGTTACACTGCCAGCTATAAATTCAAACCCCAGATGGCTTTGTGCTTCATACTGCAAAAAGACCTCTCTGGTATGTTGGCATGGCTTAAGTGACCAAATCAGCAAATGAAACCAGCTGTATTAAGTACTGAAAATGTGCCTTATTAAGAGAGCAAACCATAGTGGCCTTCTGAAGTCCCAGAGTTACAGTTGTCTGCCATTAAAAAACTTGACTGTTGGGGAAGATAGAGTGTTCTTAAATTGTTATTTCACGCAAAAGGGCTTATGTATTTTTTGTCAGTGTGTTTGCTGGAGCAAGACCTAGTCCTGCTGGAAAAGGAAGAAAGCTGAGGCTGCTCACATGACTGCTCTAATTGTCACAGACTAATGAAGTGCTTTCAGCTGTGTCTATATTGTGCCATTGTTTACTTGGCTTGTTCACACTCAGCTGTAGGTGGCTCTTCCAAACATTCTTGTGTTTATTACTTTTGTCCCTTTTTTCAGTATGGTTTTTGAGGAGATATAATATTGACAAACATGTCAAACCTAACTTTCACACCTTGTCTTGTAAATAAATGGCTTGAAAGCATGCTGATGGTCACTGTAAGGGAATGTGTACAATGCAGAGGTGGGTGCTTGGAAAGAACAAGCATATTCAAGAATTGAACAAGAATTGAGTGACCAGCTTCTTTCAGGACTGGGCTGTAATTCCGGACATCAAATGCCCATTACTTTTTAGAATATTGTTACAATACACATAATATCCTTGTGGCTACCAAACTATAATTACAAAAGATATATCACATTTCTATTTTCAGGTGCCTCAGGTGAAGTTTTGAAAAGTTTCATTTGTGGACTGAACTTTCTTGTGCTGGTTCCTTCTCAGACATAAATTTATGAAATACATAGTAAAAAAACTAGCTATTCTAGGCTTATGAAGCTGACAGTAAGCCAGTGTTTAACTCATTACCAGTTACATTATGCCTATATATAAATCAAATATCCTTTTAAAAATTACTAAACGCACAGCTTGTGTGATATGACTTGTGAACACTGGAAGCTAATTTTGATTTATCAACTCCAACTGACTAGCTAGACATGATAAATTAGAAGTGATGAACAAATTCTTATGAAATTTGTCTTACCTTATTTGAAACTAGTTTGGTTTTGTCTCAGAAAAAAATATGCAGGCTATTGTAATAAGTTTGTTGCCTTTTCTTTTTAAATAAATCTTCCCAATCATATGGGTCGTTGAAAGAAACACAGATCCAAAGTTTGCCTGCTCAGCACTGCCATCCAGACTGACCTACTTTTTTCACGCTGTTTGGCATTTGACATGTAAGTTACAGAAAACAAAAGAAGGTACACTTGTGCGGGACGTTGGACTAGATGACATCTGGGAGTCCCTTCCAACCCAAATTATTTATGTTTCAGAAGGTAATGAGTAAATACAGAAGATATAGAAAACTTATTATTCTGATTTTATACCTGCTTTCCTCCATGCTTTGTAAGTAACTACATAGTTATTGTTATAAATTTCATTCAGGTTAGCTTAGTTTGAGCATGAGCAAGTCACAGTCACATTACTGGAATTGTACTCACTTTTAGGAGAAGCTGCTTCTGGGAGCAAATCCGAAGGACCCTTGCAGGGTCTGACTCCTTCCTTCTGAGTGGAGGGAGGTCTTATCAGTCTTTTTTGGTTTACAGGGGCAGTACTAGGTAGAAGGGACCAGAGTTCAGTCAGGGTTTGAAAAAAATCTATGTTCTGATTGCAAATTTGGGTGAATAGAATAATGGTAGTAGAAAGCATACTGCTCCTGGCACCTGCACTGTGATTACCCTAGGAGTAAGCGCATAGGAACAGAAGAGTTTTGTACAAAATGGCTACGATAAGGATGAGCCCTGACAGGGAGCATGAAATAATGCTGCAGTTAAGACTTGGAGACCGCAGGCACACCCAAGTCAGCTCTAAGTTAAGTAACCCATGTCTGCTGGCACCACAACCCAAGGGTTTGCACAAGCTAATTTACCCTTTTTCCTATTTAACAGTAATCCTCATGTTACTACTGTGGCCTATCAAGCTAAGATATACCCTCAGTCTCTTAGTGAGACTGGGGGGGGGGGGAAGAAGGAATAAAAGCTTAATGGGATGACAGTTCCCATTGTTCTCAAATTGCACCCAGATACAGTGGAAGCATTCCACTGCTGCAGCATGTGTTCAGTGGTTACAGTCATGGGCAACAGTAGAAAATCTTATGACAGATAGATGTTGATCACTTTTGAAAATCTCACCCTCAGTTTTTGCTGAACACTCCTATAAGGAGGCTCCTTTATGCTCTGCAGTGCTGTATTCAGTGCAGGAATGTAATAGGAATGCAGTATGTATAACATTTATATATCATTATCATCATCATTAGCATGATGTGTTATCTGTCTGGCAATCTGCTTGCAATATGAATGACAATTCTTCATATTGGTCATGTTTTTCCATGAAGCAGATAATTATTGCTGGCAGAGAAAGGCAGCTTGGATTTAAGAAGGCACCAGATGTTGCTAAAACTGCTTTTAAACTCCTCTTTGTTGTTTCCTGGAGCTTGCAGCATACAGAGAAATTGCAGCAAAACACTGCTTCACCAGAACTGGTAGCCTAATCTCTTCAGCTGTTTCTGTTATGCTTTAGCACCAATGTCTGTGTTGTGGACACCCAAGGAAGCCAGTAAATCTAGTGCAGGTCCTCACTATGGTCCACTGCTATCAATTAAAGATCTTCATGGCAGCTAGTATCTACCTCGTTGAGAACAACCATGACTGGGACCCATCCCAAAGGACAGCTCAGCTTGAGGTAGAGAACCGCCAAAGTTTACTTGACAGCCAAATATCTTTCCTTTTAGCAAAATATTTTGCATTGAGTTTTGGCAGCAGAAGGCCAGGGTTTGACACTGAATATTGGTTTCAGTATCGGCTATTTGAGAATATACATATTTGAAACTCGCCACCAGCTTCAGAGTTTCCTACTTAAGAGACTGCTCCCTCTTGTCCAAGACCTGTATTTTGCATGGGTTTATCCTAAAGTCCACATCACATAGCTGCAATTAATTACCTGAATGCTCCCAAACAGAGGTACCATCAAACATAATTTTATTATAGGTTAACATAAAGGAGTTGGGAAGGGAGGTAAGGAAATCAACTGGACTGAACCTTTTGCATGAGTGTATTATCTATGGCAAGAACCATTATCAACACAGTATTATATACACCCAATAATTCATGGATCTCAAGAAGTACACATTTTCAATTTTTTTTTTCTGGTTTCATAACGCTTTGTTTTCTTTTTTCCTTTTTTTAATGTTTGTCAGTTTTCTAACTTCCCAAAGAATGAATGACACCATTTATCTTCTCTGGAAAAAGATAGTCTTCAGTTAGCCAAAGGACTTTTTGTTGAGTTTTGAAGAGAATTACAAATGGCTTAAAATCACAGTAAGTTTCTTTTAAAGATCTCTTGGGTCTGATTCTCTCTTTACAGACACTAAATTACACAAGTGTGATTACTTTTGTGATATTTCACTGGAGATACTCCCTGTCCTACAGCTGTAAAGCAACAAAGAATTGAGTATCTCGTGTAGATTTCAAATTCCCCAGATTATGCTGGGGTATAGTGCAAAAACAGCAAGGAGAGAATCATCCTAACAATAAGGCAGTCCATTTTAACCTCATCAAACAACAAACAAAGTCTTTCAGAGAAATCATATCATCAACCATTCATTTGCAGTGATAACATATGTAGCTATCCAATTGAAATAATGATTTCAATTATCTTTATAGATAGTAATTTGTGTCTGAGATATATTTATAAGCCAGATTTTCAGCCGAGACAGATGAAACCACCTTCATTTCCTGTATCATTATCTATCAGCTGAACATCTTACTATGTGTAAGTGGAGAAAAGTTTAGTGGAAAGAATAGTTGGAATGTTAAAAGTATTAACATTTCATTATTTTTCTTAATTAAAATATCACATAAAATATCTCATATCTAGACGCCACAATCTCGTTTTCTAAAATACTATGCCTAAAAGATAAAGCTAAAGGTTAAAATTAAATGCAATTATATTCCCCAGGAATAAAATGGATATACATTAAAAGTATAGTTAGGCTGTAAATTCATTTAAGCTTTTAAAAATTACAAAGGAATATATAAAATGCAAATTAAAGGAGAAAATCTTATTTATCTCCCCTGTTTGTATGGTAATTGCCTGCTTTTAATGAATTAATCTCATGCACAGACTCCTGCTAAATTAGACTACCTATAATGTACTGTCTTCAAGTAACTTCACATTCTCATTATGGCCTCCCTAATTTCTAAAGTAAAATTAATATAATTAGGGAGCAAATCAATACATATTGATCTTGAGTTACTTCAATGGAACAAAAGAATAACAGATTAAAAGGAAGTGATTTTTGTTAGCATTGATTTTGTTAGCATGCTGAAACAACAGTGTTGAAGAATTAAGTCTTAAAATATTTTCTTTCCCTGAACGATATCCTCTGGTCATTTTATATTCTCTGTGAAGCAAACATTTTTGCATGGCTATGTTTGAAAGAAATGAAAAAATAATCTTTTCACCCTCTGTATTTGGGTGACTGTTTTCTTATAGCATAGTTTTCTTATGGCAAAAGGCATTGAGTATATTTTCTTTTCATGGAGATCAATTTCAGGCTGCAAATTATTTCATCAGCCTATGTTTCTTTTTCTGAGTGTAAATTAAAGGTGGATGCATGCTGGCAAATACCACCTGAATAATAACTGGTAGTATACTGGGCTCTAATCAAGCATATGCAGTGAGGAACTTGAGATTCATAATGAGAAATAATGGAAGCATTCACAGAAATCAAAGCAGCAATGCTTTTCTACATACCCATCAACTTATTCCATGTGGAAGAAAATGACACTTCCTAGCAGAAGAGAGTAAGTTCTTTTTATTGTATTCAGGAAGACATATTGCTATATAATGGCTTTAGACTGACATTTATTAGTAAGGTGTGAAGGAAAAATAATAATGTGTTACCTCAGCAGCTGAAGTCCATATTCTAAAAGTTGCTGCTGGGGATGGAAATGTCTCAGGTGGTTCTAGAGAAAGGCTTGTGCCGCTCTGTGTTCCTCTGGAGCCTCTGCGGGGCACCAGGCTGCTGCTGCAGGTAGACTTTACCCAAACTCATAAGAGCATGTTGATTGAAGTCAGGGCAGTTAATTTGCTTTTCACATCTTAAAGTCTCTACAGAGCGTAAACCCTTTTTCCTAACTCATATCTCATTGCTGTGTTTCACAGAAGCTTTATGATATGTGAACAAATTCCCTTGCTGCATGTGATAAATCTAAATTGCTTTGTTTAAAAAGGTAATTAATTTAGAGTTTTTCTTTCAATTTTCACACCATATGAACATGAATAAAGCTTTTCATGGTGTATAAATTTATGTACAGTGATTACCCAAATGAATGGCAGAAACAGCTGCACCTTAAACCTTTACTCTGAATATTCTGATTTACTTGAAGCTAAATTGCAGATTCTGGTTGCATTTCAGACATTCATTTAAGCATAATTTTAGGGAAACAATAGTAATACATACAAAAGATGTTATAAATATCAGAAGAAGAAGAGCTTTTGTGTTTTCTTTGCAAATATACAAAAGGTTTTGTACTATGTAATTTTGTTTACTAAAAATGGGGCTTTGATGGAGAGAAGGTTATTTGACTATTTAACGGTATTCCACATTCAGTTATATGTTGATACAATTCTAATTCAATGAATCGTGTAACAATCTGAAAGTAAAACATAACTGGCTTTCTACATGGTGGTGAGAAAGCTATTGCTTAATATGAAATTTTGTCATTGAAAAAACAAGAAGACTTTTAACATAAAATCTTAGTGAAAACAAGGTAGACGTAACATAGAGGCTACCACCACTAAAACATAATGCTTTTTCCTTGTATTAAGACACAGCCCTGTTCTAAGCTGGCAAAGCAGGTGATAATGACAGTTAAAATATATTTTTAATTGATAATTTAGGAAAAAAATCTCTGTTACTGTAAATAAAACAGCTACATTTGTGCAACAATATAACTTTACCAGGAAAACTGGGAGACTTCCTCTCTTCTTCTCATATAGTAATATTTACTTTAGCTGTTCTTTTTATTTATTGATTACACTCTTTCTGCATTAAGAGATATTAGTATACCTTACTTAATAATAAATTTCAGATGTTCTTGATCTTGGACCCTATTTAAACAAATGAAGACCTGATGGTAGCAAATTTTGACTTGAGGCAAAGTCTAGGCATCTGTGCTGGAACCGAAATAATCTCATCCAGTCTTGCAGGATGACAATTATTTTTATTTCAGTTTCATAGGGACCCTCAAAAAAAAATGTCAGGGGGAAAAAAGCACCATTGTCAGGAACAGAAGATCCTGGAGTTCAACAAATAAATGGCACTTCTTGTTGGTGCCCATGAAAAAGAAATTGGATTTGGGGGATATCCCCTGAATAGCGATATTCTGGGTCAAGGATACTCTATTAATATCTGAGATCCTATTTGGATCTCAGGTTCATGTTCTCCCAAGCTGAAGTGAAAGACATGGAGAAATATTCTTCTGTGAGTTCACTGACTGGTAAGCAGAGTTACAAGGAAGTGAGGATTTTTGTATTTGAGTCCTTTTAAGAGAACCCTTTTTTAGGATCTTAATGGCAAATGCTTATTCTTTTCCCGCCTTCCTTCGTTCGCCTGCCTTTATTCTTTTTCTAATTCAATTTTCCTTTTTTTTCTGGTTTATCCCTTCTCTTTTCTCCTTTTTTCTACTTCTCTTTTCCACATCTTCAGTAACCTTCTCTGGCAGAACAGTCCTTTTGACATCATATAAAGATTCCCACGCTGAGACCAGACAAGTCTTCTTGTTAAAAGAACAGTCCTTTGTGGGCAGAGTTGGTGTCCAGCATGTCATGCAAAAGCCTAATAAGAAAAAGAGGTAGAGATACCAGAGAAACAATAGGTTCATTCAAAGAAAAAAAAAAAAAAAGGCAAAAAAAAAAAGCAGAGCCATAAATTGAGGGAGAGCTAAACTTGGTGCTGAGATCTCACCCATGAAACTAAAGTTGTCTAAAGCTGCTGGGTCCAAAAGAGTTCATCCATGTTTGTGCTAGGCTAGTGCAAGCCTTAATAGTCAGCACTATATTCACTCTTGTGACCCAAAGATTAACTCCTAATTCAAAGGAGCCTTATTTTCCTTTTAACTGGAAGAGACTGGCCAAATTCACATTTGGCTAAGGCAAAAACTATCACAGCAATATAATAATTTATCAGAAGGAATACTATAGCCAAACAACAAATTATGAGGGTTGGTAATATCTCACGTGTTAAGTGTAAAGCTGAGTGAAATTTGAAATTGCTGTTTGAAAATGCTATTATGCAGAAATTCTAAACTTAAATGAAAGCTTAAGGCAAAATCAGAATGTCCCTAGGGAAAATCTGCTCTTTGCCAAAACTGTGCTTTTTATTGGAAAATTATTCCTCATTCTACCAGTTCTGGTGTATGGCTCTGAAAACAGCACTGCCATTACTGAGGACCTACAATTGCATTTCCAATAATTTTGTAGAGTCTGTCCAAAGTTTCATTTAGATTCTGTGACAGTGAGAATTCTAAATTATCGTTTAAAATTCCTTTACTAAAGCAGGTTTACAGTCACTGTGGACAAAATACAAATAAGCCATTGCTACTTTGGTTTCTAGCCCACATAAGCTGTTTTAGTAGGACAAAAAGAGCAAATGAGCATGAAGTTTTTTTCCCTCTTTCCTACACCTTTTCTTTAATGGCATGGGAAGCTAAAATTTGTATTTGTCAAGAAAAAACAATAAAGAAAACACTGGGAGCAGGCTAACCTCCCCAAAATCATCAAAACTAAAATGAATTTAAATACAGAACATCAAGTCTATATAGCCAAAGTCAAGAAAAGTCAAGAAATCCACAAAGTTTTCAACAACTGCTGATCATATTCTACAAATACTCCATTTGTAATCCTGTTTTCTTGTTAAATGTGAAGCTTAATAGATTATCGATCATGCTGTAAAATCTATACCATAAGATATACAAGATATGCGCAGTGGTAACATTGAGGTTGCTCTTGTAGCATTAACTTTTATGTTTCCTGACTCTCTGGATTTTAACTACAAGCTTAAACGTTACATTTTTATACTAACAGTTCATGTAGCTCTTACTAAAATAAATTGTGCCTACCTTTAGCATTTACTAACAGACATATTTTCCTCTAGAAAAGTAAGACAACAGCCTTTTTATTCAAAGTTTGTTGTGACAGTCATGACAAACATATGGATAGTAGCAGTCTTACAAGCAGGATGTTTATCTGTTTTACTAGTTCAGAAAGGTCTGATTGATGTGAAAGACCAAGGTCTCTCTAAAGATAATTTAGCCATTTCCATACAGTTTACGCTTGTGTTAGCTGTATCCTGCAAGGGGACTCCCAGGGGGATTTTCTGTGACCTTCCCTCTAAAAGGTAACACATAAGAGATTCCTAAAGGAACCATCATCTAACAAGACTAATGATAGCTTCCATGCCTATTATCATTCAGTGAGAGCGAAAGAGACTTTAAAAATGCAGTACCACATTCCTCCCTTGATGTTTCTCATGATCTATTAAGGTATTAGATGCCAGATAAATTAATCATTAAAAACTTACAGTTAAGTCTTTACAAATAATAACCAGGTGTACTTTGATTATTTTTTGTCTCACTATATATATTTATATATTTCTGTCACTAAGCACAAGTGATACAAGACAATTTGTTTACTAATGACTAACGGCTAGCTAAAGTTCACAAAAAGACCTATATTCTTCAGCTTTTCAGTGCATTAGAAAGTTAGGAGGCTTACAGAAAACCATCCGTTCTTCATTTTTGAAATAGCTCATGATTTGTCACTCAGCTATCCTTTCATGCTGTTTTAGGGAGTGTGAGCTATTGTGATGACTGTTTATTAGTGCATATAACCTACCACTTGATTTATTTTTTCCTGATCAGTAGTACTTTGCTTAAAAGTTCCTCCAGTATGAAGTTACTATAGAGAATTTGCTTGGGAACTAATTTTTACTGAAGTAGTCTTTCTTCCTTATCTTAGCTTTTTTAGCATAAAAGTGATGATCTACATTTCTGTTTAAACCCTTGTCACCAAAATATGGTTATTGACATTTTTTTCACTGTTATCCAATGTATATTTTTAATAAAGAAAAATAGAGCTTTTTCAGAATAGTGATGACTTGTTGAATTTCACTGTTGTCATAAAGATCTATTTATTTTCTTCAGGGTTTGTATTCAGTTAGTCCCATGGGGACAATGTGCCTGCATTTCTCTAGTAACCATGTTGCTTTCTACAGATTTTAAGCTTTCACTTTAAAACAGAAACTGATTGACCTGTATAGCTGGAGCTTAAGTTTCCTGCTGTGAACTAGTTCAACTCTATTTCTAGATCCCTAGGTAAGCATGCATTTGCACTGAATATGGATAATTCTTGGTGTTTCTCCACTGGAATGTAACAAATACAGATGAATTCAACAGAGTAATTCTAAATATATTTTTAAATGCTGAAAAAGTATTAAAACAATACTGTCTATAGTTTATTTTATGAACCAGCATGTTTATAATTTTTTCAATATGATGCCTTAATATCTATTTTATTATATTAAGAGTCTTGATTGCTATATATGGTTAGTTGGAAAAGTTGCACCAGAGTCTGGACTATTCATTCAACGAAGGGCATAAAATTTCTTAGGTATTTCACAGCATGATGTACTGATATAGATATATAGAGAGATATAGTAATGTACAGATATATTACTGTATAAGAAGGGTATCTAGAGGTCTTTGTATCTCCTGGCTATTCCTAGTGGATCCATGTCTGCCACAGATGTCACGTCATTTATGACAATCCCTGCTAAATAATAAAATGGACTAGCCAAAGGCAGTAAAAGCACACCCTGTTTTGGTGGTGGTTGCTCAGTATATAAGTTAAGCAGAGAGGTGAGTCAGCATGGAAAATGTCTTTTATCACAAAACTCTCTTTCCCCCCAATCCACAGATTTGAAACATACAGGAACATACTTAATAAGTAAGGAGCTGTAGTGCGCATGGCATCCTGGAGAGTACTCAGGAAGGAAAGATACACTTCCTCTCTTCCCTTCATCCATAGTCAGACAGCATTCCTCTCCTTTCTTCTGGTCCATTCATTTAGATCTCAAGCTGAAGTGCCTTTTGTGGCACTGAAAATGTGTGTTACACAAGGTGAACTGCTAATAATGATATTTACACATAGATCAGTGGACTTCAAATACCTGCATGACATAACTTCCCTAAGGGTCAGGTATCTCATCTAGTATTGGTCAGTAAAAGGGCCAAAGTATAACATAGTTTTCATACTGTTGAGTGAAGTACTGAAAACTAGGAGTTGTAGAGGCAGTTAACCAAAAAAAAGTCCTTACCTGGCAAATCCATGAGACAAGAAAAACAAGGTGAAAAACGAAATTGTACCTAGAATTTTGACAGCCCCCACAATAAAATAATTTCACAAAAATTATAACACTAGCCAGAAGGGAAAACATTAATAATAGCATCTTCAGTTTCCTCTTTTGGACTCATCCAAAGCTGGAAACCAGCTTCATCCCATCTCTCTCTGGTCATTTGCCTGCTTAGGAGTCTGGCCTATGGGCACCAAGTAAGACCATGAAGGACAGATCAGATCTTAGGCAGGCTGAATTGCTTCTGAAGGTTCCTTTCCCTCTCTCCAGTAGAGGAAAGCCCTAAAAACAGAAGCCTTAATTTTAGCAGCATTTTTCTGACCAAGAAGGGAGTAAATGGAAAAGAATACCCTTAGAGTACCAATCTGTTAATCTCCTTCAGGCTGGATTCAGGTGTGACGGTCAGCTCTAGGATGGCTTGCTCCTTATTCTGGTAGGTGAAAGAAAGATTTTGGCTGTTTTTCCTGCATAGGAAAGGATGGAATATAGTTCTAAATTGAGGTTGTCAGAGATTGTTACTTAAGTTGTTACGCATTGTCCATTCAGGCTGGAAATCAGTGAGGTGGCGCAAGAGGCAGTCTTGCAGTGGGGTATGGAGGGCAAGCAGAGACAGAGAAAAGCTTTCGGGTATTCAGTATATGTAAATGCTGAGTGTTATTTTCTAAATAGAAGGAGTTTAATGTTGAAGATAGCACTGCACATCCAACATTTTTCCTGTTATGTCTATGTACGTATTCTGTGCATTGATTAATTATTTTTAGTAACCAAGCTGCCTTTTCTAACATTTCTCATTTGATTTCCTAAGTACCCTGTTGAAGACTTATGTCCAAATCCTATAAATGTAGAAATGAATGATTGTCTATAGTGTTAATAAGTAATAAAAACTCCAACATAACATTCATATAAGGCAAATGTTTTATTATGGGAATTAAAAAGGTGTAGTGTGGAGGAGATGTGGAATCTGGAGTGTGGAAATAATAGAGATGCGGAGCACTGTCATAGGAAAAGAATGTTACATGAACAAAGGGTAGCGAGGAAGTGATGGAAAAGCACATCAGAGAACCATTCTCTTGCTCTGTGTCCTGGCTGTTTCTAAGCATAATAAAAATGAGAGATACGAGGGTAATAAAATTCATTCTAGACACATCTCTAAAAAGGGAACTGACCAAAGAATAAAAAAAGCACTTTCCTCCCATATGTTTTAAATTTCCCAGAGTGTATTCGCCTCCAGTAGCAAAGTACAAAGGTACCAGTGGCCCCTGACTAATTTAAGGTATAGGCAGCTCTGATGAAGGGCAATGTATGCATGGAGCAAAAACTTTAGGGCTGTTCTGAGGGATGCTTTTTTCCCCCTGTTCATTTTACAAATGTCTGTATTCTTACAAAATACTGTGAGCAGTTTAGGAAGGGATTCATTTTGGATGTCTGTAGCAATTGTACGTTTCGGGACTTGTGGGTATCACTTTTAGCTTCATCAAAGGCTTTAGATCAGATGGCTGTGCCTTGAGTTCATTTTGTAATAAAGCCTAGCCTCATGTGACTGCTAATGTAGCATTATGCTTTAATTTCAGCTTCAACATTACAGAAAATCACTGAATTGCAAGCATTCAATTCATAATTTATTAGTAAATAAAGCTTTTTCCCCCATAATATATATGTCTTCTCTGTGTTGTATTGCCTTGAAGCTTTAAACTTGTTGACAATGAAAAATATGGGTGTGGAGAAACTGGTTTTCACAGTGTCCTTTTTGAAGAGCTCACTCACTTGTGCGTAAGCACAGGTGTATGGGAAAGAGTTCTGCAGCATCTCTCCAACCGGTCACTGATGTATCAGCCTCAGGTCTTAGCCGTGCCTTGACCCACACCTCCTGCCTCTGCTTGAGTTCCAAGGAGTGCAGAAAATATATGGGGATAGCAAGAGAATTATCATGAAAGTTTAAAAAGGAAGGACAGAACACTTCAAACGTCTTAATTGGATCATCACTGGAACTAGCAAACCAAAAACGTAGTGGTTTCAGCAAGGTCTTCTTGCAGATAACATCATCCACAATGCAGTCTTCTCCATGGAATGGAGACTCAGGCCAAGGCTGAGGAGCTTCACGTGTTAGGGTGTAGTTTCACAATACTTCGGCAGCAAAAGTGTCTGAAAGTGTAACTTCTCCCTCCAGCTGCTTATTTCCATGTCTGTATTGCAGCTTGCCACCAATTATGCTGACAGGCTTGCTTTTTAACACTTTTTCTGCACACCCACTAGGACAATTACAGAGGAAGAGATGAGAGTTAGGAAAATAACAGGACAGGGATGGGAATGAACTGTGAAGAGGAGAAAGTTGGTCTTCCTCTACCAGATCTTCTGGTAAACAAAGTGAAAGAAATGCACCTTCAGCCTTAGTTACAACTACAAAAGGGTTATTTATGAAGAGTTCAGATTTAAACTGAATTTAGTGCATTTATCAGGTCTCAGCTTCTTTAGAAGGTGGGGACCCGTATGAAATTTTCTCCATGGCAGAAGAGAGCAGTGGTTGGATAGCAGCATTTAACCTTCAAAATGGACATGTTAAAATGGGAATCAGTATAAGTCAACAGAGAATGGTGTATTCCCTCTTGTCCAGCACTTCCCAGAATAAATTTAGACTTTTAGTATAACATCAACACTAGATTTTTTTTTTTCCCCATATTTGAAAATGTTTGTCATAGTCCTCTAGTTTAATCTTGAAAACAGCACGTTTGGATTCAGAAATATTGAAGAATTCCATGGAAATTGTACTGCAGCTGCCTTGTGCATGTTATCCTATATCAGCTTGTTGACCATCATGTACTATGAAATCCATAAGTCACCACATATGTCTTAAAAATACCTGCCATGGGGAATCCAGAATGGAGAATCCTGTCTACAAAAGACAAGAGAGGCATTTGGCATGCAACAGTGAACTCCTATGAGGAACCGGAGAACAGTTTTGTAAAAAACACACCTTTTTTTTTTTTTTTTTTTTTCCTAGAAAGAGCATGCATTTCAGAAAAAAAAATCCATCAAAATCTGTTTTCCCTTAAAAACAAGTTTGACTGAAATTTTCAGCCACCTATAGTAGTCTCTTAGGAAGGCTGCTGCTATTGCTTAGAGAAAACTGTTCTTTGTATCTTTTATTTGTTCAAAAGATTTTCAGTGTCCTTTCCGAGGCACTGCCAGCTATTTTCTGAATAGGTAGACTCTTGTTGCTATAGTAATTAAAGCCAAAACTAGTGCTCCAGTCAAAAGACTGCAGGGCAGTGTTTGTTCCTGAGCTGCTATTGCAAGTAGGACTGTATTTACACAAGCTCCCTTGACTCTTCATGCCAGGAGTAGCAGAAAAGAAATAAAACAGACATGCACACTCAGATGCACATGCACACGCTCTATTGGAGGTATGAAGATTTTATTCAAGGTAAACATTTTAAGGATACAGGCCCAGAAAATTCAGGGGATGTTCATTTTTGTCCTGAATTGCACACCACTGATGTGAACTTAGCAGGTGTGAAACTCAAAAGAGAGCTTAAAAGTCTTTAGACATTTCAAACAACATATTTCCAAAGGAGTTAGGTGTCTGAATACTTCTGAGAATTTGGCTGAAGTGCTGCTAAACATTCTGTGGCATCTTATTATTAAACTGAAAGGTGGTAGAGAGGATGATTACCAACAAAATAACTTAAAAGCATATATTCTGACACCTATTATTTGTATGGGTTCAGTGAGAGACTGGATGTGTTCACGTAAGAGTTCCTCATTCCCTCCCTCTTTCCTTGCCTCCTTTCTACCCTTTACTTTCTTGTTCATTTTCTTTCTTGTTCTTTTCCTTCCTTCCTTCCTTCCCTTCTCTGTCTGTCTGTCATTTTTTCCTCAGATCTACAAGTAGTTTACAGGAGACAATCAAGTCTTGTTCACACTGAAGTCAGTGGCAAAAAAACCTGCATTTTGATGCCAGCAAAATCAGACGTTGATTTAGAGGTATCTGTAGGAATGGAATTAATAAAAATTATCAAGGACATTTTACTATCTGGAAAGCCTGAGGTGACTAACATGTAGTTCTTAAACCAGAAACATTAGACAAAAGTTAAAAGTCTCAAATAAAATGGTTCTGTAGAGATTGGAAACTCAGAAACATTTTCAGCTTTGGAAGAAATATTTCTCCTTGCCCTTGGTGTAAATCCAGCAGTTTTGAAAACAACAACAAATACTTTCCAAGCCAAGAACTTCTTTTTGGTGCTGAAGTTCCTGCATATCTAACATGAAACTTGTTAACGTCTGATGAGACCATGACCACCCATGCTGCAGACCTCGAAGTATAACAACTGGGCACATGAAAACAGAGGCAGTCAAAAATCATCAGTTCATTAGAAAAAATCAGTCAAAGAGGATTTTCAGTTAATGTTAACAGAATTGTCAGTAACTGTAGCTCTTAACATCTTAAAATACGAGGAAGAAGCTATTGAGTTCTTTACTGAATACGGAGCTTAAAAGCAGGGACGAGTGCCCACAGCACCTTCTTCAGCGGCGCAGCCCTGTGTCCTTTCACCCATAGGCTGGGAACACCGAAGCAGATGTTTCTGTGCATGCGAGAAAGAAGGAGGGGAAATGATGTGGAAGTAAGAGCAGTGGAGACACAGTTACCAAAGCACAGCCTGTGTGGCACTGAGTGCTAAGGGCTGGCTTGAAAGGAACCCACAACTGCAAATATGGAAACTGTCTTCTGCTGCTTCGTTCTTGTTGTCTTGAGGGAAATAGGACTGGGTTCCTTTGGAAACAAACTGGATGACATCTGTGACACTGCTGACTCAATTTTTCCTCCCAACAAACAGCCCACAGGGTCCTGAGTTTTGGCTAAATGCCTAGCTAAAACTAAACTAATTAATATTAACATTGTATGATGACAATGTGTCCCATTCAGCTTCCTATTCACATATATGAGACTTCTCCCCCAATGCACTGTTATACATTTCTCCATAAAAATATTTATTTCCCAAGCTTTCTGTTGCTTTTTCTTACGTGTCAATATGCTACAGGTGGGATGCTCTGATACTTCTGGTGCATGGCTCAAGATGAAAAAGGATGCAATATCAGTCCATACACCTTAAGATACCCTGGTTTTGTCACATTTATAACAGTAGATAGCAGTGCTATCACAGCATGTGTTAACAATTAGCAGATGATTCATCTTAGTAGCAGCTTCCCTGTAAAGGCTTCAATATTTCTGAGTGCAAGGACTGTGTCATTTGGCTAATCTGCTTATTTTACTGTCCAAACCAATGCTTGCCCATTCTTTGAATTTCATATTTGCATTCAGAATCCTTTTGACTGCAGGTTTGGGAAGTACCAAATGCTTCCCCATCTGGGAAGGTCATTTTAATCCCTAAAATGTACTTGCTGACATGAAAACAACATATTTGGAATCGCTGCCAACTCTGGGCTGGTCCTTCGCAAATGGCACTTCAGGCATGGGGCATGGGAAATAGACTTTTATTACCCATATGTCCTATTTATAGAAATGAAAGTAGTTAGTAAACCATATTATTTACATGTTTTGTCTATTTATTAGTGTTATTTTCCTTTTGTTTTTCACCCAGTAACTTTCTACTAGCCAGCAGGACCCTTAAGTAGCTGCCTGCCATCACAGCTGCCGATGTTAAGTTACATACTGCAATGCTGGGTCCAGCCTCTCCCGAAGGGAGTGATATATAGGCTCATATCTGACAACAACGGAAAATAAAAACAGGGCTGTATAACCACACAGAGCAGGAGGTTGCCTTGGGCAGCAAAATATAATGGGCTGCAAAATGTTAAGAGACTGTTTACACACTGGCAGCCTATTGTGCTGCCCCAACACAAATCATTTCATCCAGATAAAATTGCATTGGAGTATGTAACCATATACATGTATAGCTGTAGGGAGTATGCGAGGTGTCCTTCAGCTGCGTGCCCTGCTTTCCTTATTGCAATTAACTGGGTCTGCAAATTTACCTAAGAGGCAACACTTTCTAGATTGCCTTGGGTAGAGGTATCCACATGTTTTTTCCAGCTGGGGATTATGCTGGTTATTTGCTGCAAGCAGGAAGACCACATATAGACTCTTTAGGGTGGAGCAAATTACAGCTACTCCCAACTAATATGAGAACTCATGTTTTAAAGCCACAGCTCCCACCTCAGCTTGATCCAAGCAACTCTGCTAGAATGAATACAGCATATGGAATGCCAGGATCTTACCAGAGTGGTCTTACGCACCACTCTGCCCTTGGCTGTAGCTAACACTCATGGTTAGGACAGCTGTAGGACCTAGAGAATATCCAATGTCTGGCAGGGCTGTTGATATGGATGAACAGTGCTAAGTCTGAGATCAAATAATTGGTTGATACTGACCATCTAGAAGGAACTGCTGTTAGAACAAGAGCTGTCTTAAGCCAAAAGTCTTAATAAAGTTTTGTCCATTTGATTTGGAGATATACGCCTCCATCTTCAACATCTATACACACTTTGCTATCTATACATCTGCACCAGTAATTTCAACAATGTATCTCATAAAGTTGTAGGGATTAGGGGTTTGGGGGTATTGCAGTCAATGCTCAATTTACAGAGCGGTAACTCTCCAGAGAATTACCTATAGCTTTGTGGCTCACCACGTGGTGAAGTGGTGTAAAAAAAATAGATTAAAATCTACAGCTATCTGATTAATAGGCCCAGGGTAAGATTTTAACCTCTTTCTTTTTTTTTTTAACTATGCTTTTCCTGTAGGAGAATCCTTAATCTGGAATTAGTTCAGCCTTCCCACTCAGATACGCTTTACCTCAAAGGGTGAAAAGGTAAAAGGTAAAGTTGACTTTGTAAAGGACTGGTTATCAGCTACATAGTCAAGATTTTAATTTCCAGTGCACATAAACCTGAATAAAATGAAAAGGCATTTCTATAAGAATAAAACTGAAGAGAGCTTGATGAACAAGACAAAACTTTTCCATTAGTATTTGGTTAAAATTTGCATTATTTTATTCAGCCATGATTATGCTTTGTGTGCGTGCTGATTTTCTGCAAACATTGGAGAAATTGAATTTGAATGTCACAAATATAAAACCAATTTCAAAAAGATATGTATAATTGCAGACAGAAACAAACCTTTAAATTCACATAGAGCAGTAGTTTGTGCTGGAAACTCTAGGGGGCTCATCCAATCAGGGGAAAAAAAATCTGTACTATTTTAACTAACTGAGAGCACTTAAGTTTTGAACACTTGCATGCATATATATTGACACAGGAAGAACCCATGAGTGTAAATTTCCCTATGTAAACATACTATTTTAATGTAAAAGACAACTGGTCCTTAATGTTTATTCTGTGGCTGAGAAAACAATTCATCAGTTATTTAAAAGCCTAGATTCTCTCAGCATCAAATTGACATGGGAAAGGTAAGATGTGAAGGAAAAAGCACCCTCCAAGGCAGCTTGAACATAGAACAGATGAGTGCTGAGGTAAAATAAAAGTGAAAAAACCTCTCTTATCTTCAAGTTATCAGCTTGTTGTAGTGTTTATCTCCAAATACACATTTGCTTTTTCTTTAATTCTAGAGGTCTACGACTATACAACCACATCCTTCACTTTGTATCTAGTAATCCTATAACTTTAGTTATTTTACATTTCTTTGTCATTACTTAAACACCTCAAGGCTTTTCCTATGAAAACTCACATCTTCCCATGTTCCTGGATTCTTAACTTTCAGAAAATCTTTGAAATCCTTTGGGGCCTGTGCTCTGTGACAAGGTATCATGGAAGGCATCAAATGGAGGAAAGATATTTAAGAAAAAAAACCGAATAAAAAAGAAACAGGATTGAAAAAAAAGTATATCAGCTTTCCTTTTTAGCACAGGACAGACTTTTTAAATCTTGAAACATAAATGTTATGCACATTGCAGTATGATATGATATAAAAGGTCTGATTTATCTTCAAATATGCTGAAGTGTACAGTGTCACAAAGTAAAATTTGCTAATCTGTAGGTTATTAAATATGTTTTCCTTATTTGGAAAATATTTTTCAAATGCTTAGAAGAGTTGGGAGAAAAAGGCCTTTTAAAAAATGCAGGATAATTTAAATTAGTAAATGTTAATCTGTATATGATTATTTGATATATTAAATTAGTATATGTTAGATTTCCACTTTTTTTTTTTATTTTGTGCAGGTACACTGAACCTTTGAACAAGGGGACATCAGAAAAATAAATTAAATAGTGGACTCATTCAAGGATAACTGAGAAGACAGGTGATGTGAGTCTGCTGAAATAAGTCTTGAATCAAATACTTCAATTGAGCAAAATACAGTCAGATGACAGAAGAATTAGGACCAAGATACAAAGTTATCTTGGCAGAGGTAAAATGAATTAAAATTTTAAATTTTTTACAGCTTTAAGTTTTTTACAGCTCAGGTAACAAGTAACTACTTATACTAGGAACACCTCTGTTCCTAGTATAAGTAAAGGTGTCTTATCACCATTCACAGTCTTTAGCTCATAATCTTAATGTATTTTTTTAAAAAGTAAAATATCAAATTGCAGAATGTTTTGAAAACTTCTGTGTCACCATCAGAAAGGTAACAGAGTGCACCATCCTATTCTAAGTCAGCTCAGCCTTTGGTAAAGGCTATCCCCACAGACATCATCAAATGATTCCACCTGTCTTCATTATTGCAGTAATAGCAACAAATGCTACTGGGACAAATCAGCATTCATTGACATCATTGATCTGACATGTAGAATTATAATTTAAGTTACAGTTAAATTCCCTGCACATGGTCAAATGGAAATCCCATCACAGGGATTAACTTCTCAGTATTACTGAGCAGAATAAAAATGATAGGCAACAGATACATATAAACTTCCCTGATATTTCTCAGTTCTTAAACCTGAAGAGGTTAACAAAAAAGTGGTATCTTGGCTTCTCTACTCAGCTTCTTCTGTCTCAGCTAGACTATTCTCCTTATTCTTCCCTTTTATGCGACAATGCTGATATCTCTACGTGGAGTTTTTTCTTAGGAGTCTTGAACAAACTGTATGAGCGCTTTTTTCCCCCTTCCTAACAGACTTCTCCTCTGAGATTTGAAGTACAATTTCACTCATTATCTGCTGCCATATTTCATTAGAAGCTACAGCTGAGCTAAATAAAGTATTTTCTGTGTTGTTTCACAAGACAGGAAAACTATGGGTTTACATAACCTTTTGCATTTAATAAGAAATGAAACACACGTATGATTTCACTTGACTTTGGCCCTAACTCAATGGAAATGCTTAATGTTGTGTGTTGGCCTCCCAGTGTGAGAGTGAGGAAGCTTCAGTCTGAATTGAGTGGACGTGGGTCAGAGATGGATCTGAGCACAGCTGTTCAAAACTCACTGTACTCTCTCCAGATGTTGTGAATTCACAGGCTTCAGGTGACTCCTGAGTAAATGCTCAAGCCATGTTGGAACCACTTTTTGGTTATTCCTCATTTTCAAAACCTGCAAGGAAAAAAGTTAATGAGGAAAACTGAATAGCTAAGAGGAGAATGAAACTGTCCAAAGAGCTTTACCTTTACTTTTGTTTTATTTCAAAATAAAAGTTCCCCTGAGCCCTTTAGAGGTTAATATTTAGTGACTGGATTTCCATTTCATATGTCTTCCTAAATTCTGCTTAGTTTAGAGACTGATATAACCAAGCCCGTGTCCATATAAACATAAACTGAGATGACTACAACAATGAGTGCTTTTACTTTTTGCTTTTAGATGACTCCAGTCCTCTGTTTTCACAGAGAATTTCCCCTCAGACCTAGCTTTGAGGTAAATAAACAATGTTAAAGATGTTCATTTTACTCATTCCAATATAATAAAAATAATAACACCTCATTATTTTCTTTGGAGGTTGATAACTGGATCCAGATCACAGGCTTTGTAAGTCTTTCCCTTTGGTGACCTCTTACTTTTTTTACTTATGCTAGCTTTTGTTTTTAACCTCCTTCCATTTTTTTTATGGTTTGTTCCTCTCCTTTTACTCCTGCCTACCATTTGCAATGGGAAAAGTTCACACATCAGCGGAGCCTTTCAGGTAATAAACTTTTTCAAATTCTTTCCAGCAAAGTCTCTCAAATTTTTACTTTGGATATATATGAGAATTTCAAGTCTTAATTCTTTCTGAATATCAAATTTTAAAATGCCTAAATTGAGCCCAGATGAATTATTAAATTCCAGTACACGTTTATGGTGGAAAACTTTCCCCAAATTGAATTTTGATGATAATGAGGGGTATGGAATTGTATATAAAATCAATATTGTGCCAGAATCTGCCTATGTGATACTCACTTTAGAATTTTATTTTAGTCACAACAGGATGGATTTAAACTCTGAAAAAAAAAAAAAATCCATTTACTTTAGTATGGGAAAAAGAAGGAAAGAGGTTTTTAAAAAACATATGGTAAAAAAGTACGCTGAAGTAAATCATCAGGCAGGACAAGCCTAGAGACAATAGGGAGCGGTACAACAACATGAAAAACAGTCTCACCTATTACAGACACCTATATCAAGATGCGGTCAACTGGCATCTCCACATGCTTCTTTTTCTCTACTAACTGTAAAAGGAGCAGAGATGGTAACATTATATTCTATCCAGTGCCTAAATTTTAAATGGTTAAAGGCAAAGAAAACAATTCCCAATCTTTCAGTTCTTGAAAAGGAAGTGTGTTCCCACTACTACAATGAGTACAGATTATATTTAAATGACTCAAGTATAGTTGGCTTCTTTTTTGTAGTTAGAATCTGATACTTTTAGCTGTTGGCACTTTCAACTCCCGATTAAACCAGTGAAAGAACTTAAATGTTGGCCATGGACAAATATATGCCCACTTTTTAGCACGTTTGCAGTTTTGCACAAGTCAAAATGCCACTTGTGTAGGAGGGAGAGTGGGGGCAAGCCACTGATCAAAAATATTGAAAACTGGAATAAATGATACAGTCAATGTTGTAGTGCAAGGCAATGCAAAACTATACCAATTAAACCTCAATGTTTAAAAATACATCAGTGTAACAATCTACTTTTATAGGCAGCATAGAAAAGGGAATTTGAAAATAAACCTTAAAACTAGCATAGTACAAAATGCATTTCAGGCAAACTAATTCAGAAGTGGGGATAATGGTATTTCATTCAAATAAATAAGCAGCAGCATTACTGAGCTTTGAAACACCAATATTTACATAAAATATAAAAGTATTTCCACTATAAATGCAGAAGAAAAGAAAAATCAACTCAAAACCAAGAAAATAGTGCTCGTTCCTCTGTACCTTACCTTACTAACAGAACAATTTCAATTTAAAGACATCCAGTTGGAAGAAACAAAAGCTCACCCTTATAGACTTAAACAGCCAAAGAACACAAGAGGAAATGCTGGTTAACATCCATATAATATTTGTATACAAATGAAAAAGTGTACTATTAAGACAGAAAGAGTCAATGAAAGGCCAAATGTAAATTGAGAAGCTGAGGACTGCAATTTAAACCCCTGGAGATATCTCCACAACAGATTCTGCATGGAAGATGAAGGGATAGCCCCAAACTATATCAACATATTGTTTGTTAATTGGCTGCCATGTGTGGCAAAATCTTTGTATATTAATCCCACAGCAGATGCTGGTGAATATTCAGTGTAAAGTAGAGAAGAGTTCATGTTAGCATTCCTAGAGCTGTGATTATAGTCCATAGAATCATGGTTGTAAATGGCCTCTTGGGATAATCTGTGTATAAAAGAAGGACTCCAGATTGAGAAAATAAATCATGATCAAATATTATATAATTTACACCATTTGCTAACTAAGAGAGAACATTAGGCCATTAGTCCATGTAAATAGAAGAACAAATGAACAAAAATGATAGCCAGGGGCATTTGAGCATTCAGCTTAGTTTTGTATTTGATGTGATCAATACTATGCAAAAATCTATCTTGATTTTTGTCTTTGGGTCCTTTCATCTAGTAATGGTTGTATGAAGGCAAAAGGCAGTGCTGTATTACTAATAGTAGTGATTTGTGTGCCGTGTGAGCTATCCTAGACGAGCTACAAAGCTATGCCCCTACCTCTGCTCCAGCAAGCAGAGCAGCTGCCATTCTCACAGCCAACAAAAATAACTGCTGCCACAACAGGCAACAAAAGCAATGCTGTGGCACCTGCTACCTTGGCCAGCCGAGGCAATGGTAGGCTATCATTCAAGCCAGTGGCAATAGGGCCACATAAAGCCAAACGCATGCCCTTGCTAGCTCAGCTGCTATCCTATCTGGGGGCACAGACTATGATGGCATTGCAGCGTTGGTGGACAAGGGAAGAGCAACCAACATCATCTACCTGGATTGGCCAAAGCAGAATAAAATGACATGGACCCGTTGGAGTGAGTCCAGAGGAGGGCCATGAAGATGATCAGAGGGCTGGAGCACCTCTCCTGTGAAGACAGGCTGAGACAGTTGGGGTGGTTCAGCCTGGAGAAGAGAAGGATCCGGGGAGACCTTACTGCAGCCTTCCAGTACCTAAAGGGGGCCTGCAGGAAAGATGGGGAGGGACTTTTTACCAGGGCATGTAGTGATAGGACAAGGGGTAACAGTTTTAAACTAAAAGAGGGTAGATTTAGATTAGCTGTAAGGAAGTAGTTCTTCCCTGTGAGGGTGGTGAGGCACTGGAACAGGTTGCCCAGAGAGGTGGTGGATGCCCCATCCCTGGCAGTGTTCAAGGCCAGGTTGGATGGGGCTTTGAGCAACCTGGTCTACTGGAAGGTGTCCCTGCCCGTGGCAGAGGAATTGGAACTAGGTGATCTTTAAGGTCCTTTCCAACCCAAACCAATCTATGATTCTATGATTCTATTACAGACACGTGCCTGCCAGCTTCCCTCTCCCAGTTGCAGCCCTTGGGAAGCATCTTTCGAATATCTTCTCCTTGAAAAGCAGAAAGAGCAGGCAGGGTGGTCTTCTACCCTTGTGTCAGAAAGCAGCTACCAGGACTTCAGGGGGACACTCAATTTTCACTGCATGAGCACTTTGTTTTCATGTCGTACCATGCGGTCATGAAATAAAGACTGACAGGTTCTTCAGGTCCTGCCGTAAGGACATAACATTTAGACCTGCGCATATCATTGTTTCTTAACCAGTTCAATGTCTCTCATAATTATTTCTTATGGAAACAGGAGAGTGTGACTACAGACTGGTTTTCCTAGATTATGTCCTTGTTTTCTCAGCATCGGAAGGATGTTTAGCACAACCCTCTGGAGAATGACAGCCTCTGTCCTGTGTCCCACTCTTAGTAACTAGAAAAAGCTTTGATGTGAATACAATTAAACTCTTTCTGTTCTTACTGTTAGGTGGAAATAACTCAAAGATAATTTTAGATCATATAAAGCAACACCTGGCTCTCCTTCATGTTACCAAAAGAGTGACAACCTCCAGAAGAAAGTTCAGAATTTAAACTTTCCACTTAAAAACTTCAGATGGGTTCACCTACTTTTCTTCAAACATACCATGGCTTTAGATCTCTGGAGGGCCTACAGAGGGAGATCATTTACAGGAAAATCAGTAAAATGATATTAACATGGTTATTGTTTGATTTTGAGCACTATAAATTAGAATGATTAGCATGACTATATTTTGAGTATTCTAAAATTATTCAGGATGTGGGATGGATAAAATCTAGGAATATTCAAAAACTTGACCTCAATGAAGTTTGGCTATCAAAAGTTTTAAAGAGCTAAAGAACTTGAAAGGGAAATATAAAGCCTTACACTGACTAAACCAATTGCCTTGCCATAGACTTTTTGCCCACTTTTTTTTTTTTTTCTTTTTTAACAGAAAAACCAGAAATGCAGACAGGGTGAACATGGTAAATATCTGCATCTGAGGAAATTATGTGAAGAGGTGGAATCAGTAGTGGTAAACTTAAGACATGTTGGTTCTATATTCTCCTGAAGGAGCAGGATTTTATTAACTAAAAAGAATGGGAATTGGACTCCCAATTCATGGTGAAAGTAAAATTCTAAAAAAAAGCAAACCTGAAATAATTTTGGTTTTCACCCAGTATTTTATTCCAGAGGAGTCAATTCAAAATAAATATTATTGTCCTTATCTCTAGAATGGAATGGGACTTTTAGATTGAGTTTTCAATAGAAAGTGACAGTTTCTCAAAACTGGAATGTTTTGTGAAAATGCAAAAGGTTTTCACAAATTTCCAAAAGAACAGCAGCGGGATTCCTGTCAAGCTGAGCCTGAAGTCCAGCCAGTTTACCTGGCATGCTATATGAGATGTCTGGGATTTCTGGCTCCCTGTGACAAAGCTGAGCATCTGAGTACCTGAGCATCCGGGTACCTGAGCATCCTGGTTCCCACCCTGTGAAACCAAGTCCTCTTTGTTCTAGAGGGGGTGGAAACTGTAACTGAGACAAAATTTTCAGAACAAAGTATTTTCATTATGTAAATACTAATCATGCTTGGATTTTGCTCTCCATGAAAAATTTCAAGGGAGATTCTATATCCAAACTTAGGTGGAAGGGCTTTTCTTTTTTCCTAGAATCTGCTACCGAATACAATTTCTGGCTTTTGACCAGGCCCTGTAAGACCTAGTTCCAAAGCACATCATGGAATAGAATTCAAAGCTGTTGAGACAGTTGTTACACTCTGAGAGGTGGGTTTTGAGGTTGAAAAACTGCTCTCTTTCCAGTCCTTAAAGTTTAAATTAGTCTTTATGCTACAGCTGACTGACTTCATGATACATTTTCCAACAGCTGGGAGCTTGCTTCTAATATTCAGGGTTGCAGAACTCAATGGAGATATTTTGACACCTGCTAAATGTACATGTTTAAAATAGGGTAAAGTTTCTCTTCTTGGCAACTTCTGCCTCACCTAAGCCCATTTATAATCTGAATGCCTTCTGCAGGATCCTACCTTGCTTAGCACAGCAAGCCTCTGTGCTACCTTCCACCCTGGAGTAATTTGTTCACTGTGTTATTCACATGGCACTATGCTATTTTTGCAGCTAAAATCACATAATTTTTTTGTCCTCTCTGTGTAGCTTGATTTTCTTTTCATATTTCAGTTTCTCCCCATATTTTTTGTCTGTTCTCGACTTTGCTTTTCAGTTCATTTTTATAAATACATAGTGAACATACCGTATTAAAAAGTAAACATTTACCATGACTTGGTATAAATACAACCCTGTGGTACACATACATTCTAAATTTAGGAAATACTGTGGTAAAGGCAATGCCACAGAAGAGTATTTGTTTACCTTTTAGAGGCGCCCTAGTTATTTAAGTATAATTAAGTTAGACTCTTTTTTATAGGTTTTTGTCCATCACTGCAAAGTATTATTGGCACTAACAAAATTAACAACAAAACCCACACATTTTTCACTATGCTTTAGAAAGAAGTTTTCACCCACATTAAGAAACACCATGACACATTCTTCATATCATATTTCAGCTTGGATGGATTATTTTCACAGCTATAAAAAGGGAAATTGTAAGAAATACGGGTAATAAGTCTATGGTAAAACAAAAATAATTAGATGCATGATCAATTTATTACTAATATTTGTTCCTGTGGAAAAATATCATTCTGACGTTTAATTCAATATACACTTCACAAACACTATTTGACTGTCAAAATTTTCAAAGGATGTCATTAACTGAAGAAGGCTTGTTGAATTATTTGCTTGGCAACATTTGGCTAGCAAATAATTTCCATACCTGCCATGCTCTCTGGAAACAATTTTTTCTCTTAAGTATTTGCCAAAATAATTTCTGTCAATAATTTTGGAATTTTTTTGCAATTTGTTTCCACAGTGGTAAATTTCTTACAAGTCTTATGTGACTGATCACTTCAGACACATAAAATTGTTTGACACATATTTTTTAATATTATTTTTCTCTTAATATCTATTTGTTTATCGAAGAACATTTTAATAATATCAAATATTCCAATATATTTCTGGTAGAGTTTTTAGTTGAATGAAATGTTTGTATAAAAAATGAGCTTTATGATTTGGAGCATTTCAGCCCAGAAATGGCGATACACAAAAGAACCACACACCATTAGCTCAACTGGAAGAACATAACAGTAATCCAATTAATTCAGGTCAGAAGCATAATACCAATAATTTATATGTTTTCTTGAGTTTATAATCACAACTAAACTTTTCAAAGAAGTTTATCAGGTGAATGAGATTCTTATTTCTATGATTTCTTTCCTATTTTAACTTGAAAATAATGATTCTTTTTGTGTCTGTAGAAAAAAAAATTAAATTAAAAGTTACTGAGATTTTAATTTTGAATGGATACAAATATCAGCTGGTTTTCATATTTTTACTCATTTTATTTGCTTTTAAAAGACCTATAAAATAACTTAGAAATATTGCAATTTTTCCAACAAAGTTTAAAATGCAAAATACTACATTTTAAGTCAAACATATTTTCTTTGTTTGCAGCAAACTCTGTAACAGAACTTGTTAAAATTTTCCTTCATTATGTAGCTGATATGACTATAACCTGTTGCTGCTTAGAGCAATCTGCAGAAGACACTGCAATACCCAAAATATACCTGCCTTGGCTAGGAGATAACCATGCCTGAATCACTCCTCTACCTGCGACAGAGCCGGGTCTGACAAAGGTTTCCCATATCACAGAAGACCAAGTCAGGCATTGGACTTATAAATACTTTACTGGTTCTCTACCTGCAGAAGCTGCTCTGTTGTTTAAAATCAAGCATTTATTACAATATATAAGAACATAAGAATGAACGTCATGGGTAAGAGCAGAAGTCCACCCAGCTTTGTGACAGTGACCAGCAAGGGACACATCAGAGACCAGTGGAAGTACAAAGCAACCCTTCCCTGATAGTCTCTCCTAGTTCCTAACCTGCAAGATCTCTGGAGCCACAAGTGGTATCAGGATCATGACATTTAATAACCCTTGACAGAGTTTTATTCTTTGATTTTGTCTATCTTTTTGATCTCATTTATACTTTTTGCATGTGATTTTTACTTAGGGAAAAGAACTTCCTTTGGTTTCCTTTACACGTGCCATTTGATCATTTCATTTGGTGTCTTCCACATCCTGAGCTATGTGAAACATCGAATAATTGTTTCCCGTTCAACTTCTCTCTGGCATTCAGGATATTATATTCTTCTCTCATATCTATTGCCTGCTCAGCTGAGTCATTTCCAGACTGAACTGTTCTGGTCTATTTAATTTCTTCTTATCTTCTTGTCATCCCTTTCATCCTTCTCTGTACTGTTTTTACTATATCCTGTTTGATATGTTGCGACCATAACTCCAAGAAGTGTTAAAGATTTTTTTTTGCTTAGCTGTCTATTCCTTCTTCATAATAATAACTCTTAGCACCCTGGTTGCTTTTTGACCACTGAGGATTACTGAGCTGATAAAGTCAGAAAACTATCTATAGTGACTCCAAGATCCCTTTCATGAGTGAAAGTATCTAATTTATAGTCCATTGTCTGGTCTCTGGCTGAATGCTTACAGTTATTTTTCCATTAGTGCATTATTTTGCATGCACTGACATTGAATTTAATCTGCCCTTTCATCGCCTCCTCACTCAGTAGTTTTCATCAATTCACTTAGCTCTCAGTGCCACACACTGATGTTGTTACCACAGTGCTCGCCCTCATTTTTGGCCCACTTATGAACATACTAAGCACCACATGTTGAAGAGCAGATCCCTGGGAGTAGCCAGTGGCAAATTCTGTTAAATGCTGACCATTTATTAATGGTCTTCATCAAAGAAGAAAAAAATAAAAGTTTAATGCTTGAAGTTGGTAGTTAGTGTGCTGATCTAAAAGACATAGGCTCTGAGCTCTGAGCAATATGTGTTTATTCATAAATAGTAATTTAATTTGCACCTTTTGGGTGTACCCCTGTATAACCAGTAATCTGGTGGTGAAGGAGCTGTCCTGAGACATGAGAGGTCTTGGTTCAAATCAGGCAGGTGTGTGTTTGAAAACAGAGCAGCAGTCATTTAGCTGAGTGCTCTAATCACCAAACTGCTGGGCATTCCCTAAGGGTACTTCATGCCTTAGGGCTTCTTTTTCATTTGTTTCTTGTGGCTTGTGAGGGATTTTTTTGTGAAAGGGTGACCTAATTTTGGTGCCCGACTCTGACATAGGGTTCAGGACAGAGAACCTCAACTTTCCCTCCAAATCCCAATATATTATGTCTGGAGGAAAGCATGTGAAGGTGTTTGAAGGACAAGGATTTAGTCCTTGCCAGTGCCTTTGTGTACTTTTTTATTCAGAATTTCTATCTGCATATATTTTTAGGCAGCTCCCTTCCTAATTTTTTGTCCCCTCTCTTGGGTGGCAGATTTTCTCCAATCATTGAGTGGGGAACTTGGCTGAGGACCCTAAATTACACCTCTGGGCAGGACAGTGTTGACGAGTTAAGAGCTCACAGCTCTTGCTGTGAATATAGACCACAAGCCTTTTTTAGAAAGTGCCTTGACAGGAGCTATGATATATTTGGCTATAGCTCCCAAGTGCCATGGGCAGGTTGATTCTGGTTTGATCCTAAGTTAATAGCCAATCTATCACAATGTTAACCACCAACAAGGTAATGGTAAGTGTAATTTTAGGGTTTTTTAAAGTGTAGTTTTATTTTTTAAACATGTTCATGGATAAATAACATCAAAATATAGCCTTGCTTCTGATGGAAACATGGCTTTTAGATTGGGGGACTGAAGTGGGAGTGAGGATGGAGGGGTGGGCTGGTGGGTGAATTCCAGTGTTATTGAAGGGCAGGACAGCTCATGTGGGAAAAAGCTCTTGTAACTAGCCCAGGCAGGGCAATGCTTAACTTGGTGTTTGCATGACTTACATACTAAAGTCAGTGACAAGACTGAAAGGCACAGGAAAGCAGGCTTTGCTAATTCTGGTGGTCAGCAAGCTATTTGTCAAACAGTGATATTGTTGAATTACTTTCTTTGCCTAATACATTGAAATGTAGAAGTTATACATGAAGGTTACACTCATTGCTATAATTGTCATGAGTTGTTGGATATTGTAACGACAGGCAAAATTTGATACATTTTTCTTGTAATTACTTAAGCCTAAGGAGTTTAATAACCTAGATAGCTCAGTTTTCCACCTCCTTTTTCAGAGAAAAAATGAAGTATCTGTTGAAACCAACAACAAAAATGCTTTCAGATTATCTGGGCTGACTGTGAAAGGTTTTATAACAAACTGTTGTCAGAGAATTGTGACCAGCATTGAGATTTGTGTGTGTGTCCGTAATCTTGATGCTAAGATTGAACAGCTGCTGTGTACCTGTTGGTAGTGTGTGTTTGCCAGGGTGAAGCAATCTTTCTTGCTCTTTTCTCTGCTGGAATGAAGCCAACCAAGTTCTGTGGAAAGAAATGGGAAAGAATGAAAATATGTAAATCAACAGGTAGTAAGGAGTTAGATTGTGTAAGCTACTGACATCCTTCTCTATCATTGTTCTCTCTCTGTCTTGCTAAAAAAACGAACATGGGGTTGTCAAAGTTTTTATTCTTGCAGTAGGAGCTCTGCGTTGTCCTGACTAAGCCTGAGGTGACAATCAACAGCTGTCTTTGGAAAGCAGTCCAAAGACTTTGAGATACAGACTCCAAGACCTGTAAAAATATTTTAGATGCTTGTAGTGAACAAGTAAGGGTCTAATAATTACAGATTCATTGGACGAAGGAGAGAAAAACTCAAAAAACTTCACCCCAGGTGCAAGGCAATGTACAACAGCATTTCTGAAGTGGATTATCTATCCACTAATGAGGCACAACCATGTCTGAAAGAGGGCAAAATACTACATATTCCATCCTGTAAAACATATATTTCCTTTGTATAAAATTTTTGAAAATAAGGAATAAGCTATTATCTTTTTTACCTTTGGAAGGGACAACTTCAAGCAAACAAAATATACATAATGGAAAAGCACTAGTAAAGAAGACCTGGAAGTAGGGTAACTGAAGCGGTTCAGGACTCCAACGTGTAGTTAGAAATGCTTTATAATGAGAAATGAACAGCTCCCACAAGCTTGCGTGACAGTAATCCACCTTGCAATTCTCTCCACTTACAGCACACAGCTGGGAGGTCAGACACTGTCATTCAAATGCCTGTGAGGGATCTGGACTGCTGTTTTCTCCACCCAGCTGAGTGCCATAACCACTACAGGCTATACGATATTCTGAGGTTGCCCTCTTGTCGGAGCCTTTATACAAAACGCTAAACAGCACGATGATGCTTGGCATCATGATGTGAATTCTAATCCCTTCAGGAAAAAGGGAAATTAAATGCTTACAGTGCTTACAATTGGGGCAGAGATCAATTAAATGAATGAACTCTCTCCCTTCCTGTACTTTTGGCACTCGTATTTTGACTTAATCTATATTCTTCCTTTTCACTAAATTATTCAATAGATTTGACTTTAATTTGTAGACAACTTTGGGATGACCTGAAATATATTTAACATACTGACTTTCCAAAAATTGTTTTCTTTGGCTCTAGTTATCAGCATAGTAAGGAGTGGGCCAAGAAATCAGCAGTGCAAATCAGGGTAACCAGATAGCATGTTATCTAATGGAATGTAAATACGAACAGCAACTGCAAGACTGGAAGGGGTTATGAAATTGTCTGTCAATCAGTACAGATGACAATACACACTGATACTAAAGGGAATGCATCACTAGGAACTGCAAGGTTAAAAGACAACTATGGGAATTTTGGAATAGTTTTGAGCAAGAAATAGAGATAGTAATGATTTGCATGAATACCATGCACAACAGGGACAAAAAACCAATCATGAACATTGAATGTAATGGCAGCTAAGGACCACTGGACCACAGTCCAGGGGAAGGCTATGTGGCAAGCAGTATGAATTGCGTCTGATCACAGTGATAGTTAATCATACTGGAAAGTGATCTGAAGCAGCCATAAGAGCATTAGACTAACCATAAAAAAAAGGCAAATGTAGTCATGAGTCTAACTCAGCATGTGGTGAACAAACTGAGCACAAGATGGAAAAGAACATAAATTGAAGAAGCTTTATAATGACTGGCATTACTTCTAGTGGTCCGAGAAATGAAAAAAAAATATTCTGACTAATGAAAGGAAATTTGATGTAATTGGCATTTTCTGAAACCTAATTGGACAGTTCACATACCTGGACAGTTAAAAGTCCTGGTCATAATCTGTTCAGGAAGTATAGCATGCATAAAAGGAGGTGCTGAGCTGGCCCTTTATTGTGGAAATGCCATCACCTGTTCCATGGGTGCACATGGCTTCATGTTTTAACTAATGTAGCCCAAGATGGAGCTTGGTGGAGGACAGTGAATCAAATCAGAGAAAAGGATCATTTATTCCTTCAGCACCCATCTGTACTATCTGGAAATATCTGTTAGGGGAATGTCAGTTTGAGCTGATAATTTTCTAATGCAGTAAGATAGATAACTACATCTAAAGTAACTCTACTCTGGATTTCATTATATAGGTATTACATATTCGTCTACTAGATGTTTGTGGCTGCTTGGGGGACCAGTGAACTTGAAATCATTACACTAAGAGGCAAAAAGAAAATGGCCTTAGAGAAACTAAGGGTAAGATACAAGAACGCATGAAATGTCACTTCATGATATGCAAAAGATGCCTTTCCATTGGAAGGTGACTCAAAGAAAGGAAACAGTCTCAAAGAAATAGGTTCCCAGTCTGTCAGTGGGGAAGAATTAGGTATCATTAAACAGAAGTTTGGAAAGCTGACACGCTACACAGACAACTGCCTCTATCAGGCTAATGGGGAATGCCTGAGGATAGGAGGAATGCCTGAACTCCCATATTTCCCTTGAATTCCCAGAACTGTTTCTTTGTTATTTATTAGGCACTTCTATCCATTCAAAAAGTAACATAAAGTCTTAAGAAAAACAGTGAAGAGGAGCTCTTGCTTCAGAGTTTTTAACAGACATAACTGTTGATCTAAGCAGGTCTCTAGGTTAACGGGCTCAGGAAACTCCTTTCTGTAGGATGTTGCCATAACTTCTCAGTGCAGGAGGAAAGCAAGAGAAAAGACTCTTCTCCACTGGAACATGTTAGCATGCTAAAATGAACTCCAGAGTTGGAGAAGAGTAGGTCATTTATGCCTTTACTGTGTAGCATATTGATTAGACCTCTGTTGGATAAGGTAAAAAAAGGATTCCAAACACTGATCGCTAGATTATTCTCTGCTGATGTTGGGTTTTTTTCTATTTTAAATTAAGCAGTTATAGGATTGCTAGTCTGGGCAATATCCACCAGAACCCAGGCCTCCTCCCCTTTCTAAGGAACTAAACGTTGCAGGTGAGTGTTTAAGGACACTACCTGAAGGTGGGACCAGCACAGACCCCCTTCTCTGTCTGGCCATCTCTTAAAAAGGCAAAGCCAGAGATGAATTTGATTAAAATGGTCACATGCCATTGCCATTTTGGCATGCTACAGAAAGCTGGTATAGAATTCTGGTTTTAAAGGGTATTGAAAAACTTACGTAAAAGAGTCATGACAATATATTCCATGGCGAAGAAACAGTTGTAGTTTCTACTAGCTTTAAAACAGAGTCCATTAGTCACACTAAAATGGAAGTTGAAGAGTGACTTGAAGACAATGCAGAAATACTTTTTTGAGCAAAGGAAAAAAAAACCCTTAATGTTAAAGTTTTATTACCAGGGAAAAAGAGTGTAACAAAAAACAGTGGGTGAAGCTAAAGCCAAGCAAGTTCAGACACAGTGGCAGTGCTTTTAGCAATTGCTTTCCTAATCTTGGGGGCAAACTCTGAAGCTGTAAGGTCTCTCCTACCCTTGAAGCCTGGACACTTTCTGGAAGGTATGCTATAGCCAAAACCATGTTGAGCACAGCATTGCACAGCGCACTGAGCTGAACCAAGAGATTTCGGGGTAGGTATTGGGCATTAAAAACATTTTGCCTGTGAGTTAGGATCAGCTTTACAGGGAAGACAATGGAAATCTTTTCTGGGCATTCATGGTAGCACAGCTTTTGCAGCCACGGAAAGCTCTGGGGGAAATGTGGGACATTAGGATTCCAGGTAGGATTTGTGGTACTATTTTGTCTGATTTCATGCATTTGCATTCTCCCGGTGTCGTGTTTGAGGCGCCAAAGTGATATTTCAAAACTCTCTGTAAAAACTAAGCAGCATCTGAACAGGGTTTTTTAGAAATAGTTTTGGAGATGTGAGGGTCCAGATCATGGGAACAGAAATAGCAGACAGTGCCACTCCACTTTATTTTCACCATCACTAATTTCTAGTTATTAACATCTTGAGCTAATTCCACTGCTCTGAAGCAGTATATCATGCTGCAGAAACTGGACCCATATCCAGTGTGGAGCCAGGCTCTTTGTGCTCTAAGCAGCTGGGTAGCTGGTAAATCTTCTGCTGTAGGATGTAGGCCTTATCACTCCACATCATCCCTGCCAGGCAATTTGTGCACCGGCATGTAGCAGCAGTTAAATGAAAAAGCCTTTAGGCAATCCTCCGGAGTTGAAGGTGAAGCGCCTGCTGCACAGGAGGGAAAACTGAGAAATGAAAAATAAAAATGTCACTGCAGAACAAGTAGAAGAAATCCATAATTGTTTCTACTTTAAGAAGTGTTACATGAAAATCCTGCTGATGGAATAAGCAGGGTGAAATTTCAGCAGAAGCTGGGCAAATGTCCCTTATCTTCCTGAATAAAAGTTATCTTTATTGTCAGATAAACTGATCATTTATTTTTAGAAATATTGTACCTTGATACACTAAACATTATTTACGTGATTCTGAAAGCTCCCTATTTGTGCCATGCAGGGATTATTTTGTCCCTTCTGGTACTGTGGCATGTTTGGGGAGAAGCATGGAAGCCATGCCCAATTATAAAGTATCTCAGCAGGACAGGAGAGCAGAGTGTGCAATGGGACAAGAAGCCTCAGTCACTTGTGGGAAGAGCTGGACTTGCAGTGTTGTTCTAATGCACATCACAGTAGGATTTAGGAATTTTCAGCCAAATGGTATGAGGTTAGAAAGTGTTGCCATTTTCCATACCAAAAAAATTTTCATGGAAATTTCTAGGTACTGGAATTTGATTTGATTCTTTATCAGAATGAAACTATAAAAGAAAATCTACCAGTTCAGTGGTAGGTCACTTGTCTGAGATATGAGAAACCTATATTCAAGTGTATCTTACAGGGTGATTCTGTTTCTCAGATATGAGTCCGTTCGTTAGGTTTATAGTTTGAATGAATTAGTGTTTCCAGACAGACAAATACTTTACCAAACACTTTTTGATCAGTCATGTCTATGTTAAGAAGGGTGGGCAGGCCGTATTGTATGAAGGAAATTTCCAGGCAAAGTGTGTTTCTGAGATATGTCTATGTTGTGGTCATCGTTGACAGCTAAAATAGTCAACAAAAGGTTACAGCAGCTCTGAGGCAACTCTGCTTTGGGCCTCTCTGAGTGCTCAGAACCACGGTGCCGTGAAGCTACATCTGCTTCTGCTTTGGTCCTTGCCTCACCTAGATGTGATGTTCTGTGCTTATGAATATTCTTTCTTTTCCTACAGTGTGAGATCTTGTACTCCTGCCTCCTGTAAACCAGGTTATACCAAATCAAAGTTTGGGACAGGTTACAGGCACATTGCATAGAGTCAGCAAGGAGTACTAGGTTAAAGTGGATTCAACACTCTGGTTTATGTTAACTTCATCTGTTTGTATTTGTGTTAAAACTTCAGTAGCTGTTTGGTAGTCTTATTTCTTTACCAGTCTTCCACTGCTTCTATTCCCCAGGTACAAGACCCTCTTGCACCCCAAAAGCTGTAATAATACTGTGTGGTGCTAAAACTAATAGGCTATTCTCCACATCTCTTCAAAGTGAAATAGCTAATGTTAAGAAAATCTGTAATTGCATTAGCATTGCCTATGCCCTATATTAGTGCAGGAAAAATTGTGCATCCTTTCCTTGTAAACAAAAGTATGACCTCCAGTAAGGAAATGCAGAAGGCATTTGGTGTGATTTTCAGAGCACCCCTCTGTGATTTGGAAACAAGAAAGAGAAATTTAAAAATCACACTGATAATGAATTAGCAAAAAAAAAATTTTTCCCTAGCATAAATAATTGTAGAGGTACATAAAACAAAGATCTTGCTGTAACTTTACCCTTGTTTGCACAAAATAACTGGCCATTGGACAGTAAAACCTTGTGGAAACCTGGAACTTCTCCAATAGAATATCATGTTATTCTGAGAGAAACAAGTGGAAGAGAAACACTTCATATCTTTTCCTTAGTGCAAAGCAAATCATGAGTGTTTTCAAAAATGTCTGCAGAATACAGGTTTCTTTTCAAAAGTAATTCAGCTGCTTGGCCCAATCTGCAGGAGATTTAGGTAACTAAGTCCCATAGACCTCTGCAAAACAGAACCTGTGTCTTAATGACCTGCTAGAGCAGTGCGGTACCTTTCCAGATTGTGCCCTTACCTCAGAGCTGTTCTCATTCATCAGTAGAACAAGAAGGAATGAAGTATAAGCATGCTGCAGTATTAAGACACTATAACATGCCTATGTCTTCTCCAAAGAAAAATAAGTACCCTGGTATTCTGGTGTCTAGAATGTATGTGTTTCTGTGTTGTTACCCCATTCGCATTTGAGGACCCTTAGGATTCAATTTATGAAATACAGCTAAGAACTTGTATCTTGGAGAGCTTCGTGCCTCCCATGTCATTCATTCTTTCTATGAAGGGAAAAATATAGCGGAGAAACTTGTAGACCAGAAAAATAAGGAATCATATTTGTCGAGAGGTTGTTTGTAGCTGAGGATTGCCCCTCTTTTTTTTTTTTTCTTTTGCTTTATGTGATAGTAGAACAGGTTGCTCATGATGTTTTAATATTTCATTTTCTATATATTGCAATGTGTTAAGAGCTTCAGTCAGAGAAAACATAGATAAATAACCAAGTTGTTGTCCAAGCAAATTGTCCAAATGAGTCTTTCATATTTCTCTCTTTTTTAATACTTTTTTATTTAGCACCTTTTCTTCCTTTTTTTTTTAAACTGGTCTTTATTTTAGTCACGTGAGAGGTTGCCAAATGTGTCTCAGAAACCAAACTGTATATTAACATCTACTGATTTCTCCTTATCTACCATGTTAGTAATGTCTTCAAACATGAGATCTCTTGCCTGATTTTATGCTTCCCATCTTTAATCAAGCTGTGTCTTCCCAGCTGTTGTCCATCTTTAAGATAGTTTCTAGAGATGAGCTCTGTTAAAATACTCAGAACTTCTAAGGTAGGAAAGGACGCTGGCTCTGAATTTGCATTTGTAGCTACTCTGCCCAAGATAACTCTCATGAATATCAAGACTGGAGAATGTAAAAATTTGGTTAATATCAGACCAAACTGATGGTTCTCCAACTGAACCTTTAGTGGTAAATCTTATCTGTGACTTTCAAGCCCTTTTGAAATTGAATCATCTTACAAAAAGATAAATTTAAAAGCCAGTGCATGAACTTCAGCCCTCATTTTCTTAAAAGCATATGGAGATAAGAAATATGGGTGATGTTTTCCTAAAAACAAGTGGGCCAAACAAGTTCTCAAACTGGATTATTCACATGTAGTGAATTCACATGTAAAGAAAAATTGAATATCTTTTAAATTTTATGCCTGTTCAGTGTTTTAAACAAACAATTTGCTTAATAATGATCTTTGACATTAGCATAGAGGTAACCAAATGGGCAACTTGGTTCTTGTTAGTAAAAGTAGAGCACCCAGCAGCATATAAATCATAACAATATTTTTAGAATATGCATCACTTCTAAATTTGTAATTTGTCAGATTAACTTGAAAACTATTTAGGTAGAACTCTGGATGATTTGAGTGTCAAAGGATATATTGTTGAAAGTAAAACAATGGAAGCTTTCAGCTGTTTTCATCATTGTTGGTATCTGCAGATACTCTAGGTCATTTTTCTTATTTACAAATGATGTCATATTAGTGATAATAAAAAACATTTATGAGACAATGCTCTCTTGCAACACTCAAAGCAATTTGTAGGATTAGTTCTATACAACAGAGTGCAGAATACTGCACACTTTCATTCCCTGTATTCATTATGGCTAAAACTGAATTAGCTAGGATTATATTCAAACAATATTAACTGTAGGAGACAATTTAGATTAGTGAAGAGCTAGTACATAAGATGGGTTTATAAAATAACACAGAGCGTAGCAAGGTTTTGTGTCTAATGCAATGCTGTTTCTGTTGCACCCTGCTAACCAGACCAATTTGTCTGAGGTATGAGAAGCAGCATCATCTATGCACAAAACTGCAAGAGTGCAGGATAAAGTAATGAGAGCCATATTGGGGGGGGAGGGGGGATAAGCTTAGGTGCATGAGCCCAGCTATTATACAAAGCCCATAAACCCCATTTTTCTCATGTCTGGGTAGAAGAGCAAGTACCAGTGGTATTTTAGTTACATCATCCTATTTTTTAGCATTTGTTTAAGGATGCCCGAAGACACCTATGCTTTCAAGCTGACATTTTTCAGGCCCGAAAGAAAGACCAGTGGGTTGATTAATAAGGCCTTTGTACATCAGTGGGTAGAAAATAGTTTAAAAGAAGGTTCACCTTAACAGTGCGTTGTTTTCAGGTACTTTTTTTTGGTAGCTTGAGAGTGGGGTGTGAGCTTAAAAACTGAGACAGTGCTGCCACCTTGAGGATTTTCTTGAAGTGTGTTCCTCAGCAGGAGTGAAAATTAATTGTGCACACTAACTGCATACAGTGTGTATCCTCACTTGTATATGCATAAGACATATTAAATAACAATATCCTATTAAACACATATATTCTACAGAAAATGCACTGGAAAAGATAATAATGCTGTGACAAAAGGCTATAAACATAACCTGAGAAAATCTCGAGAGGAGCAGTTTTATAGACAGATTTAAAAATAACCTTATTTCTCTTTATCAAGCGATCAAGATGCAACACTTTTCTTGACAATGCTAGGTACCATTGGTCATTCATAGAGGTACCAGGTCTGTACATGAAATCCAGATGGACTACGATTTCCAGGGCAACTTGGCATGGTTATAAGACCAAGCACAGTTACATGACCTGGGACTTTGGGACTTAAGGAAATTGACTGTAATTATGGATTATCTGTGATTTAGGATATCTAGTCTTAGATATCTTTTGTTTGTGCCTAGCTGAGATGGGAACTATATCCTGCAAAGAGATCCCCCAAACTGCAGCCCTGCATCAGGAGCCAACATCGGTCACTGCTACAGATCCACATTTGTGTGGGATTCATTGCGGTACATCCACCTGCAGGATTTAGGGTACTTTTTCCAGGACTTTGGCACAACAATGCTGATTTTCACCACATCCAATATTTATCACTGTTCATCAGTAAAAATCCATAGGCTGATGTTAAGAGCCTATGGAAAGAGAAAATTTTGAACGGAATCCATAACACAAAGTACTTATGAATGAGACAAATACACATGTCATTACAGACAAGAGGAGGGCATCAGGAATACTGTCCTTCTCAAAAGCTGAGTCTGCTCAGGGAAACTGAAATTCACAGTCTGGAATCTCTCTTTTGCTGGGCATCTGCACCTGTCATTTAGAGAACAGAAGACTGATTTGGTCTTTTGGGATGTAGAGAGAGAGGATGCTGATGCTACCCTTTTCATACTGTTCCCCAGTGGCTACAGCACCCACTTAGGAAATAGAAAGTAAGAATTTTAGTCCCTCCTCATCCTGAGTTGGTGCAAAACAAAGTTCCCTACTGCCCAGCTACCTTGTACTTTGCTACTGGGACTTCTCCCTGACTGAGCGCTAGAGAATGGTTCCTCTTGTACCTCTTTTTTCTAGTGTTATAAAATGAGAAAGCTTAGCTGGTAGTTTCAACAGCAGAGATGAAGAGTGGCCCTTCCTGCCATATGATTAAGGTCCATTGTGTTACCGGAAGACAAAGATTTGAACCTGAAAAGAGAATAGAACCGAGGTGTCTTATTTCAGAGGGAATCCTCTTTTGGAAGAGCATAGCCTCAATGCCACCTATTCCAGTGATGAGTGAAAGTGAAGATAGTTTCCATGTTTTGCACTAATTTCAATGTTTTGGGCTCGTATGGTTTAAGAACATTGATTAAGCCAGATTGAGAAGAAGGTGAAGAGGGAAGAAGGTGAAGGGATGCTTTAGCTTATGACTGGAATTAGCTGCCTCAGGTATTTGTAGGCAGGGAGCTGCTCTGTCCCTGTGGTGGGTTGACCCTGGCTGGATGACAGGTGCCCACCAAAGCCGCTCTATCACTCCCCTCCTCAGCTGGACAGGGGAGAGAAAAATATCACAAAAGGCTCGTGGGTTGAGATAAGGACAGGGAGAGATCACTCACCAATTACAGTCACGGGCAAAACAGACTTGATTTGGGGAAAAATTAGTTTAATTTATTACCAATCAGATCAGAGTAGGGTAATGAGAAATAACACCAAATCTGAAAACACCTTACCCCCACCCCTCCCTTCTTCTCGGACACAGCTTCCTTCCCAAATTCTCTACCTCCTCCCCTGGGCAATGGGCGCTACAATCAGTTCATCACACGTTGTCTCTGCTGCTCCTTCCTCCTCAGGGGCAGGACTCCTCACACTCTTCCCCTGCTCCAGTGTGGGGTCCCTCCCATGGGAGACAGTCCTCCAGAAACTTCTTCAACGTGAGTCCTTTCCACAGGCTGCAATCCTTCAGGCACAGACTGCTCCAGCACGGGCTTCCCCCAGGGTCACAGCCTCCTTCGGGCATCCCCCTGCTCTGGTGTGGGGTCCTCCCCGGGCTGCAGGTGGAGATCTGCTCCCCCGTGGACCTCCCTGGGCTGCAGGGGGACAGCCTGCCTCACCATGGTCTTCCCCACGGGCTGCAGGGGAATCTCTGCTCCGGCGCCTGGAGCACCTCCTGCCCTCCTTCTGCACTGACCTGGGGGGCTGCAGGGCTGGTGCTCTCACATCTTCTCTCTCCTCTCTCTGGCTGCAGTTTCTGTGCCCACTGCAACTTTTTCCCCTCCTTAAATCTGTTCTCCCAGAGGCACTACCACCATCACTGATGGGCTCGGCCTTGGCCAGCAGCGGGTCCGTCTTGGAGCCGGCTGGCATTGGCTCTGTCAGACATGGGGGAAGCTTCTAGCAGCTTCTCACAGAAGCCACCTCTGTAGCCCCCCTGCTACCAAAACCTTGCCACACAAACCCAATACAGTCCCCAAATGGCAGTAGTTTGGAACACGTGCAGAAGAAAATTTCTAGAGATGTGGAAACTTCATTGATGAAACGTTAGTCACCGCAGTCTCCCTGAGGTTGAAGAGAGCTAGTGGAGCTGGAGCATCACAACCTTCAACTTCAGTGTTCAAATTCTCACCCTCTCCCACTTTAGTGTCTAAACCTCTTAACAGACTTAACTATGTATACTGAATTAATATTTCACATTGTCAAGGGTAGTAAAGTTCATCACCCAAGATAGACATTTCATTAATAGGCACTATAATTAGAATAAATTTGTTTTTAACTTGGCTCAAAAACATTTTCATGATTAGCCAACAGCAATAGATCTACAGGATATTTATCAGGTATGAGTCATTACTAATAGGTGAGTGAGCAGAGAAACACTCCTCTGCCAGGTTATGACTCCTGTGAGGTATTCTGAATTATTTACTGATAGGTAAAGACATTAAATATCTGCTTATAGTGCATATAGAGGACTGTATGTCTGAAGAAGAGAATAGAGCTTTAAAGAAACCTGACACCAAAACCCTACCTTTGTCTGAGGAGATCAGTGACACAGAAAAAGATTTGGTGGAGGGAAATGATAATACTCCTTAAACTTCAGCTGAACTTCATTTCTCCATGCATCTCAAGGCATAAATATGTTCCAAGCAAATTTTAAAAGCTTTCAATTGCAATCAGCAGATGAAGTTACATCTGCTTTGCATCCATCCAGTTTACATCACTGCAGAATTTGGCACTACTACTCTACCGAGTTCTTATAGGGAAAACATTTCATTACTGGCATGCTTTTATTTATTTGTTTTTGCTTAAGATAACACAATGATGAAACAACTGGATTTTATTCACTTACTTAAATGCATTTCTTGGGCCACTCATTAAACAATAACATTAAAATAACAGGGAGAACCATCTGGCTTTTTGAAGTTTTTTTCAATACATTACCAAACCACATAGAGTATTTTACCAGGAAATAATGTCTTCCTGGACAGTCTGGGTTCTTTTCCACATGTATAGAGGGAAATTGTCTATGTTTCTATCCATTTCGCACTTCAAAATAACTGGCTATCATGTGGTGAGGAATGAAGAATTGTATCACAGCATTTTGTATATGTGTATCTATGGGGAAAACGACCAGTCTCTGTGTGTGTGTACAGTTATATTCTATATATATTTTAAGCTGACTCTGCTTTAAGCTGTTTCCATTGCCTGCATATGATCCGGTCACTTGACTTCTAAAAAAAAAAAAGTTGAAGGATGAGCAGAACTGCTGGATTGAACGAGTTAGGAAAATGTCTCTCATGAAGTCACACACAGCTTTGCAGAATCAAAGACCTGTCTGAAACCTCATAAACCATTTTAGTAGCTCTGCATAAAAATCTGGCAGATAGTTTCTGATTTTTTATTCTTAAGGGTGAAGACACAAACTTTGCACTCAGTGCTTTAAGCATTCAGGTAATAATAATAATATATTCATGTAATATTTTGGGTGGTTTGAAAGAGCTATCATCTAACAGAAAGTAGAGGCCTCAACTCAGAATTGTCTGAATTTCAGACTGGCAATTCGCACATATCCTTCTTCTGCCAGAGGTTGTGAGGGAAGGAAGAGAAGAATCCAATAAAATCTGGTGTATCAGTCCAAAAGGGCTTAGGAACACACACCAAACTTACAGCAAAATGAGAGAGGTTAATAAAATCTTCTGGTTCAAAATCCAAGCTCATCATCATACCAGCTTGATTTAGTTAAAATAGGAATACATGGATAAACCCACCACCATCTACATCCTCACCACACTTTCACTCTCCTAACAACCCATTTCTCCTCAGTGATTCCATGTGAGCAGGCTTTGGAAATATGGACTGCACTACAGAGTCATTGAGTGGATGTAAAAATGGTATTAGAAGTTAATTTATGACTGCTTTACTATTAGACTGGAAGGATGTTTTAGAGGTATATTGGCCAATGCTGTGGATGATAAAATAAAAACACACTTATTGCAGTTGCATACAGGGTGAGTTACACAGAAAGACAGGATTAAAATTCAGAATGAACATACTGAGGAAATGGTTTGGAAAAAAAAACAGGTACAACTCAAATGCAAACTTTTTCACTTATGCGGGAATAATCAACTGCATGAACAGACTGAGGAATGACAGGCTATGCAACAGTTCTGCTGAAAAGCACCTTGAGGTTCTAGCAGATAACCAGCGCCAAACCCCAGTCACCAAGGCTGTGATGCTCAGATGAAAGATAAGCATCATATTAATGTGTACAGAGAGTGTCATGTGCAAGCTGCACACTTTCTGCTACTACTGTTTCAGCTTCTTTGGCTACCTGTATCTCATACATGCTAAGGGTCTTATCTCTACCTAATGTCCCATCCACCCTAAGGGTCTTCATTTTAAGGAATATGTGGACCAGTTGATGAAAATGTCAAGACGGACAGGAAGCTCAGAGATCTGAAAAGCACTGTTTGTGAGGAACTGCTCATGGTGGAGGCGTAGTAGTTTAATTCAGAAAACAGAGAAGATGAAGAGAAATTTACATAAAGTCTTCAGATACGTAAGCTAGATACACAGAAACCCAAAAACTAGGTGCAAAGAGGAAAGGTCTTAACTGGCCTGTGTGAACCACATGAACTTTAAAGCCCCGAGGGAGTTGAAGCACTTGTTTCACTGGTGTTTTTAAGAACCATTTGAACAAAAGTCTGTCAGGATACATAGATGACTTTGCATTTGAGGCATGAGGATGGAGTAGGTTATCCTCTGGTATCTTTTCCTAATCTATTTTCCTATTACATTAATTGAAAAGGCAGCAACAATCAACATTTTCTAGGCTAGGAGGGTCCAAGCCGTAGTAAGGTACAATGATTACTATACTAGTAACCAAAAGTTCCTCTGAGTGCACATGGCTGGAAACTGCCGCTAGTGCCACAGAAACGATTGCCAACAGACGACCAGAGCACAGCAGGGCCTCTTAGGCCACCTGCTACTGAATTTCCTATTTCCTTTTGTTATCTTGATGAAGTTTTTAGAGGCAGCAATCTTTTCTACCTGTCCCAAAGTTATTGCCTAAAGAGGCAGTGATGGATGGTCAACTCCCCATTAGCTACTAGTGGCATTTCAGTATCCAGGAATTCACACTGTGATATTTATGAATGAGCTTTCAAGTCAGCGAAAACACAGCACCCTGAGGTTTCCTAAATTCCGACCATCATTTGAGCCAACTGCAAAATTGCTTTGTTGTGCCAGAAGAAAACAAAGTACAGTTTGAAGGTCTGATCTGTATTTTTGCCTGCCTCATATTGTTGGATGATGTCATTTGGCCCGGGGGAAAATACTATTCTTTCAATAAGTGCTTGTAGCATTTCATCTCCCTTCTTATTTTGCCCTGTAAAGTCATGGGTCTTTTAGCAATATAGTATCCTGTGTCCTTGGAAAAATGTAATCTAACATCTGGGGGGAAATAGATAAATATTGAAAGAATAGGCAAAACTTGGAAAGTTCAAAATTAATACAAAATATAAATGTGTAGTTGTCTGTTCTCTTTACAGAAGTTTTGAACCAGGAAAGAATTTTAATTTAAAAGTTTTATATACATATATATGTATTTGTTCTCCCCACATACCTGCAGATCTGTTTATCTATGAAAGCTACCGAAATGTTTCTGCATGGTTCAGATGTGGATATTATGTGTACGTGAATATATAGGTGTATTATGCATCTCATTTCAGTTCAATGCCGGCTATCTAATTTGAGATAAACACAATTCTGTTTAATCTTCTTTTATATCTATAAATAGTGTGGATCTAAGTGCTTTTTGCTCTCATAAAATTTTTGGAAGGCAAAGAATAAGGTAAACACAATTTTTTTTTCTTCTACTTTTTGAGTTAATGATTTTTTAAAAAGAACATCTTTGTCCTAAATCAAAACCACACAGCCTGTCAATGGCTTTTGGTGATTTAGAAAACAACTGTGGATCATATGGCACACAAAGGAAGAATGAGTTCACTGAAACTACCACCAAACAGAATTTTAGAAGCAGAAATAGAACTGGGTAGGAAGTGGTTTTCCTGTCCCGCGGAAGTTTTCGAGATCTCGTTTTTCCCATTATGCCTCAGAATGAACCCAAGGCCCACCAAAGATGAGAGACAGAGAAAGATAACAAAGCCCAGGTCTGTCAAAACAAGAGAAACAGAGACACAGGCTGAACGGGTGAGCTCACAGCATCCATATGTAAGCAGCCAGTTAGGCAGGGCGCTTCCCTGGGACAAGGACCCCCAAGGGGTAGGCTCCTGTTCTGACCCCAGCCTGGGTCCCAAGCTTCCCCCGGGTGACTGAGTACTCAGCTCATGTCAACTGCACATTAGACCAGCAGGATAATCAGCTACTAGAGTATCAATCATTTTGATGCAGGTATCTTCTTTGTCCATCTTTGTTAAAACTGCTGTTTCCAACAAAAAGTTTTCCAACCCTGGGAAGTCTCTGCCCTTGTTTAGTTCTTACAGAAGTGATTTTTACTCACAATGTCCAACCCAGAGGGTGCAAAATTTTCTCCCAGTGCTCTAGTGGCTGCATGTGAACTAGAGATAAAATCTTGGTCTCAAATCCTCAAAGGCATTTAGGCACCTAACTCCCACTGAGACACAAAGACCAGACAAAAAAAAAAGAAGAAAAAAATAAAAGCGACTTGGATATCGCCACTATGAGCTTGCAGACATCTGGGACCTGCAATAGAATCCATATGGACTATTTCTGTCTTAGTCCCTCAAGCATAGGTGCACATTGGACTGACTTTGACAATTGAGCCTCAGCAATACGATGTGCCGTCAGAGAGCAGTAATACGCTGGGGATGGCGGAGACCCATCCTGTCCTGAAGAAGCATTTCAGAGCTTCTTGCAACTTCAAAAGGGTGTCTATGCTGTACAACAGCAATGGACTGCAATAGCTGACTCAAGCCTGCTCTCGCTGCCACCTCTGCACCACTATTAATATTTCAAAAGACTGAAGATAATGTGTTTATTTCTACTCAAGGCCAATTCAACCTTTTGCTGCAACCTAAGCATACGCAGTGCAGAGAGGGCACAGACAGCTCCTTTGCTAACTCTGCAGGCTTGAAAAGAGAATAAGCAGAACAATGAAAGTCCTCTGGCACCGGAGCTGTTATAACTGCACAATAAAAGCTGCAGACCTTATCTTCCAGTTATGGTACCACCATATTCAAATCCAAATGTTACTCTGGAGCTCTACTAAGACAGGTGAGCCACACTTCTTCCGTCCTCCCCACATCAGAGCCTCCAACATCCATTTCAGTTGCAGAGGTGAGGAAGGCAGCCCATCCATTAATAGCAAGCCTGTCTCCGGTTGATAAGCTAGATCCCTGCTGCTTCTTTTCCGGTGACATCACTGTTTCATTTCTCTAGATTTCTCCTGACATGAAATAATCACGATATCGCTATGGCAGAGAGCGCTGGCCTCAGGCAATAGTTCAGAGCAATGCTAATGCTCCAGGTAAATGGGGTGACTTCCAGAGAAGTAAAGTGAAATCTGTTCGCCCTCCTTTGTTGCTCATTGATATACTTTCATTCTCAAATCACTTGATGGCAAAAGATGACTGGATACTTTAAACAACGTCGTTCTCACAGAGTAGAAAGAGAACAAGTGGTCTGCTGCACAGCTGTGTTCAACCCACCCACTGTACACAGAATGTAGTTCAGCCTTACTTTCTTATGAGGGTAATAAGTGTGCACATAGAATGAAATTAAGAACCCTTCCAAGTTCCGGGCCAGGTGCTGGGCAGATGTACAGCGAGGGGGTGGAGGGACTGTAGGGAAGCGCTGAGAAGAAATCTTCTCTTGTAGGCCACCGGGCAGCTGCAGAGCCCCGCAAGGAAGCCTTGTCCAGGTCCGTGGCTTACCTGGGTGCCTGCAGCAGAAAAGGATGGGGGAGTTTTGCTCAGCAGAGTATTTAGCCTTTTCATGCCCGTCTCCATTCAGTAGCAATTCCATTGCTCCTTTGCTTCATGCACAGAACCGTGACAGCTGCATCTCTTCCTCTGAGTCAGGCTCTGACACTTATTTGCAGAATGACTCTCAGAAGTGAGCAAGGGGCTGGATTTGTCTCCTGGTAGCTGTTACTGACTTTTATTAGTACCTTATTTTGAGACAACTGTATGAAAAGAGCTATCTGAAATCTGCATTCTGTTGTTGGATTCAATACATAAACTTTCACAAGTGAGATTTAATATGAATCATGTAAAAAATGACGAAGACTATGCCTAATAAAATCAGCTGTTTATACACGTTCCCTATACAATCCAGATCATTACTTTCTGTTAACTAGCTACATTGAAATTTGCAGTGACCGATGAACTACTGAAAAGAACAGCAGTTAGGCTTCCGTTATGAAATGTCCATGTAGCTCATTTGGCTTCATGGAATGCATTAGTTAACACAGTCTACTATTTTATGTAAATATATTTTAAACACTATGTAGAATGAAAAATATGGAAACAGCCAGAAGATATTTATTCCAAAGTCCCAACCTCTGAACTGGCTTCTTTTTTTTTTTTTTTTTTTTTTTAGTTTAAAAGAACAACAATGACATCCAGTGGTTGTAAAATTCTCCAGCATTTTTTTCTTCCATATTTGACACCATATCTAGTGTAGATAATAGATTTATTCTTAATAAAATTGTAAACTAAGATACAAATTGTAAGAATTTTATCTTTAATAAATGCTGAATAGAAGTGCAAAGCCTTAGCATGTCACCTTGAGATATTTTACTGTGGAGATTTTTTAGAATGTATGAATGCTCTTTAGACATTTTTTTGCTAGCATTGAAATAAGTACAATGAATTTTCCCTAGAACTCTGAATCCAGTTAAAGTCAGAATAAAATTAGCACATGCTTTTTAAAATTTCTTTACATCTATAAGTACTTAGTAGTATCAGCCCTTTCTTTCTTGCCTTCTATGCTTGTTTGATGCATTTAGAAATCAGGAGTACCTGGTAGCTTTTCTATACTGATATGTACCATACCATTCCTAAAGATAGGTATGTTAAGAAACAAGAATGTCCCTTGTCCTTACTTCACCCTTCCCTAAGAAAAAGAAAATACAGATTCCCATAAAAATTGAAAAAAGAAGTGAAGTGGTGAAGCCTACATTATTTTCCAAGGTTCTGTGAACCAGGCTGGAAGTAAGGGGGAACCTCCCAGCCTGAAGGCCAATCCACCAATGCAATGTAATTTTCACTGCTGGTAAAGCTTCAAAAAGTATTAATTAAAATTATACAGGAGTTTATTTGAACAAATCATTTTTAGCAGGTAAATTTCCAGAGGACTCTAGGAAATGTACCACCCACTTTTTTCATCTACAGACAGCTTTTCTTCTCACTTTTCTGAGTACCTGCACTGTCCACCTTCCAGAACCCACCACAAAAGAAGGCTTCCACACCTCCGGCTCCTGAGTCATTGGGGTGACCCAGTCCTGCTCATTATCCCGGGGCTGAGGAAGCCCTGTGCAATGCCAGCTACTGATGGCGTTCTCCATCTAGTCTCTGCCTCACACAGCGTACGCCACCTGAAATCCCTCTCCTGCTCTCAGACAGCTTCAGGGCTCCCAAGCTCCCATTCTGCAGTAGGTAAATCACTTGGCTTCAGGAGCTGGAAACAATCTAGGGACTTCCCAGGGAGCCAGGTAAACCTGGAGTTGCAACAGGGAATGCATGGATTTCGGTTAACCATCAACATTTTAAGCAAAGATGGATTTATGTGGAGGGAAAAGGATTCAGCAGTCTCTCTTGTGGCCAGTTGGATTTAATGAGACAGCTCTTGCTGTGGAGATTTCTTTCCCAATCTAGCAGCCCAGCAGGGATGAGTTAATAGGTGGGCTGCTATTTTTTCTTACATAGTCATTCTCCTTTCCTTCGGTTTAGCTTGAGGTGGTGCATGTCAGTACATTTGAGAGCACTAAAATCAGTGTGAGAAAACTGACCTGTTCTTTAAAACAAAAAAAATTAAACTTTTGGAAGAATAGTGCTGTGTTCTATTCTGCAGAATAAGTCTGCACTTCGTGCTCTGTGAGATTTGCTGTATCAACAGTATATTTTATTTTCATTCATCTGTCTGTATTTGGCAGAAGTACAGACTGGTTTTACAGTTTGAGAACTGTACCTGGATTGACATATCATCTGCACTAGAGAATAAATTAAACTAATCTCGGCCTTTTCTGCTTGCTAGTGATACCTGACAGCCTCTTTCACCCCAGCATTACTTGGAATTATTTACTAACTTTCTTCAATAAATTTCACTCTGTGAACTTCTGAATGCCTTGAAAATATCCACAGTCAAAAACTGAAACCATGACAGTTAGTTTTAAGAGATATAAACTGCATATTCCATGACGGTTACTTTTAAGAGATATAGACTGTATATTTCTTTCCCCTAAAAGGATTGGCATGATATTGTCTCAAGCAAGGAAATGCATTTGCAGTCTTCCCACCTACTGCAGAGACTGGAGAGGAATCGATGCTCCTCCTGGTGTATCTCTTGGCAAAATACACTTGCAACTCAAAAAGTTAGCCCTTGAATTCTTCCTAACATGGTATGTGTGGTTGGTAAAGTCTCCTCCCAACCACATTTGGGCTGCAAGTCTCCATAGGAAACAGGCACAGCCCTGCCAAGATTTTTATGAGTTTGAAAGTATCATTACTGAGGAAAAATATAGGGTGAGGGGGCGAAAGGCTTGTTAATGAGCAATGTGATCTGCTTCCCTTCTCTAGTGACTTGCCTTTGCTATACTTATTGATCAACAGTGAAAAGCAAACTGGGAATAAAGGTGTTCTAATTATCAATGCATGTATAACAAAACCTTCATGTTGTATTTCTACAGACATTATTATGCTTGTGTAAGTATAGTATAAAATATATAATAGAAATGTATTTATACTAAAGTGTAAAGGAATTAAGAGCATGACTGAAAGACAGTGCAAAGTCTCTGACACTGCATAGATCTTGAAGTGGAAGAAAAATCTTCCCTAGGTATACGCAGCACAATACTGTCATTGTTCTGCATTATCCTTTATTTGAGGCCAGAACTCAGCCAAAGAGAGAAATCCCTATGGATATCAACTGGCTTCATTTTATTGACTTTATTTGGGTGAAATCAATTTACAACTATCATCTTTAGAGCCTCTGTGCCCACTGCTGCCTCTACCACCCACACTAGAGCTCACCGCCTTTGTCCTTCACTCTTCTACTCTCTGACTGGTCCCCAGGGACCAGGGTTCCTGCCCACCAGAGCACGAGGTAGCACCCACGGGGACAGCACCTCTCCCTGCAGACAGCCCACATTTGTTATGGAGCGCACACTAGGGCACAGTAAGTCAAAACTCATGTTTTCAATAAAGAACGAAGCACTCCAGCAACCCACTTCGCTGCGGTATTAGCTAAGCGGTTCCCCTTGTCAGTGGGAGTCATGGGCTAGTTTCCAGGTGCATCAAAAGAAGAATAACTGTTCTGTGAAAACAGAAGATTAGTTGACTTCACTTGCTAAAATATGTGCTCTCCCCTTAGGAATTAAAAAAAAAAAAAAAAAGAATCTATGAATACTTGCAGACACACAGCAGCAGCATTTCACTTTTTATTATTGTCATTAATATTACCTTTGTGCTTGCAGTCCCAGGCAAGACTGAGGAACAGAAATGTGCAACCACAGAATAAAAGCCACAGTGCCATCCTAACAAGTTTGCAATTTAGAGGCAGCAGATGGACCCAGGCAGATGTCAGAGTACAAGGGCACTATGAAACAGGACTGCTCTCAGAGGAGCCTCCTGCCTAATGTTGCTGACCTTGTGTAAGCCTAAAGGCCAGGTTTGGCATGGTATTTGAAGAAGAGAGAAGTAGCATCAACACCTGGAACTTACAGCCCATTGTAACAAATATATGTGATAATTTAGGAGCAGAAATACATATATATAAATGTGCATATGTCAATCACTGTTCTCAGATTTTATTGTCATGTGAAATACCACACTAGGCAAAATTTCATAGAATCATAGAAGCATAGAATAGTTTGGGTTGGAAGAGACCTTTAAAGGTCATCTAGTCCAACCCCCCTGCAATAAGCAGGGACATCTTCAACTAGATCAGGTGGCTCAAAGCCCCATCCAACCTGACCTTGAATGTTTCCAGGGATGGGGCATCCACCACCTCTCTGGGCAACCTGTGCCAGTGTTTCATCACCTCATTGTGAAAAATTTCTTCCTTATACCTAGTCTTTATCTACCCTCCTTTATTTTAAAACCATTACCCCTTGTCCTATTGCTACAGGCCCTACTAAAAAGTCTGTCCCTGTCTTTCTTTTTGACCGCCCTTTAAGTATTGAAAGGCTGCCATAAGGTCTCCCCAGAGCCTCTTCTCCAGGCTGAACCACCCCAACTCTCTTGGCCTTTCTGCATAGGAGAGGTGTTCCACCCCTCTGATCATCTTTGTGGCCCTCCTCTGGACTCGCTCCAACAGGTCTGTGTCCTTCTTATGTTGGGGGCCCCAGAGCTGAATGCAGTACTCCAGGTGGGGTCTCACGAGAGTGGAGTAGAGGGGGAGAATCGCCTCCCTCCACCTGCAGGTCACCCTTCTTTTGATGCAGCCCAGGATACGGCTGGCTTTCTGGGCTGCAAGTGCGTGTTGTCAGCTCATGTCCAGCTTTCCATCCACCAGTACCCTCAAGTCCTTCTCCACAGGGCTACTCTCAATCCCTTCATCCCCCAGCCTGTATTGATGCCAGGGGTTGCCCTGACCCAGATGCAGGACCTTGCACTTGCAAAATTTGAAAGTCCTAACATCAGTTCCTGCATATGCATTCATTTTGGCTCCCATTACTATTTTTTTATTATTAATTTGTCAAACTTGAGCAGCTTTCTCTGTCAAGATCATCATCTAGTTAGCTGGTTTTATGGCATAGAGAGTAAATGGATATATAAGCTTTCATCAGTCTATATTCTTTGGAATGTTTTTATTTAAAAAAAAAAAAGTTACTTTGTTAAAAGGGGCACATTTTAGTTTGCTTAGGGCCCCAACAGTTAAAAATAATCAAATGTAAATCTAAAACCTTCTGAAAGCCATTACCTTTGTCTTGAATGTCAAAACTAACAAACCAGCCAGGAATGTCAGTGCAACATAATAAAGTTGCTCAGGGGGTTGGATTGTCAAACTTCTTCGAAGTTTGGTAGTTGCTGTATCATAAACCGAGGAAAACTGGTAAAGTCATTTTAGTTGCAGCTCAGACCACGCAGGATCTAACCGTAACAGCTCCCAGCAAGCACATTTTAGGTAGACCAAAATAGTAAAGCTTGAAAGTGCCTAGAGTACAGTAGCTACACTTGTAAAACAAACATTTCCAGCTTAACCCACAGGGCGAAGTTGCCTCAGGGTCCATGGCTGTAATGATGTCTGGAGTCCATTTTTTTTTATTAAAGACAAGTCTTTGGTTTATCTGCCAGTCTGTCCTCAGCTTCTGCTGATGAGCTGTGTCCTTCCTGCAAAGTTCCCATGTAATTCAGAATCCCATTTTTCCTTGGCTGTCCAAATAACGTCAGAATCAACTAGACATGTAAAGTCTAGTGTATTTTCTCAGTTCAATTATCCTGACTTTACTTTATGAAGACGCAGTTCATAATGCAGACTACATATTTCTCTTTTGTCCTTCTCTTTTATCTAGGACAAAATTGAATATTTTTTCTCTATTCCACTTGATACTTTATTAATATATTTTATTATTATTAATGCCATGTACTGAATATTCACCCCTGTTGCTATCTCATGCTTGTTGAGAGTGGTACACTGAAGCGTCTTTGCTTCTGTCCTCTCTTTTAGTGCGCTTCCTTCAGATTGAGTCTTGCCCTCAACTCCCTTTTCCTGTTCTTAGACGGGATTTCTGGACTATTGAACTCTGACTTACAACCACACAGGTGACCGGCCTGCCTTCCAAAATCAGAGAACTTTTTACCCTTAGCAATACTAAACTTAAGAGAAAAAGGGCTCTGAAGTCACCAAAGGGACACAGGCATATTTGTCTTGCCCTACATTCTACCCGCTCTCTGATAACGGATATGCAGGCATCTTGCTTCTTGAAATCCACCAGTAAAATCTACTTTGGGCCAATCTGATCTCTTTAAGCAGTCCTGTTCTCAGTTTTAATACTGTCTGTTCAGTTATACAATAACGCTTTGACTCTCTGGTTCAACGTATTGGCAAAAGGAGCCTTGTATCTGGCTGCTGCCTGGCAGCTGAATTTTCCTAACAGCAAAGTCACTGTCTCTTCGCAAGACCCTGGGCTGTGGGGAACTTTCCCAAAGCAGAAGTTACATCCACAGTAAGTGAATGTGCATTGAGCAGCTTATCCTTTGCAGAGCGGTTCTGTGGCTGGCAGTGAGGGTATTGCCCAGCCAGAAATTTAGGGAGACAGCAGTCCCTTATTCCACATCTCTGAATGCTTCAGCCACTTGACATTCTCCACTTCCAGCTCAGCACATGCCCCTTCTCTTATACTCCCTGTCCCCTCTACTGCATTAGTTGAAATTGAAGCCACTTGAGTGTAACTGTTTTTAAAAATATGTATATGTTTCCCTATATTATTGGCTGGAGGATTGGGGATCAGCAAAGAAGTCACAACGGACTTAATATTCTATTTCCTCCATACCAGATTCATTGTGTCAATTGAACAAAATTCCTCTGTACCCAGTAAAGAATAAGGCAGAAACTGTTGGCGAAACAGGCACAAGCTGAGGTAGCGAAGGACTAAGTGTCTGCTCTGTGTTACACACCAGCTGCCAAGAACACTTCAGCAGTTTGACAGCTATAATGCTCCATCCATTCAGCATTCAATGGACCATGCCCTTAACATGAAGACTGAGAAACTTTTCTCCACTAGAGATTCCCACACACAGAAAGCATATCACCTGGCTATTTACAGGTGAGTAGGTTTAAGTCTTGAGGAAGGGGGGGAAATAACCTTTTATTCTGTTTCTATTGCTAAAAATACCATGTATTGTTATTTCTTCACCATCAGCAAAGTAAATAATAATGTACCAACAGACTGTGAAATACAAATACAGGCTTTGTGGGAATTAAATTATTTACTATCATCAGTTTATATTTCAAGTGACACTAAGTTGATGCACATGCAGATGAATGTGAATGCCTATGTTTACTATAGATGCAGAGCTACCATTAAAAAAAAAAAGAAAAAAGATCTTAAAGAAGATAAACCGTTCCAGATATGGAATGCATGGTAAAGCATTGTCAGATATCCCAAAGTTTTAGCATTTGCCATGGACGTCAACTTTGGGAGTATAAGAATGACGTCTGGTCAATAAATCTGATCTTCTATAATAACAGGCAAAGCTGTTCTGTTGAGGAATTTTTAAATAACAGCAGTCACTGATATATTGCACTAAAAGTAAGATTACAATTTAAATCTCATTTAGAAATATAAGTCTGTTGTGCAAATAGTATGTTTGTATAGTATCACATAGAAGATGAAGTTAAATATTAATTGGGAGTCCAATGCAGGCTGTACACAGCTTTATGTTTTATAATCTGTTAGGAGCTAAACTACAAAATCTTCAAAGGATTAATAACACCCTTAACAGGGAATCCCGTCATACGCTCAAGTGTCCCTTAAGCAACTACATTTTAGCAGGTTTGTTAATAAATAAGATCACTTGTGAATAAAAATACTTACTTACAAATACAAATTAATCTCTTCAAAACAAGCTTCTCAGTCATCAACCTTTCCTGTGAAATCCATATAGGTTATTTTTTGTGTTCACTTATCCTAAGATAAACAGAAAATTATATTCAGTTCACAGTAATTAGCTTGATTAGCTTCACCTTCTTATTGAGGCATATTCCTAGAATAGAGACCTTAAGATGAATATGCTAACAGCCTCCTACTTTGTAAAACAGTGTTATAGTTCAGCATATAAAAGCCTAGCTAAAATACTTGATTCTTTTGATTTCTGTATGGGCTGCTGTGGGATTTATCAAAACTTTTTTTTAATGAGGAAACCCAATTCTGCCCATCCCCAAACTACAATTATGATCTCACTTGTGGCAAAAAAGAAATGTGTGTTTTTATTTCAAGACAGCTGACTGGCCTTATTCTAATGTAAAACCCAACTGTGGATAGTGCATAGGCTGGTCTCATCCTGCAGAACTATTTAAGGCTAGCCTTATTCCCCCTCTCTGTGGTTTACCTTGGTTAGCTGTGTAGACATAAAAACTGAGCATCTGGACTAGAATTTTACATCAGAACTACTTAAAATTTTCAGTATAAAGCAACGACAAAACACTACTGTTTTCAGCCAAAAGAGTCTATGATCCTTTGAGTGTGTTAGCACCTCATTTGTAATGAACTGGAGAATGCATCTGGATCTGGTCTTAAACAAAAAACTTTGGTGTGCACAGTGCAATTCAATGTTTCAGCCGTGGGTTTTTGAATGGATCAGGGGATCTTGAGCCACCCAGGTGGGGAAAGAGAGGGTGAAAAGAGAGGTCCCTGGTCATATAGGGAAGGAGAAAGCCTTGGAAAGGAGGAACACCAAGAAAAAGAGGCCAGTTGCAGGTCCTACAGCCATTGCTCTGCCTCAGCAAGAAATGCTCCATTGAAGCTGAGAACTGCAGTGGATTAACGTGCACAGGCAGGAGATCTTGGGGGCCCTAGCAGAGTGGGAAAGACAAGGCAGTATTTTTTGGAGCCTGGTCCCAGGCAGCTTCAGTTCATTTTAATCAAAGACAAATATGACTTTCTTTTTTCTTTTCTTTTTCTTTCTTTAAACCCTGGGGGGCATTGTAACCCCCAGCCTCTCTACTTTCAGTCTTGCCCTTGCTGCAGACTGAGAACTGGTGTGATCTATTGTTAATGTTTGAATGGTTTTCTGTTTGGGGTGGGGTACCAAATGTAGGCTTGGTGAGCCACAGAAAATAAATAATGGACAGGAAAGCTTGTTTTCCAGGCTGAAGTGGAATGGGATGGGGAGTAGGGGTTAGTGAGGGAGGGGCTGGAAAGGTAGTTGGTTAAGATTTATTTGGCAGACATGTACAACTATCCTGTTTGAATTGTATTTGAATTAATTAACTTCATCTGTGTAAACTGGGTCAGCATCCTGCAATTTCCTAAGGGTATGGCTGTATCAGGAAACTGAGTAGTCAGCAGAGCTGGTTGAATAGTTAAAATAACTGATTTACAAATATTTCCAGGAATAAAACCACCGAGTTTCATTTCTTATGATTTATAGGGCAATATAGGAAAATTTATCTTACCTGAAAAATGTCCTTTCTGTAAGAGGGGAAGTCCACAGCTCCTTGGGTTTTGCTCTCATACTTTCCGCTCTCTGGAGGCAGAGCCAGGCTGGTCAAATGAGGCCGTACATCAGCAAGTCTCACAAGTTTCCAGTGCAACTTCATAGAAAGGAGTCCTTTACAGCTTAATTCACAGCTAAGCTGATAGGAAAAAACAGAGATCTACACAAGCAATTTCTGCTGCAGAACAGTTTAAACTTCTGTAGCTTTTATGTTCCATAGCATGTCTCATAAAGATATGTATAGTTGGGAGGCAGAGAGAGCGTTCACAATGAAAACATAAGGCAGTTTGCAACTGTTTGCTTGACTCTGAACCACTCTTCTTGTGCCAGGTGGGTAGATGAGGTCTTCTAGTTTTCCTGCTAGAAGAAATTAAGTGTATGCAAACATCCTCCCAGGAAGGGCCACAGGTTTACTACAATACAGTACCCATTAGATGTCAGAGAATGTAAGAAAATAGTGAATGCAAGATGTCTCACTGCCCTTCCTTTAAAAAAGAAAAAAAAAAAAAAGGTCAGAAACAGTATGCTGAATGTGCTCCTTCCTCCAGATAATGGCAGGATCTGAGGAGATTTGCCTGTATGGGTTTGAGAACTTAAGAAAATAATGAAAAAATTCTTCATACATTTCTGTGTATGTTGGGAAAGAGCTGCTTAGCCTGAAGGCTTCCCTGGCTAATAAGCAAAAAGCACAAATATTTTAAAAAGAAAAAGAGATTGCTGGTTTTTAAAGCTTTGGCAAAGTACTAATTTAGTCATCTAATAACTGGAGTCTTACCAGCAGGGTTTTATTTTAATTTCTAATTAATGAGTAGGATTACAGATTATCATGATGAGAGATTTCCGAATAAGATATTTAATTTACTTGCTTTTTAGAGATTTTCTGACACTGAGATTTCTCAAGGATTTGTAGAGGACATTTTTTTCAATGTTTGTGGGTTTTGTGTGTCTCATATGTGGCTAAATAGAACATGAAAGAAACTAATTTCTTTTAACCAGTACTACTTCTCCCAGACTGTAACCTTAAAACACATTCCTTAGTGAAACAATTGTAAGGCTAACAGCCTTCAAAGGTGAAAATTTATCAGTATTTCTGAAAGGAAAAAAAAGAAAGATAAAAAGTTGCTTAGTCAGTGAGTTTAATTTCCAGGTAGGAACTGCTTTCATTAATAGGTTTGAGAAACCTTGTAGCTGGTTGTGAGAACTGCTCTGCAGCTTTACATAGTCTATAGTGATCTAGGAACTGAGCTCATTTATTGTCTGTGGTAAATAAAAAAGATGTCTTTCTATTTCTAATTCTATCTGTATTGCTAGATAAATGAGAGAGAGAGACAAGATCTTTGAACATGGCCTGTTTGCCAAGTGTTTTCTCAAGGTTGAAAGAAGTGTGGTGAGTCCATGTGGATAGCCTGCTTTATTTCTTCCTCTCATAGCATCTTAATTTTTTCTGTCTAAGAGTAAAATTTTGTGGATTACAAAACCAAGAAGAAATTTTGAGTGAATCTTGCATCTCAGAGGAATTACAATACGTAACCAGTATTTTCCTTCATCTTACGCCATCTTACTTTCTTCACGGACTCCAAACACAAGGACAAAATGAAGGGCCTTGAAAATTAATTTCAAAGATGAATGACCAGAAGTTTCCCTATTTTTTTTCTAGCAAATCAAAGCTATATCAGCAACAAGCTATATGGCCTTGCAGATGCAGACACAGATGTAGAGGTCTCTGAACTACTTCCAAAATTGGAAGCAGCACAGTCTCATCAACATGACGCCCTATCATAACTAACTAATGGCTATATGGCTGCCACAACCCACTCTAATATTTTGCACTGCTCCATGCATTGTAGACAGACTGTATTTTGCCAAGCTTTTTGTCTATCTCTGCATGCCACTGCAGTGCATGATACCAATGACAATAATGTTGCACAGAGATGCACGGAAAGAGCGTATAAATCCTTGCAAAAAACTAAACCGGTGCAGAACAAAACTTGGATAAGGATATGTTGTTGTCTCATTACATTCCCCTAAGATATGTTTCTTCAATCTAATTCACAGCAGGCTCTCAGGACCAGTAGTGATAAAAGAAGCAACGTGGGCAGGGACATTTAATTGAGTAAGAATTCATAGTTACACTTTCAGATTTAAGCTTTAACTCATTTCCATCTCTTTTTCCTATGGTTCTGTGATATTTTGCAGTTTGTGACAAGCACAACAAAACACCTCAACATATGTTCAACAGTAATCTGTGTATATTTCTATTGATTTCAGTGAAATTGCTGTCAGGTTCAAAACTGTGCTCCTATGTTGACCATGTTAACACATAACACTGTATTTTAAGCAACAGTACTAATAAAGGTAGAAATTAATTAAGAAATCTGACTAAGTGAGATATTTGTGGTTGGCAATTGGAGCAGAAAGTATCCTAGGAAACCTCCTAGTATGAAGTTATAGAGCTTTGTTTTGACAGAGAATAATTTTGAAATTCTGGATAATAAAAGAACAAAGCTTTTTAATGTGCTAGCTTGTTGGACTAAGAAAGGATTGATTTATTAGGCTTGTATTTTGTTAAGATATTTGGGAGGTTTAAGCTGTGCTGGTATTAAAGATATTGCTACCATGTTTGTACAATAGCTGTGTCCTTGATGCTGACAAAATAGATACAATGTATGCGCAAGTTACTTGACAAACAATAGAATAAGAGGCACCAAATGCATTTGAATACATTATTCTAATAGTTGTAACATATATATACATATTTATATATGTATATATCTCCATGAAAGTAAGGCATAAGTGGCAGACTTAAGAAAAGGTTTTTTTGGAGCACCTTTGATAACTGCTCAACACTTTATTCTACCATACCAAGCAGGTGTGGGCATGAAGGGTTAAAAATTGATTCCTACATTGTATGTAAGAAGGCTTCCTTAATTTTTGTTGTGGAAAAGTGCTAATACTGCTTTCTGTTTACTTAACACTGTGATATTTGAGATAATTACAGATGAATAATTGTTTCTTTTCATTTCATTTGTTGTGTGGCATACTTGTTCACAAACCAAAGGGACATAGGAATATAATGAAATTAGTAAAAGCGCAAAGTATTATTTTCTGCTTTGCAACAATATTATACTGTGCTATTACTGAATACGCAAAAAGGAAAGAAAAGGAAATATCCTTTCAACATAAAACTAGGATATTGTTTACAGTAGTGTTACAGAAATCTGGAATAAAACTCCTTAACACCAATGTGATGTTAAGAAGCAAGTACTTCGTTTATTGCAGTGCTGGGGACACGGGGCATCACTCCTCCAAAGGCATGTCCAACTTAGTATCAAAATCCATCAGTTTTCTAGCCTTATTCTGTCAGGTCATTGTTACATAAGCTCCTTATGTAAAAATGCGTACTAGGCTTGCTCTTAAATTTAAACTTTATAATGATTGGTCCTTTGATTATATAACCTTATCAATATTCTTATTTAAAACCAATCATTGGTCAATTTCACTTAGCTCTACTAACTGGAATCTTCAATACTCAAATCAAGATGGGAAGGATAAAGAGGTTTCCAAGCAGCATAACTGGTGTCCATGAGTGTTTCCTTAGTTTCTTAAAACAAAACATAGAAAAACCAGTAACTTCCTGGTGAGGTTTCTATGGTTAGCTATTATTTCAAACTTTAACAATATTAAGGTTCCTATAGTCACACATAACACAGTTCCTAAAGTTTCTATGGCTACATTTCAAACTTAACAATCCTATACATTATGGTTCACAATTTTACTTCTTAATCAAACCTAACTCTTCTATGTGATTAAATTTTGATTTATGAGAATATTTGCAACAGTAGCATATAATGAGCCTATAATTACTTGTATGTATGACGCCAACAAATCAATTAAAAAAAAATAAATCCAACAACAAACCCGTTTTTTCAGTGTTTCCAAATCCTGGATCTGGCAGCTACAACATTAGCTACCAATTACCCTGTAAGACTGATCTTTGCAGGAGGTGAGCTGTAGGGTGGCTTTGGTGGGCTGCAGAGTTTATCATAAGCTGTTTATCTCAAGGCCAGTCAAATAGATATTATTGTCACAAATACTGGACTTTAATAGTCAATGTTTGATACTAAAAAATTATTTTGGTTTCTGGGATCCCACTGTGTTTACTTAAAGAGCATTTGAGTTCTATTTGGTCTAATGATTTACACATTTCCAAATAGCTTTTAAACTTCTTTCCTGTACTGTAGAGTCATGCAGATCAGACAGCCCACTTCCCCCATAGCAAAGGGGCTTTTGTTTGTTATCCTGCTCTGTGTTCCTTAGGCATTTCATGATGAGGAAAACAACCATGTACAAGTCAATTTGTTCAATTGACTGAAGTATGCGCATAGGTTTAAGCACATAAATAGAGCTACTTAAGACATCGAGACTTGTTTCTAAGCTCGATGGCTGCTTCCCTTGAAAAGCTATTCCTTATAAATATTTCATGTATGAAAGTACTTGCAAATTATTTTTCTTCTCACTTAGTAGGTAAATTGTTTTGCATGTGAAAGATCTAGTGTTTAAATCCCTTTACTGATAGCAATTATGAACTTTCTTAACTTTATGCAAAAATTTATCAGTTTTACCCCATTTCCTAGCATAAGATCTTTCCCATGTCCTGCCAGGGAGCTGCTGAGCATCCTGTCTTTCAGCTTTTATCTGGTCTTTCCTCAATTAGTGAGCAGCTCCACTTTCGTATTACCTAGTTTTTCATTTCCCCCAAAGAAGAGCAAGGGTGAAATTAACTTAACAGAAAGGAAGTGAACACTTCTTTCCAGAATAGGATGGAGCTGATAGATTGCTTCAGAATAATGAGAAATAATGGTTTTCTGGAGGTTACCAAAAACTTCCTTAACAGAAGAAAAAGTGAGAGAAGGAAGAAGCAGCCAGTATTCAGAGGAGAGGCACTCCAAAATAGAAAGATACCTTTAACTAATAAAGGCTGGATGAAATTACTGAGGAGAAATCATCAGTCGGAAATAACTGTATAAAAGAAGAAACAAGGAAGAGGAAATTTGAAGAAAATATCTAATGAGATAAAGAACATGCAGAAGGTAGAGGTGACAATGAGAGACAGAGAACATCATCAGAGACAAAGAAGCATCAGGCGCTAAGGAATCCATGATGACACATAGAGAAGGAAAGGGAGAGAGAGGAGGAGAAATATGGAAATTATTATAGGAAATAATCTTAAACTACTGAAACAAGTCCTACATGGATTAGATGCTTGATTTGGTATACTTATAAAATCCCTTTCTAGAGTTATTTCTGTCAAGAATCCCAGTTTATCTCAAAGGCCTACCAGATAATCTTATGGCAATATTTAATGCAAAAGTATTCTCCGATATGCCTAACTGTTTTAGTTTTATTTCTATAAATCACACCTTTTTACGAAAACAATTTGTACTTCAGCACATTTTTCCTGACTTTTATTTAGCACTTTTCATATTAAAATAATGGGGAAAAAAACCTTTCTTTTCTTCTTGGCATGTGCCACTGTTATTGAAATCACAAGGCTTTTTTCCTCTATTCTTTTAATCGGTTTTGTATAGTGATGGGATAACTGCAAACTGTTCTTCTAGTACCAATGATCTTTGGGGTACTGCATCTTTTTCCTACTCCTGATTGAACTTGCTGAGTTCGAGATCTGTGGCCCAGCTGGTGTCAACAAGGATTCAGCTTTTTTGACCATGGGACTTTCCTTAAGACTCAAGGACTTCTAGGAACAGACAGGATCTATGTGAGGGATTGGAGAAAAAACATATTTGCCAAGAGGCTGACCAACCTTGTGAGGAGAGCTTTATACATGGAATGGTGGAGGAGGCAGACAGTAACCCCCAATCCACTGTGGAAGTGCTGGATTAGGTTGGCAAGCAAATGGTGCAGGGGGATGTGGATAAGAGAGCCCTCAAATTTGCAGATGATACAAAACTGGGAGAAGTGGTTGATAGACCAGATGGCTGTGCTGCCATCATGATCTCCATCAGCGTGAAAAATACAGCATGTAATTTCAACTCCTGTGCATCAGAAATCTGACATTGATCCATCTTTTAAAGACTGCAAGGCTCGACTGGGCCAGCCTTTCTCAACGTAGCCTACTACACCTCCCGCAGTCCCGCAGGGAATGTAGCATTTCCCAGCAGTGAGAGGTGGCTCTGGAGAAGAGCCTGCATGGAGGCTACTGGAAGGAGTAGAAATGGCTGCCTTCTGTGGGATGCCATAATACCCTCCAGGTTTGGTTTATGTGATGGGGAGTTACTGCTTCTGCTTGAGCAGCTCCGTGCAAAGGGCAGATCTGAAGGCTGGGCTTGGCTGGGCGGTGGCGATCCTGAAAGCAGCCTGCTGGACTGCCATGCTGCTGCCGTGTAAGGGAGAGAGGGAAATGCATAAAAGCAGCAAAATACAGTGCTTTTGGGACGAAACCACCACAGACACATGCGAAGACCTGATGAGGTCCTAGCTCTGGACGTCTTATACAGGGTCCATGCACTAGCGTAGGCTAGCTATTTAGCATGTATTAGCTATAGGCTAATATATGTCTGCACTAACAGTCTGCACTAAGGAGTCTGTGCTAGTGATTAAATGAGACGGCTGTGGGCCACTTGAAACGGTGGAGGGGGAACACTTACCAAAGCATGAGGAGGACCATATTTGCTAGTTTATCCTCACACAAGGCAAGGGCACTGCAGTTTCCCACAGCTGGGGGAAGGCAGGAGAAGGGATGGGTGGTAATAGTACCCAAACTATTAGACTAGAGAGGTCTTTGTTCAGCTTGAGATTAAGGTGTCTGAATGTAGGGTTTTCTATATATTTCTTTCTACATGTCATTGATAAATTGTGAGCTCTATATTTGCTGGAATACAGAAAGCTTTTATGATTTTTTCTAACACAGTAGTTTAATACTTGGTAATCTCTTTCATTAAACAGTCTGGACTATTTTGGAAGAGTGAACTTCTGAAGAACAAACATCATGTTGTTTATGTGAATGTCTGTCTTACATTTGCCAGTGACTGTATGTACCTCAGTTTCTTTAAATATTTTTCTAAAACAGTGACTAATGATGAAAGGAACTACCTCTGTAGTAACCTTACAAGCCATTCAATCACTTTGTAAACTGACACACAGCAGCAGAATAAATGGCAGAAAATTGGAGACACAGCATAACAATTTATTTACCATTTTAACTACAAATTCTCCTCTGTATTATACTTTTTACTGGAAGCCTTTTAAGACTCCTTTTTTCCATTAATTCCTTTGTAAATTAGATTTTTTCATTTTCCTAAAAGTAATTTTATAGAAATCATGCCTCTACTGTGTTTTTCCTGGGATAGCTACATCTGTATAATTAGTAGTTCTATTACAGTTGAATAATCCTATTGAATAAACACAAATTACTTTTTAGGTTTAGTTTGGCCTTAAAATCTGCAACCCATTTTTTACTATAGTCTTCTTACCAGGCAGAGGTTACTTCACTTACTGACACTAGCCTGTTATTCACATAGATTTTTTTCAGATTCAGCAGCTGGTAGGAGATATTTGTCTCAGTAGATGCCGTTTGGTTTCTGATGCGCAAACCCAGTTTCCAAGTGGCTTTGTTAAGGAGAGGTATTTAGTACGTGACCAACCGGGCAGCCCTGTTGCTGCTGTTTGCTGAGGAACTCCTGAGGATCTCAGCCTTCTCAATCTGAATGTAAACTTTGCAGATCAAATGGCAGAATATTTATTCTGAAAGAACTAAAATAAGCAAGAAACTTTTTTATTCAGTCACTTCCTCACACTAAGTATCAGGTATCATTACAGGAACTTTTTAGAATATGTTATTGAAGATTATTTCAGAATTAAACTAACCTAAATTGAGGTTCTGAAGTTTCTTTTAGACTTGCCTTGTTGATATGGGCTATAAGGGCTATCCACTAAGAAGCACATATATGCTTACAGAGACCTTTAATTTTGTTGAAAATGGAGCAATAATTAAAGAAGAAACTTCTTCTTCCAAAAACAGATTTTTGGCTATTGTAACTATAATGAACTGCAGAGTAAATCCAGCATTACATAATTGCATTTGAATATTTTAAAACTACAAGTGAAAACAATGCTGACCTGAGACTCAACATATTTAAAGGGGATAAGTTTTTAAGTTAGTACAAGACATACTTTTTTTTTTTTACTCTAAGTGAATGAATAAAAAATTGGTTGGGTGGACATATTGAAGAAAGTTATGCCTGTTCATTATCAAAATGGAAGAGTATACTGAATGGGGTTTTGCAGTTTGCAAGGGACACAAGACCAGTCCTGAGCCTGATAGCCTTCATTTTATTTGCCGGTCTGGAGGATGATATCAAAACGCCTACTAATTTGCAGATGATGCAGGAATTACGGCAAGTACATTAGAGGTCAGGTTTAGAATTAAAAATGATCATGACAAACCAGAGGACTGATTTGAAACAATAGGATGTAATTCAATAAGAACAAACAGAAGATACTGTGGTTAGATAGAAATAATCAGTAGCACAAATGTAGGGGGAGGAAAAAATGGCTACCAGTCATACAGAAGACGATCAAGATATTATGGGGGACTGTAAGTCGAAAGTAAGTCTTGATTTAGAAAAATTAAAAGAGGAGTTGGTGGGACAAAAGCAAGGATAACTGCCAAGAAATATGAGGCAATCTTTCCACTCTGCTTAGCTAGAGTACTACGTCCACCTTGTGACCAGTACTCCTCAAAGAGGATGTGAACCTAGCGAGACACTCTGCAATACAGCAATGATAATCACCATGGGCTTAATAATATAAATATTGAGGAAATACTAAAGTAGGCTTGGGGAGGAACCTGAGAAAAAGAAAAGAATAACCTGATCCCGATTACATATGGGTATAGAAGGCAGAAACATTTGGCTTAAATTAAAATAAGAAAACTCAGGCTATACATTGGAAACATTTTCTAATGGAAGGATAATAACTGACCCCCTGGACTATTCAGAGTCTGTGCCTTTGCTTCTGACTTTGGAAGTCTTCAAGAACAGACTGCACATGTGAATCAGAAGTGACAGGTTCAGTTGTTCCCTATAGACATGTTTCCAAAACTGTTTTTTTTTTTCTGTGACATATTTGCTATATAAGGAAGCTCTTTATTAACTTTCCAATTAACAAGCAAGAAAACCAGATTAAAGTTTATCAAATGTTTGCAGATTTACATATTGATGTAATATAAATTTCTGTCTTAATAAGATTATATCCCAAAATTAATATTTGGGAAATAGCCCAGGTAAACATTATAAAGGGCAACAGAAAAAGTTTGTATTTTACCATCTTTGTGGTTAGATTGTTATTTAAAATAATGATGGTAACTAAGAGTTAATGGTCTTTGTAAAACTCATTTTGTTTGCGGCTGTTTTGTTTTTGTTATTTGATACCCATGCTGAGCCTTTCAAGAGAGTGAACACAGTTAAGTTACAACTTTCTGTATCAATTCTTTCTTTTTCATTTTAAGTAAATCCTCTGGTTTTTTTCCTTTTAGTTTGTGCCACTCAGATAACACAGAGCAGTGACTCATCCAAATATATCCTGCTGACAGAACTTCATAACCCTTCAGCATGTGTTTGTGTACAGAACAAATTTCTATGCATTTAAATTTATCTTTCCTTCAACTTTTGTGAAAAAACTTTTAAAGAATATAAAGGACCCTGAAAGCGTATTCTGGTTTCTGGTGGAGAGCAATGGGATCCTGAGAAACAGAAGAGTGCTTGAATTGAACAACTGAACCTGCCCATGGAATTATATTTACCTGTGATAGTTATGGCTTCCGGCAATTCTTGTGCTCACCAAATAAGCTCTAAGCCCAGGGGCTTACTGAAATGGAAAAATATGTCTAGAGTAGTGGTAGCCAAAGAAAAATTTGAATATTGCTACAGAGGGAGAAACTTGAAGAAATCAGGAACTTCTGCTGGGTATGTGCAGGCATATACCATTGAGACCGTTCAAACACATCACATCTCTCCATTTACCCTAACCTTTCTTTTGACAACTGTGTATCTGTGTTTTACTTTAATTCTGCTTATGTGCTATGTATGTTTTTAGTAATATGTACTGTTACTGAAACTACAGAGGAAACAGGAAAAACGGAGGAACTGTAAAACTGGTCTTCATAGCTGGACATTATGTGGAGATTTGGGAACACACAGAGCTGTAGGTCATTTGCTTTTCTGAATTCTTCATTGTCTGTCATTATAAAAAGTAACCAACCTACTTTTCCTTCTTCTCTTCCTCCTCTCTTGCATTTGCAAAATAAAAATCTAGTGATTGGGAAAGATTAGTGCATAGAAAGAAACTTGTGGCTGAGCCTTAGTTCACAGGGGAATGATGCAAAGATGGCTGGAAGGGAAATTAACCAATTAATCAGGTAAGGATATTATTCCCAGTTCAAGGAACAGATGTGGTTTTGCTGTTTTCTGTTATGGCTTAAATGGGGCGATTTGGTTTGATACCCAAGGTGCAACTATACAGTGAAAATTGTTCTGATTCATTTTGATATCACCCACATACTCTAAAAATTCATGCATCCATGTGATTGTACCCATCCTCTGACTGTAAACTTTGCCTTCACAAGTTTCGATTACTCTCACAATCTCTGCATGATTTAAATCCATCTGGAAAATAAAGCTAGTGTAAAATCTGGCTGCCTCAAACCTGGCTGCTCTTCTAAGAAAGCATTGTGCCTTTATGGAGTTCAGTGCACTTTTGCCATACGATCTCCATTGGCTACCAGTAGACATTTGGGTGTTTTGACCTTTTAAGCTCTAAATGACTGTGTACCCACGAGACTAGCCTCCTCCTGTGTTATTTCTGAACCAGCTGCAGGCAGCAGGCATGCTGGATTCCTTTTCGTGTACCAAAGAGGGAAATCTTGGCAAAGTATCGGCTATGATAGCTCATTCAGACTGCAAACGTGGTCATCTACTTAGTCCTAACTTGCTCAGTATCCTGAAATCTTTACTGTTTTGGCCTTAGTCTTCAAAAGATTGTGGTACTAAGTAAAAGAAAAAAAGCAAGATGATTAATGATTAGAAAGGGCAGTCTGTCTTAATCTTTTCTTTGATGGTTTTCTAATTGGGGACCAGATGGAATTGCTTCATATTAAATGGCGCATCTTTTCTTAAGCAGAGAGAAAGGCATGTTGTAAATGTGCAGCTCTTTAATTTAGATTCAGGCATCTTCTGTCTATGTTGCCTAAAATCCATAGGTTATTGCATGCTTTTTCTCCAAATCTTTGTCCACCTCCCCTTTCCCTGTCTACATTAGGTATCGGTTCAATAAATGCAGCTTGAAGGAACATGAGGCAGTCTGAAGCTGGAGCACCTCTTTGACAGACGAGATTGGCATGAGGAGGGTTGACATGAGGCACAAATATCCTCCAGCTGCTATGATGTAGTATATGAAGAATCAGCAAGGGCACAGGGAAGGTTAGAGGAGTCGGTTACTGTGGTGACGCTGCCAGCCTTCAGACTGATCACGCTCATCTCTCTTCTCAAGAACCACTGCCAGCAAGGCCAACATGAGCAAGAATGTTGGCTGCTCTGATCTGTCCTCAAGCAGGGGCCAGACAAGATCAGGAAGCGGCAACCAGTTTCCTGACAGTGTCTCCTTTTGTCCTTTCTTTTTTTTCCTTTTTTTTTTTTTTAACTCCCTTTCTGTTCCCAGAGTAAGAAAGCTGAAGTATACGCTCTAGTTCAATAGTATAAATGGATTTTTAAAAAAGACATAAAGTGGTCCAGAAGTATTTTGTAGATAAGATGGAGAACATGCTAAACAACAATAACTGGAAAACTGTTGTGCAACGAGGGAGAATTGCACAGGAACATGAAAAGAAGTCAAAAGGAAGCCTAAAAAAGAGGTAACAGGCCAGCTGTAAGGAGCAATAGTTACTAGAGGGTGGCTGGTCTTGAAATCAAAGAGTGAAATGAGTTATTTGGCACATAAGCTGTGAAAAGGATAGCAAGTCTAACATCTTATTAGGCATGTTAAATGTTAGAGCTGTATTTCTATTCTAATCTACAATATGAAATTGCCTTAGAAAGTGTTCATTTCACTTGCTTAGGAAACAGAAATGCTTTTTGATGAAATATTTATCAGAGGCACGCTCAGTTCTATGTTTGCTCTATAAAATGTCATCATTCACATTTGTTTTGACTTTGCATTTGCATAGCAACAGGAGACCATTATCCAGCAACAGGAGACCATTATCCTGTAACAGTACTGTGGGGTCTCCAAGGTATATGGCAGATGGGGCTACTCCAACTGACTAATACTTTAGTTACTTCTGCTGCAGCTATCTGTACAGAGTAATTACCAGCAGTACTAATTCACGCAGATTCCATGTATGCAAGGGAAAGGACGTAATGTCTCCAGATAGCATACAAGCGAATGGTATTTAACCTCTTTCACATTGAATCACAAAAATTAATAAAAATAGGGGAAACAATCAAAATATCAGAGCAGTGAGCTGTGCAACCACAGGATATTAGCTTGTGCCAGAGACCACATTTTGCTACAGCGAATGTCAAAAGATTGACGCTTTCAACACCGAATATAAAAGCTACTGGAGCTGAAGCACTTGCCAATAACATTGCTAAGTTATTCTAAATTCACTTATGAATTGGAGGTTAATAAAGGAGAAAAACACAGGAACTGAGCGTACACATAGCAGGGCTCGGAGCCGCTTTTCTCTTCCTGCTGTGTTTACTGACAAGCCAGCACTGGAATATGAAGTCAGGAAGCATTGCAGCAGGCACGTGCTGCCACATATCCAATAAATATGCCTGATATAAGTATCACCAAATTCAGTTCTAACTATCTGCAATGGACATAAGATCATTCTTTAATATCTTTGACCTCTTGTCAGACAGACGTAAACATGATGTCTAGTACAGTGCCCATGGTGAAAGAGACACTTTCCAAAATTCTGTGAAATTTTCTGTTAAATGTCTCAGCACTGCTGATAGATAAAAATAGGTGGCACATTAGCATAACAGCAGAGCTTAAAGCCCTAAGAGATCACTGTGCTTGGAACTCTGTGCTTCAGGTAGACAAAGCAGTGGTTGAGAGGGAAAATGGAGACATGGAGGGGTGAAGGGTCTTACCAAGGTCCTCTAACCTTTGTAGTTCCTCTTTTCTTGTCTAACATATTTCTTCTTGCATTCTGTGGTTCCTTGCAGACAGGAGGTGTGTCCCCAGATAGCATTGTGCCACAGCTGTTTTCTGTGCCATGCTGTCAAGTTGAGAAGTGACATACTCTTACTTATTTAGGGAAGGAGCATATGCCCGATATGCTTTGTGTGTATATGCATCCATAAAGAAAATATTTAAGTTTAATGGAATTAGGATAAGAAGAACAAGCATTGAGAATATACATAAAATTGGTGAAATCCAACTTCTTCCCAGTTCCAAAATCTGTGGTGGGCTGGGGAAGGAGAGGACAGGAAGAATGGAAAAAACTGAGGAACAGAATCACTGAAGAATCACTATCTTCGGTAAGCATATGGAGTCTTTTTAATGGTAGAGGAAAAATGTTAGCAAAGTTATGCAACATGGGAGCCAGGGAGGGGTAGAAGGACTGGAGAAAATGGGTAAGGGAAGAAAAATAATACCATGAAGAAAAAATTGGTCAGAAAAAAATACTTTGATCAGCAATGTGAAGGTATCATTAAAAACGTATCATGCCTTTCATCTTAAATTATTTGTGGAATTCTATTACCAGATGGAAACTCGCACCTCTTGATACCGAGCCCCTGAAATAAATGAAGGTTAGAAAACACTGCTAGTCTTCATGCTGACGCCATCTGTTGATCCTTTGTTTTGATACCATTTTATACCCTGCACATTTTAAAGTTTCCTGCTAGCCTACTTCTCTTTGCACTGTTCTGTTTTCTCTTTCTGTTTTTAGGGATTTGTTTTTTGTGGTAATTTTTGTTATAAGCTACTAATTCTGACATCAACAAAACAGTGAACCATTACAACAGGGAATTGAAACTAGGATTGGGTATGGTGTCATGCTAAAAGCTAAACCTTCAGACATCTAAAAACTGGAAGGGTTCACAGTCTTATCCCAGTGTAATTTAGAACAGCTGCAAAGCAGTTCTAAACCAGTCTGTCCTGCCCTTTCCCAGCAAGGAAATTCCTGGGTATGACTAATGGTGGTATACATGGGAATAATCAATGCAACATAGAAATAAAATCAATTCTTTTTCTAAGTACCTATCTGTCTGCCTATAATCTACTTTGCTCCAAGTCAGAAATATAAGAAATATGTTCTTCTTAAAGCAAGAAGACAGACTGCTCTAAACAAAGGTTTTCTCTTGCAAATCCTACGAGGCCCTCGTGCTACACAAAATCTCCTGAAAAGCAGTGTTCCAGCATCTCAGAGGTATTTAAAATCTAAAAATAAAGAAATAAATTTTTTAAAAAAGCCAAACGCAAAAGAGAAGAGACTACCAACCCCTAGTTATTGGGAGAAAATGACAAATTTGCATGTCAGGACATCTACCTGACTTGCGTTTTGGGAGCAGGAGAGAATGTGCCCAGTGCCTGATGGGTTGGTGCATGGTGGTGGAGGAGCAGAAAGTGAGAAGGCAGTGAGTGCATCACACGAATGCAGTTATCCCTGATCTCTGAAACCCCCTGCTACAGCCTGGGAAACATCAGAAACCCCAGCCCAGTTGCCCAGCATTGAAAACTCATAAAGCAGAATTTTTAATCTGAAAAGCTGGAGTAAAGTGATAATTACTGATGAACATGGCTTGTAATTCAGTGCCACAGGGAACTGTGATTATTTAGAACCCATCACAATTGTGGTAATTCACAAAGATTATTCACATGTCATTTTCTCATTAAAAGCTTCATTATTAAAATGCTCTCTGGTTGCCACAGAATATAAAATTAATATTTTTTCTCCCAAAGAATAACTTCTTAATCAACTTCTTAATGTTAGCTACATGATGTAGAGCACGCCTACTCATGCTGGGGATACATGCCAGGGTTTTGGTAGCGGGGGCCACAGGCATCTCTGAGGAGGCAGCTGGAACCACCCTGTGCTGGTCACAGCCAGCGATGATGTAGCCCACCACAGGCCAGGACTTCAACCCATCAAAGAGGCATGTGGTACCTGTGCTCAAACCTTCTGAAGAAAAAGGGCAAAACAGGAGGCACAGGAGGACACACAAATGGAGACATGGGGGATGCCATGAGGACACACACAGGAATATACTGGAGGAGGCATGTGGAAGGGGATATTGTTGGGGACAGGGCAGGAGGCACTCTTGGAAAGAGGAGCTCCATGCTGGAGGAGGTACATCCCCGAGGGACTGTGGCCACGGGCAACCCACACCAGGACAGGGACACTCCAAGGGACTATGGCTATGGGTGACCCACACGAGGAGAGGGACACCCTGAGGGACTGCAGCCCATGAAGGAAATCGTGCCAGAGCAGACAAAACAAGCAAGAAAAGAGGTGCAGGCAAGTAAGAAGGAAGGAGCAGCAGGAAGAAGGCACCAGGTGCTGACCCCGGCCTCCTGCAGTGCCTGTTGCCTCACCAAGGGGCCTGACTGGAACCTGGGGTGCAAACAAGGGGAGTGGAGACGAGGGAGGGGAAGGAGAGGTGCCTGGACTGAATCTGAGCCTGGGGAAGGGGGAAGAAAGGACTTAGTTCCCTAAGTGGTCATTTAATTTACTCTCTTCTTTGTTTCTCAGTACCCAAATGAGTAATTAACCATTTCTGTTAATTGGCAATAAATTAAAAGAAGTGGAATTCCCTGAGTCAACACTATTTTGCTTGCAACATTACTCTGGTGTAAAAAAAAATTTACTGTACTTGTTTCTGTTACTTCTTTATTTCAGAGGTAACACAAGGAGTTAAAAGTAGTATTTTCACCTTATACATAGAAACTTGAATTTAATTGACAGAAATACATGAAAAAACATGACCACTTATGAGAAGTAGTGTCGCAGTGACACTGAACTATGAACTGGGAGACAATGGACCTATTCTAATCTTTATTACCATTTCAGTGTGAATTTGAGCAATTTCATTCACGTCTCTGCACCTGTGTTTTCTTTCTCTGCTTCTTGGATTTCCCACTTAAGAGTATACTTCTTGGGCAGTTTACCTGTCTCACTAAATCTGTATATTGTATTTCTTATGTTGAAACCACAATCTGACTTTGGTCTGCTAGATACTACTGTAATGTAAAAGTAAAAGTAAAATAGCTAATAAAACCAATACCTAAGTAAGCTAACTAATAAAAAGAAGCCATAAGCATGTGAGATTTTCCTCTTAGGTCATGACAAAAGACAACAAATCTCTTGCTGCCATAACATGGGCTTACAAGAGAAAAAAGCACATGAACATTGATCACAGCTTGTCTGTTTCTTCTTAAAAGATTGAGATGTATTGATTCAGGATTATTCTACAACTTCCCATTCAGTCAGGCAGAGCAAAAATGGCAATTCAAGAGATGAAAATGTCTTTAGAATTCCAGTTGCATAAATTGATCCCAGGTGCTTATTTCTCACATGCACACTGCATCATGTAAAGGTACTCAAACTTTAAGACCATTTCCAAAAAATCCTCTAGGAAAGTAAAGTAAGATCTAAGCAAACAGTAGTGCTTCAGCACAAATTATGATCTTGAGAACTCTACAGCCTAATCCTAAAGCCAGCTAAACTCTATAGGTTTTTAGAGTTGCAGTATTTCATCTTGACAGGACAGTTCTCTTCTTCCAGGAGACCACTAGCTATAAGTGCAACTCACATTCTTTATTTCTACTTGGATGGTATTAGTTTTGACTATTTTTAGGAGAAAAAGAGAGTTAAAAGTTTTCTTCATTTGCTTTTATGGTATGCAGAAAAAACCATCCCTCACTGGAAGTAGCAACGTCATTAGTTCCAGTGTAGTGTCTGCTAACTTTGGTTGTCAGATGAATATGGATTCAGGTAGAATCTTTTCCATATTAATCTTGGTTCTGATGGAAATCTTTTGGTTTGAATGGAATCTAATTCAGTTTACCATTTAAATGGTATCTTTATATTAAAACTACGATTTTTCAGAAAGCCCTTACCTGTAGTAAAATACACAAAAAAGTGATCAGTTACAGAATACCTTAAAGGCACTAGTCTGAGTTGCTAAGGAAGAATTGTAGATAATGGAATGCCAGATCCCAGTCAATAATTAAAAGCAAATTTATCCTTCTGAGTAAAATAGTTAGTCCATTTCTAAAGCTACTATAAAAATTTAGTTTCTTAATTTAAGCACAGAAATGATGATGAGCGTCCTTCAAGCAAATAGCAAGACAAAAGTAATTTGTTGCAAGTGATATCATTTAACCACTTTCTCAAGAAATAGGCATGACATTGTATATATCTGAAACCTGGGTCCTGGTGCTTTGTCTACTCATTGTTTTCTGAATGAATTTCCTGATGCAGAATGACATGAAAGAAAGAATTTTTAAAAGACAGAAAAAAAACAAATCTAGGAAAGGTACTGCTTAAAAAGGCATCCCATATACACAGAGGATCTTATGTAAAAATGTGTGTGGAAGCATTCAGTCCACTGAAACATTTTCCATATTCCCTATTTTCTGTCTTCAGTATCAAAGACTTGGAAATACCCTCTTCTTTCAGAGTAATTATTGCTTCACTGGGAGGCTTTTTTTTTCCTACTGATGCAGTAGTCAGCAATTTATAAGCAGTCTCTTCTCTTCTGGAACACTTAGCCCTTGTGTTGCTGTCAGTCACTTTGAGCTGCAAAAGAAAAGTAATTCAGAAGGGACCAAATAGATAATGTGCAGCTTACCTGGTCATCCAGTGTGCACAAGGAATCAAGTATGTTTTATTCAGACAGCATGTAATGCAAAGCCATCAAACAATTTCAACTTAAATTTGAAATCTTTTAGAAGAAACAGGTATGACTGAGCAGCAGTGTTGTAAAACCCCATTTTCAAAAGCTTAGTACTATCAGATGAAAAATACCATTTGGAAATTTCCAATGGTTATTGTCAGTCCAAAGATTTGGAGTGTGTGTTTCTGAGAATTGTTGGTAAAAGTCTATTCATTTATCCTAAGACAAAGTGTTTTTCAGCTGCTTTTCATCTCCTGCCTTCCAAATTCCTCTTCCCAGTGAAATGAAGTACTGTCATCTGTCAAAAAAAATGGCCAATACATCTTGATAGATGAAGTAGAAATAAGAGGAGGAGCTCACACAAGACAAAGTGGCTGGAAGCATGAGAGAATTGCTTATCCAAAATGAGGAGAGAGGGTGAAAGAAGTAATTTTGGTGTGTTTAAAGAAAAGTGATTGCATAACAAAGCAATACACCTCTGAAATTTAATCCATATGCACAGTATTATTTTTGCTGAAAACTGTTGTAGTAACCTGTGCATTTCTGCCAATTCTTATGAAAGATATGTGGGATATATGTCATACTATTATAGAGTTATACAAAAGAATTCCTAGTTTGCTTCTTGTTGCTGCTATTGTTGTTGGTTTCTAGTAACTGAAATGGTAGCAGATCAAAACCAGGCTGAAAAAAAAGCTCTTTTTAATGCAGGTTCATTATTTTTAGATTCTGAATTATACCTCTACAGATCTTGGTAGTTGAAGGTACCACATAGTATATATCCTTGTCAATACTAACAAAAATGTTACTTATTTTTCAGTAACTCCATTTGGCCCACCTCCTGCAATATGAGAAGCAAAAGCAACAAAAGTGTCCTCTGCTCAGAAGAAGGTGGGTACAAGATTATTGACTACTATGATCATTCCAGTCTGCAGACAGGATATGTGACCTTGGCATGCCAGACATTATTAAGTTGGCCATTATCTAGATGATTTGTGCCACTACACCAATGAAGAGGAGATGGCAGAGAAGGTAATACTAGGACACAAGCTGCTGCAAAGTCAGTTATCTTGTTTGAGTAGGTTCAGCTCGCCCTATGGTCAGAGAGAGACAGAGAGATGAAGGGAGCATCCCTGTAAGGTAACTCAGTTAATCATAAAAACAGTATCTAAGATAGGCATTTCCAGAGAAATTTCATGTGGCTAACCAGCTTCAACTTCTCACCTAATTTTCACCTGGTGAGAATTAAGCAAGGTGGCAGTCAGTCTACCTGTACAAGCTTTCAGTGTAATTTACTTTAGCTAGGGTGTGCTGAAGTCGGTAATCCATCATGTCACTTATTATTTGGGATAGTTAAAGCTTCTTCAGATACGTATGTACATCTTGCAGTCAGACAGGTAATTGCAGCATCATTCTGTCTGATGCAGACCCAGGTGAGAAAAATTTCAACAGCTTTGTGAAAGAGACCATTCCAGTAAGCTGATTGGAACTGATGCTGTATTTAAAGGGAAAATAGTCCTTTAGAAATGAGAACAGCACCTGGTGTTTGTGTGACACTTTCAGAAATGGTAATCCTGAATAAACGAAGTCTGAAAATATTTGAGTAGGCTGATAATTTGGCTGTTTCTACAAGCCTAAATAACACTTAGCCAAGATTCCTGGAGGTACTGAAAACAGACTTCTGAGCTGTTAGGAAGATAGAACTAATCATTAAAATATAATTTACACTGGAAACCTGGAAGGTGGCCAATAAGTCCTTGCTCTTCCTGTGAGGTATTAATAATCAGTTTTAGAATTGCAAGGGCCATACTCAAGCCAGGGAGAAGAGTTGAAAAAAAAATCGTTAGTGACTTTCATACAGCACCCAAATGTCTGTAAGAATCCATGGTTAAATGAGTGAAGTTTCTGTTTTCTGTTATGTTTTCCAGAAAACAATATTCAAAAGCTCTAGAAAGGCCTATGGAACTACAAGTTGTTGTTAACAAAGCCAGTGCTCCACAGTTAGACAAATCCCCTGTGGCAGAAGGGACATTAATCTTCAGCGTGCCTTCAGGATCTGCCCTTAAAGCTGTGGAGGAAGCAAAAGCAACTGTTTTTTTCTGGTTGAGTTTTTCAACCATGTTTGCTAATCTCTGTCATGCATTCACCAGTGCTGTCACACTCTTTGAATATAGGGTTTCTATATCCCTAGAAAGCCATAGATATACCAGTAATATAGACCATTCTGATATGAAGTCTAAAATTGAGCCAATTGAATTCCTTGAATATGTGCTTACCATCAAGATACACATACCCACCTGGAAAGTGCTGCATCCACCATGCTGCATCTCTATTGCTGGCTAATGAACTTCACCAATGTGGGGAACACACCTGGGGTTTGTGAATATTGTACAGACTTGCAGAGACCCCTACAACAACCACACAGCCAGAATCCTCGATAGTTATCCAGAAATCCTCAAATTCTGTCTCATTAAAGTTTCTAGCTGGGCATAAAAGTTGATTCCATTGAAACAGAGACACAGTAGCCCTCTCTGAACATTAGTCAGTGCAGTGCTGTAATAAGATTCTATAGTGTGCACATTGATGTTAATAGCAAGAAAACGTTAATAAATAATATGTTAATAAATGTTAAAATGTCATATTAATATTAAATAAATATTCTGCATGAGCAATTCCTTGCAATTATAAAATAGTTCACTTTTTATCTTATTTTTAAAATTGCAGCATTGGCCAATATTGGCTAGATTAATAAACTGCAGATAGAAAACTTCTTTGTTATTGATTGCTGTATTTTTCTCCAACTTTATAGAAAACTAATGAGCTGTGACAGTTCTGTTGTTTCTCTCCCCACTCCCAATGCAATTTGAGTGTTTTAATGTTCAGCCTCTTTTTGTAATTTAAACTGTTACCTTTACATGAAGTGCTTGAGTGGGTCAGTACAGCATCTCAGGCTAATTTATATCCTCTGGCAATTACTGACTCCCAAAGTTTCATACCAGTGCCAAATTTCTGTAACACTTTCTTTTTCAAGCCACCTTTAGCTATAAGGAATTCATAATATATTGTAGAAGGCCGTTAATTTTAAGTGTGGTGACTATTCAGCCAGCCTACTTACTGGTTGCAGCAATTCTAAACCGATATTTTATCAGGAGAAAATAAATCCTGATCTCTCCACTCTTACAGCATTATGACCTAAATGCAGGGCCAGAACTGTAAATTCTCACATGACTGCAACCCTGCTCTCCGTGTAGACGTGTCCTAGAACTTAGTGGCAGAAAGAGTCCAATTTGTGGGGTGACATCTTGGCCCCATTAAAGACAGTGGCAGAATTCCCACTGGCTTCAGTAGGGATTTTACTGATACAGTACATTTCCTTGTCAATGCGGTAGTTCTTATTACTCTATAGGCCACAAGGCATCGTCCTTCATACAGTCCCAGACCACACACCATTTTCCTAGCATAAAAAACATGGCCCATTAGTTTCTTTTTACTTTTTTCTTTACTGCTAGCCCACATATATCTGTACTCATCTTAGAAGGTATAAATAAAAGGCAGGAGAAGACAGAGGATGGCAATAGGACAGTGGAGCACAGCTAAGCCATGGCACACCTGGTTGACCTATAGGTTCCTACTGCCTATCAGATCCTAATCAACTTTGCACGTTGTAGCGGCCTTGGCCAAAGGGCACTATACTTTCTTCTTCAGCATAGTACAAGCCTAAATTCTTGTAATGCTGTCTCAGCTCCTATCTGTAGTCCGTGACTTAGTTTTTGGTTTGTGTCAAATTGTAGGTATGCTTGAAGAGCCCATTATCATCAGGATTTCATTAGATGAAATAAACAGGTGCCTATACTGCACATTTCTGAGGAATTAAAGTCGTAGCATTTGGAGAGAGAAGAAGAACTTGCTCAGATGCACCTTGATACACATATGGAAATATTTAGCTACTCGTTGTCACATAGGCATATTCTATAGATTTGCCATAATACACAGTAGTAAGATTGCAGCATTTCATAAAATCTGCAAGTATGTTCAAAATATTTACAGGACATATATTTAAAACTGCCAGGAACAGAAACGCTAGGTCTCAATATTTTGTTTGCAGGGTTTTTTGTAATTGTGACCTTTTAAAGCAAAGTATAAATTCAAGATGAACTGATGTCATAAAGTTGGCCAAGTAAGGAACTAATTTATATAAACTCACGTACTAGATATCAAGCATCTGGCTCTTGCTGTAAAATGCATAAAAAGCACCTAAAACCAGTATTTATGTTGGACACTAGAGATTCAGTTATCAGGGTTTACAGTGATTGCTGTCACTTTATTTTTAGCTGCTCTTTATTATATATCCTCCACTGAGTACTTATTTTCCCCAGGTAGCTGGAATTCCAAGATTTTTGTCATCAATCAAGTCCTGTAGAATGATAGAAAATAAAATAGGACTCTTTTTGAGGCAGCTGATATATATCTGATTTCCTGCAGTTCTCACATAAACAAAATTTCTTTAAACAGATAAACAGACTAAAGCAGGAGAAGTAGAAGTTAAGAATTGCAGCTGTGGTCCTACAGTGAGATCTCTGTGTGAGATCATGGCAAGAGTGGAGCCTCGCTCATAAAATCTTTGGAGTAAAACGATACAATAGAATTGTCAGTAAGGATACAACACTGAGCTAATCTCTAATGGTGGAGCTGGGAATTCATTTAATACTGCTCACATTTTTAAGAATGCACTCTGTGAATATTCTTCAGAGATTTAAATAATTGCCAAGATATCCATCATGATAAAATCTCTCTCTCTGTTGTTGTTTTTTTTTTTGTAACTTTGAAATGGAGGAATTAGTTCATTTATATCCATTTATCTAATAGCCATAAATGTGAGCAAAATATAATTTGCTACAAATCCTTGATAAAAATCTTTTTGGTAATTATGTCAAGTAGTCATATTATTCTAACTTTGTCATTTTCTGTTATTTTATATATGCTGCACCTGTAGAGTCATCTTCAACAAGATGTGGCCCAAGAGTATTTTGCTTCTTCATATAACTATTCCACTGTATAGTAACTGCTTTCAAAAATTTGACGCAAAAAAATTAAATGGTTTTAAGAATTCATCCCTGCCTAAAACAAACTTTTAAAATAATAAAAATAACCTTATTATAATATATGTTTGAGTTTTAAATGTAGGCTTAATGTCTAAAGGTGATGCAAGTTACTTCATTATACTTTTACTGCCCAGGCAGTGTACATAGTTATATTTTTTAGAGATTTATGTCTTCTTGTACATCCCACTTCCAGCTATTTGTGTCCAGATTGTGTTCACCAGAACCAATTAACTGGCAACACCATAAGCATGGGGTTTCCAAAATACATACATTTCTCAGCTTCCATCACTAAATGCTTAGAGACAACTTATTTCTCAACAAAACAAGTGCGCTCCAACACCGTCTAAAAACTTCTAGCTATTCTGCCAGCTTGCATTCTTTAAACACTCCTAATGGAGTAGATCGTATAACAACTAATACCTGGCATGTCCCCATGCTCTCTGTTTCCTGGGAAAGAAGTTATGAGCTCAAACAGCAACAAGGGAGACTTAAGTGAGGCATGAGGAGAGTAAAAAGTCTAATCCACGAGTACCCACGTATTGTAGCAGGCGAGTGGTGAGCCTGTGGGGTGCTAAGTGAAGGATGTAGCTTCAGAGGTTGGAACTGCAGGTTGTCTCTGTCAGTCGTGCAATTAGTAGTCACTTGGACATACTGTCATAGCAGAAAAATTAGTTTCACAGATGACTGGCAAGCATGTTCCCCTGGAAAGAAAGAAGATTTGAGTTTCAGTCCCTTCTCTAGTAAATAACTGGCGGTGTATCTTATGTAAAATAGACACTACATTTAAAAAATGATGTCATTCAATTAGAATATGGGCAATTGTCCTTACAACAAAGATAATTTGCTCATTTTGCCGACTGTCTTGGAAATCATCTCCAGGCATGTTCTACCATAAGCTAAGAAGACTTATTCTCCATTCCTACTTCCTTGTAGTCCAGAATCACAATTTATTATTTTGGGACTGTCCAGTGACCCCAGCTGAAATTTCTTTCTAGCCGAAAAAAGACACGTTGCAAATAGAAATCTTTTCCATCAACCACTCTGCTGAATTGTGAATGAAAACTAATTCCAGTTAAAATATGGGAAGATTCATGATCAATGTTCCTCTACTGGTAGAACATCCAAGAGAGAACAAACAGTGTAAATCATACTGTGAAATTTGTCCCTCTATGACGTTATCATTTCTTTGGGGCATAATGATGTAGAAAGAAAGTAGGTACTACCTTAGCGCTGACTGACCTTGGTTCTGACTGGCCGTAGTCTCATGGGTTTTACACAAAGGAGGCAGAATCTGGTATGAAAGGGCACATTGCCTCAAACAACCATTCATCTCAAACACATGTCTCAATCCATCTCAACTGCATTAATCTACAACCATTGCAGCCATCTATAATGGGATTCTTCAGACAGTGAATGGATCACAGGGGATCTTCAGAGGATCATTCAGCTGAAGACAGTCCAGAAGTTTTTGAGGCCATGCACCTAGATTTTCTCAGTCCAGTTCAGCTTTCTTGACCCATCTGTTCTACTACATCTAATTAACTCCATTTCAGTTCATTAAAAGGGGATCCCTAAGGTAGGAAAGAGAACTGAGGACACCTTTGGATAACTGGTTGTCTGGAAACAGCCAAAAGTGTCAGAGGTTATGCACTTGAATTATGTTCTGCCTTATTGACCAACACTAAGCATTTTAAATGATAGGCATGTTATCTTGTGTAGGTGCATGGCTGCAGGGTGACCCAATAGGTCATTGTTCTTGGCACACTACCACAGCAAGCCTCCAAAAGCATATGTCAGCTTCTGGCTGTAGTTTATTCTGGTCTGGTCAATACAACTGCTGCCATGAATCTTCTTAGAAGATATCCCATCCTCACACGAGAATGGCTAGATTTTTCACTTAGAAATTCAGAAGCTGCTTCTCCCTTTCATGTCTGGCTGATTGTGCATTCACTGTTCCAAGAGGATGGTTGCCATCCTTGCTGACCAACCTGTGTCTCAGCCTACCAGTACATGTTCATTGATGAGCTCACCTCCATTTTGCAGTAACAGCATGAAGCAAGTCCTGAAGAAGAGTTCTATCTCTAGGTGGACTTTCTACTAAGAAAGTTTCTTTTTCTCTCTTTTCAGCATATATTTTTTGCCCTGTTCTCCATCAAGTAATGCATATGGGCAATAATAATCATCTAAATATTTACGGGGGAGTGGGGGGAAGCTGCCAAGACATTACTTAGGAAAGAATATGCAGATTATAGTGGTTCACAAGCTGACATGTTTGCAGTGTTATGCTGCTGATGCTGCAAAAAAAAAGAAATTATATCCAAAGATCACACTGCAATGTATAAACAGGGGAGTAGCTGCAAAATACATTAGTAGTAAGGCCCATAAAGACAGTGTACCTCAAAAGAACTTTATTTATTGAGGAGCAACCTTAAGGAAAAGTGTTAGTCCATATGCCTGCTCTCAGAACAGAATCTCCAATCGGTGCACTGCTGCTTTTTCTGGGAATAGTCTTGGGAGACATCAAGCTAAGAGTGACTGTAGTTTCAGCAGATCTTATTACTCATTCTCTGAGTTTACTTAATTCTTTATTCTTGAAATGCAGTTCACATTCCTTTCGTCAGTTTCTGTGAATCATGAATTCTTACCATATTCATCATCACTGTTGCCCAAACTGCTCTTACTTTTTGATTCTCAACCACTTCTTCCCAACTCAGATCTTCAGCAGCTGTAGCTCTTTCAATATTGTGTACCTCAGACAAAGTGTTTGAACCCTTAATATTTCCTTCTCTCTCACCTGTCATTCTGAACAAGCTGTACATTTTCTATGAAACAGCTAGTCATCAGAGTTACCTCACCACCTTTTTGCAATGCCAGCTCAGTCACAGTTTTGGTCATGCATTAAGCATCTCTGTGCCTCTTGCTTATTTTTCACACTTCTTACATTACTATGCAGGCATTTAAGTTTGATGGATAAATTTAATCATGATAGAGCAATGGAGGAAAGCATAAAAAAGAGGACAGTGGATCAATCTCCTCTAGTTTTAGACCTTCAATCTGTTGTGTGAACTTTCAGATGCTGCTCTCTGCTCCCAGTTAAAAGCATTAGTCACTAGATTAGAAGACAGGTGCACAAACTTGCTTTTCTCCTTTCTCATGAGGCAGAATATACCCTTGGTCAACACAGTATTACTACATGTTCAAGAAAAGCAAAAGCGTATTGGTGACACCATCTCACAGCATTCATTTTCCCCCAATCTCATCTGTGGGAACAGAAGAGAACATCTCCTGAGCTCTCTGTTCTCACCTCTGTTCCTATAGTCTGGTAGCAAAATTCAGTGACTCCTGAAAAAATTATTGACCATACACATCTGAAAAAAATACAACTTACATATTCATAATGCATGTTTCATTAAATAAGTGCTCATAATATTTATTCAATAATATGACTATTTGTAACTTGTAGCATTCATTATGGTGTATATGAACAATTTGTTCTGGCATTTCCTACCTTTGAAAATGTGACTTGCAAAAGTAATGAAGTTGTTTAATGTGGTACTGTGTAATAGTACACATCCTGTTAAAAGAATATTTTCAAAGGCGATTTCAGATCTGGTCACAAAAAAAACCCAAAATAAATGTGTAACATTAGCTGGTTTAGTCAAGCAACTTCTTTATATTGGGGTATTCTTATTCTGAACTGGAGCCTTACTGGTGTGGCCAAGACATTATAAAATTTGACTGTATATATCACAGAGGACATCAGAAAGAATTAATGAATTTCAGGGCCACAAGTTCTGGTTTAGTTGTGCATTATTTCAACTTAGTCACAGAGATCAATAATGGATGCAAAGGAGAAATTCAAGTATCATTTTCATTAAATATTAACAAATCAATATTAGCTTACATTAATAGTGGTCCCTATAGGCAAAGTTCACTGCAAAGATACAGAGAATGAGCAACCAGTTGAATAAAGTCATCTGCTGGGCTAACAGAATTGCAAGAATTTATTCAATCTGGCATTTAACTATGCAGTTTCCCAGCCTTCGCTTATGATGACTTTTGCTCACTTTAGCAGTGCATGCCTCTAACCCATTAGATCTGACAGTCACAGATGGTTTCACAGAAGTTTTTCTGGTATACTGGCTACAAAAGCTGGTTTGGATTGGAATCAAGCTGTTTATTGCTGAGTATGATGTAACACACTGATGGTGGTGAATCAATTAGGTGTTTCTGCAATAGCCTGCACAGCAAAAATAGCATTTATTGCCAAGTAGTAAAATAATTAAGTAGAAAATCTGGAATCTATTTTTTTCAGGTGACTAGAGAGAACATTACCTTTTAGAATCACCTGGAGTTCCCCGTAAACAATCCAAATTTACGGCAATGTAGGCAGGAGGCTAATCAGCTGATGGGTATAATGGATGAATTATGCGTTAGTTGTAGTAAATCTGGGTGTATTGTTATACTCTGCACTCCAGTGACCAGATTGTCACAGATTGTTTGCACAGACTTTCCTCTTCCTCAGGCCCATGCATGTTTTATCTTGAGCATACTGCTGATGCAACAGCAGTAGATGCTTGTCCCTGAGCTAGGCTGCTTCTTTCTTTCTCTGTGGAGGATAATCAAAAACTCAGTGAAGACAGAGAGATTTCCATATGCCTTAGAACCCACTTTTGATGTGGGTTTTTTTTCCTACCTTGTACACTCAGTAACTTTTCTCTGTATAATTTAATGTTTCTGCCACAAATAACCTTCATTTATTTTGTTCATTGCTTTTCATTACGTCTAAACAGAATGAATTTAGTCCAGATTCTATCAACACACTAATCTCCATACTGCTAAAATCTAATATAAAATAATAAACTGTTCATTAATCTCTGGACTGGAACTCTGTAATCAGTGTTGGGCTGAGTATTGGGCTTAAACTTACTGGTAGGATTGAGAGTATTTGCTTATTACAGAAATCATAGCCCTGAAAACTTGACTACCAGAAAAGTAAGCAAACAAAGAACCAAACAAAACAAAACTTAATTTCAATAGAAAAAAGTAAGCATTTAAAAAAAAAAAAAAGTAAGAGAATCATAGCACTGTGATTTAATATGGTCTTTCAGAATTCTCTTCCTTAGGCCATTGGAATACTTGGTATACAGATTCTGCTGGTTGGGTACAAAATTCAAGACCTAAAAAGCGTTCAGATACTGTCTTATACATTTATAATTTTTACACATGGGACACAATAGGTTCTAAGTAATTGTTAAAAATTCTCACTCTTCTGGTTTTGTCCTTTTTACTGCTGAAGAACAACAAAGATTTAATGGTGTTAATTAGAAAGTAAATAAACAAATGATTGATCAGAATTGATTTCTTAAACTTAGCCAGCATGTAAAAAGAAAGTCGGTTAAGAGCCCTGCATGGTTTGTAAAATGGGAATGCATAAAGAGAATCCCTTAACATACACTCCCTCATCCAAACAGGAGCTCTATGTTTAGCTTTAAATAGCATAGAGACTTTCTCAATGAAGATGAGATATAGAGACTGGATTTCTTATTTTGTTTTAATTTGATCAAATTTATGGAAGAATTAAAAAGACATTCCATACCATTTGCTGCATGTGTATTGTCCCCAAACACACCTATTACATTTCTCTGTCTTTAACCCACTAGGTACTCATAGCTATATTCTATGCACTCCATTCTTCTAGTACACTGGACACTTGAGAGAAGAAATTCCCCTGGCACAAAGTCTTATTGCAGCAGCCAGACATACTAGTGAGTACTAATCTGCATCTAACATTACTTAGATTCAAATAAAATTCAACTAAACGAGCTTAGGTTCCAAATTCCCTTCCTCCTAGTCATTAGTGGCCCAATTTCAAATATGTTGATGGAAAAACCCTCAAGAGCTTTAGTAGTCTTTGGAATGAGCTGTCAAATAACCACATTATAAATCCTATTCCTTTCTTCTTTCCTTTTGACTGAGCAGTAGAAAATCAGGTTATTCAAAATGCTTACCACACACAGCATATATTCTGCGATGGGAAAGAATCTACATTTCAGATACATAACCCTGGGGTAAAAGGAGGGGATAGAGTTCATTAGCCTTTATATACTCATTGGAGAGATGAAGGAGGTTTTGATTATACCTTCCATCCATCAGAGAAGATGCAATCGAAGGTGGACTCCCCTAGCCAATGCATTTAGGAAAGTCAAGAACCTGTGGAAAATGATCCAGACTACTTAATGTAGGTGTCTACCTCTTTCATTGGCAGTATAAGAATTCTACAGGAAAGGCTACAGTGGCTGTAGCTACTTGAGATTCAGGCTATCTAGTGGTACTAATCCATTCTAAAATAATATCTGAGGGTTAACTCATACCATGGTTAACTCTTTTAGTAACAGAAGATGGTGATGCACCTTATTACTTTCTCAATAGCTTTGCACTTAGAAGACTTACTTCAGAAGCATAGATTTCAGCTGCAGGACCTCCACCTGTGGGTAGTGAGGTGAAACCAATGTCTCCTACATCCTAGTATCCATGGCATTCTGCTGGGAGCAACCCCTGTGCTCTAGACTGTTCTGGTTTGGACCCTTAACTCTTTTGGTCACCATCTCTTGAAGCTGGTCACTGTATTTGGTGTAAAGAAGTCATAGAGCCTAACTTTCACTTGACTTTCACAGCCTTTATTGGAACATTTGTTCATCTAAAGGCTCATAAGATAAAATTTGAAAAACTTACTAGGAGTAGGGCAAAACTGTAGGTGTCTCCTACTTCGTTTAAGAACCCTAAACAAAAGGCAAGAATCAGATGTCCTCTTTCCCACATTCCTACTCCATGATTCTTGTATTCCTGGTGACACGGTGACTCAAACTGAACAGCAGCACTAGCCCATCAGGCACTCCATGTATCTGCACACTGATGACTAGCACAATTTCCTGGCCATGCGGGCATATACCTTCTAGGCTTGAGATACGCTCAGAACCCAAGTTTCCTCTTCCTGGACAAGTGTTCTAGTTAATGGCATTGTACAAAGAGTGCAACACCCCATCACTATGAACTGAGATGCTTATTCAGTAAAGCGTCACTGGAAAATATGTGAAAAGTATCCCGTGTCTGCATTTGGCCTATTAAAGGGAGATTCGGCTCTGTGCTGACTGGGGAGGCTGCACACCTTTAGAGGAGTCTGCACAATCATGGCAGAAAAACTATTCCCCTCCACTTGCTGCCCTCTTTCTCTGTTTTCCATAAGACTAAACAAAAGGATCACAATAGCCCTTCACATCATCTGCATAAGAAGTTCCTATGTGAGTATGCTGTACTCCTGTCATTTCTGTCAGTGACATCTGTTATATTCAAATTTTTCTTGTGCCGTGTAAAGCCGGAATACTTTAAATTACGCTATAAATCAAATTGACATTGGACAAAACATCACATTGTCACACATTTATAAGTGAACAGTATAGTACATGTGGTGTTGTTCAAAAATCAGGTCTTTTTGTTTGTGATTTTTTTAAGATAATTAAAAAACCTTAAAACTTTTTGGTAATTAACTTGTTAATTTGCCTGTCTAGCTTTATTTGCAGTAAAATGGTAAGTGTATCTTCTGAAGCATGTTCAATGCCCTGGTTGCAATTAATTGATTGTAGTTTCTGCTACTACAATTATGCTAAGCTTTGCAACTGAAATTAGAATATGCCAATTAAAAGCTTCATCAGGTTGTAATGTATCAAATGGTAGGTCTATAATAGATTCTCTTTCCTGATTTTTGTAACTATGTTTAGTGGTTCAGAAGCCACTGAACTTACTGTAATTCCTAATTATGAGAAGGTCACAAGGTTTAGTTTAATCAGCTAGTGTCACAAAATATATTTACACACTGTAGTAAGTTATGGCCAGGCTGCACTAGTCTGCATGTAAACACATTTCAGTATTCAATAAGAAAACTTGGTGGGTCTGAAAAATGCTTTCTAGGGCGGATGTCTGTTGTGTAACAATTCATGTCACCATTTTTCTTAAGCTCTCTGGCCTTCCCTGCCAGACAATATATTGTTTTATACAAAACTTGGCTATGATATTTCATTCAGACAAAATATGTCAGTGGGCACTATATACAGTTGGAACTAAGCAAGGTAGTAAAAAGTTGGGGGTTTGATGATCTAAAATTAAAGGAGAAACAAGGTGTGCTCTATTATGTCTAGATAATAAAAGATATCAGGCTCATACTTCAGCTCATTCAATGACCACTGGAGAGATTCCCCTGTTTATTCACAGCACTGAACAAATGATTACATCTTTACAGAGTGTGAGTACTAGAGCTTTCAAAATGTCATCTTGTTCTAAGCCATTGCTGAAGTCAGGACACTAGATTAAATTAGCAAATACTTATACTCTTTAATACTCTTTTATTCTCATGATTCTTTTCTTTACATTGCTAAAACATACATGTAAGGGTCAGGTTCAATGAATGAAATTCAGAGTACTACTAGAATGTAGACTACTGAAGCTAAAACCAGAGTCTTGAAAACCCTCCCTCATCAATGCTTTTGAAATTTGGTGCCACTTGAACTTCTAAAACCTCTTGTTTTGTGACTCTGAATATACTCAGAAAATACACAGTTTAGACATGTCTAAGAACTCATGGCCAAGCTCAACCATGGCTCAAGCTCCAAAATGCTAGCTAAACCTCTAAGTTTCTGGAGACACCTCCTCTTGTAATTATTCACTGAGGATGGATGTTTAATATACTGACAGGCTCAAAACCCCCAGAAAATGTGCCAATAATTTTTTTTTAATTTTAAATCAGAACCAGAAATAAAACCACACACTGTGGAAGGCACCCACCCAACGTAGAAGACATTTCTGCAGGGACTAAGGTCCATGCTGTGTCCATGAGAGCACAGGGACTGCCTTGGCATATGAGGGACAGGGGAGGAAGAAAGGAAGGAAAGTTTCACCATGAACTGTATTGTGGGGTGAGAATGCAAACTCCCCTGGGCTTGAAGGAGAGCACAAAAGCAAGTTTAACTCTGTAAATTGTGTATGTTTGCAGAGATACTTGTATTACAGACTGTCCTTTTCAATAGCAAACAAACAGAAAAATCTCTGGACACATACTAGATCCTCCTGAGGGCAGGATATCTTTGGGCTGATGGACAAATTAGGTTAGTATAGCTACTTTTCCACTGGACCGAATTACACTGGTCATAGGACACTCCCTCCAGTATGAAGCCACCCTCACTGTAGTGCTGGTGTCCTACCCAGTCACACCAGTTACCGAAGGAAATTGTGTGTATCTCCAAAGGAAAATGGCCAGGGATTGTTTGTTACCTAGCAGTCCTTGGTTTCTCACTTTCTTTCCTGACAATCAGAGGTCAGCCAATTACTTGACATCATGCATCACAATAAAAAAAGGACTTTAGTTTGTCCAAATAAGAAACTGTTTGTAATTAATTGTTTCTAATAGTCTTTGTGTAACAACTGTCCTTATTGTGGTGTGTTTGGACCTTCTTTTTAGTATAATTCACTTTGGAAATTAAAAATGTCTTTGCGTTAGAGCAGAACAGTTACACCTCACTTAACTGCCAGCACTAGAACATTTAATTTTAGAATAAAGCACTTTAGTTTATTTTTAAGTATTTTGCAAGTAAAATGGGTAGAATTGATAAAAACGTGGATTGTTACAGAGGTGAGATACAGTCTCCCCAGCATTGTTGTAAATAGTGTATTTTGCACAGTGTATTTTTTTTTCCTGTTCTGTTCTGCTCCATTCTGTGCCAGTAAGGGGACAGCACACACTGGGGGCAATTCATTGAACAGCAAGAGTGATAGAAGTTAGGAAAATGTGGCCAATAAGGTTCAGTGAAAAAACTAGATTTGTTCAACCAATGCAAGAGAGTATTCTTGACACAGGCCTTCAGATATGTGAAAGGTTTCTCAATAGATTTGTTTTCCCCAAGAGGCAGGTGTTACCATGTACAAGGGAAACACACAGTTGCAGAAGGTAGAGGAAGTTACTGAAGCAATTCATTTGTTTTTCAGTAAGTTTTGAAATCTATATACAAATGTTCTGTGTACCTTTAAGTCTTAACAGGCACGTATCCTTCAGTATTTGTCATATTCTTCTAAAATAGCTGCATTTGTCATATTCTTCTAAAATAGCTGCATAGTTGAATGACCATATTCTCCCTATTTTCTTCTCCTATTTTATTCTATTCCATTTTAACACAGTAGTAGTTATAAGAATATATATGGTCATGCTGAAGAACTAAAACTAATCATTAGTAATCTCAATGTTCTACCTCAGTAACTATTGCAATCTAAGTTACCAATATAATTGAAAAGAACTTGAGATACTGTAATTTTTTCTTTATATTTTAACAATAGAATATTAAAAAAATGTTATATTTTATCTGAGGTGTTATAAAGAAATGGGGATGTTAAAATTTCTTTAAACTTTAAACTTTCTAGGAAGAGTCTGAAAAGCTGTGAGAAGTATTTATTCTGAATATTTCAGATACAGTGTAATTTCTTCAAAATAGTTCTGATTTCCAAAGATTTGTATTTTAAGTAGCCTAAAGAAAAAAAATTTGTTCCTGAACTGAAATAAATTGCCTTCTTCTAGAAGTGATATGAATTATCATTACCAGATTTATATATAATCTGAATTTCTTATCAAGGAAGTTAATATCCATCAGCAAAGTTAAATGACTACAGACCTATCCAAGCATGTACTACTTGTTAGAAATTGTTTCACTGTTCTTAAAATAAATTTTCACAATGGGCTTGAAGAAATCCACTGAACTCAAAAGACATAGTTTCCAGTTTCCTGCAGACAAAAATCTAAAAATTTATTAACTGCTAAGACTTACAGATCTCACATCAAGATGAAGTTTGAAATGCAATTATGATTATGATTGCGTTTTATCTTTGATGGTAGTTGCCAGCAACTACAAGTACTGAACTTTTCTAACGAAGAAGTATTTTTCCTGTTCTCATTATTCAGGACATGCTTTCAACATTTTTCCTTAGGATTGAAGATCCCATTGTTAAGTGCTTAAAAACAACTACTGATGCCTAACATTTTTGATTATTTCTTCTAACAAATGAGGTCATATGAGAGTTCTCATGCTAGCATTCGTTATCGGCTAACACAATTCTCTTCCAGTAGAGACTAACTCCAAGTAGGAGTGGTAGCTTGATGTTTTGAAGAACAACAATGGTTCTAGATGGAGAAACAATCTCCCTACATTTTCAGTGCAGCAAAAAGTATGTCACAAAGTGCCTAGCCTTTACGTACACAACTTTCACTTTTCCTACTGCAGTACAGGGCAGCAAAGCACACTCTCTTGTGGGCTCTTGCCTTCTGAGGGACACCTACATTATCACCTCATTTTGAGTTAGCCTTTTATCCTTGTTCTACTGGCATTCCTAGGTAACTCTCATTCTTACTTTATTCCTTTGCCTGAGAACAGCTGGCTGTCACAAACCAAAGCTGCAGAGTGGGATCAGTTCTCAGTCATGCAGGAGCCTCTGCTGGCAGAAGTGGAAGTGTGTAGACAGACCCCTTATCAAGGCAGAAAACTTCACATCCTTCAGATCTCTCAATATTAAAAAAATAATTAAGACAGATAAATGTGGAGAAGGAGAAGTAGATTCATAAAACTGAGTGCAGGACAATCAGAAGGATGCATCTGTACAATACGAACTGGGGTTTAATAACACATCTCTAAAGATACCAGGTGCACACACTAGAAGGAGGACCTAGATGTACACCGGAATTTATTGTTTCAGCCACACAAGTGGAGCTAAAAAAGATTGAATTGGCATAGCTTTCTAGCCTCACTACTGGTTCAGACTGAAAGCTTTCCCATTTTGAATTTGTAGCCTGCACTAGTTCTGCTATATCAGTGACTGTTACATCAGTCAGGGAAAAAGAACTTACCTGCAGAGTAGTCAACACCTTGGTGTGACTGCAAAGAACTAAACGTACTTCCTTTATAATGTGGCCAGGGATACCAGTAAGGGGTTTGAAGGAAAATACTTTTCTGTTGTTCTTATTAAAAAGCAACAGCCCCCATAAAAATACATATTTGGCCTTGCTCACATGTACAGAACAGTTGTCATACTGGTTTCCATTGGCAAGTGTTGACTGAACTGAGTCTGAAACCTGCTCTGCAGATGTCCTGATGCTGTGAAAGGTTAAAATTAAGAGGGCAGATTGTAAATTTGATCATAAAGAATTTGCTCATTGGCACTGACACCGGCACTGTTCATCGGACCTTCTCACCACTAGGACAATAATGTCATGGCTGCAGACAGGGTCTCATTAGGCTTATGAGCAGGTAGAATATCCTTGTACGTTGTTATTTTGGGTGTCCTCTCCTGAAGATGGTAGCTTGCTGCCACACCTATAGCCAGATGGCCAGACAGACATTGTGCCCTGAAGCCGAGATCATTTTCCTAAACTGTGTGAGCAGGTGGACAGATGGTTAAATAAAGTGGTTTTTGACTCTCGGGGGTTCTCTTAAAGGCTACAGACCAGTTTTCCATGAGCTTTTTTTATTTTCCAGATATGCTCTGATTTGCCTAACATGAAGCAGTAACGTGCTGCCAATTTCAATAAAAATCAACATTAAAAGGAAAAAAGGAGCAATAAATAAAGAACTTCTGAGAAGGAACTTCGATGAAACTGCCAGATAGAGACATAATGAAAAAAACTTATGACTCCAAAAAGAAAAGAAAAGTGGCACAGGTGAGGAGATGTTTCTTGAGCACAGCACCGGAGTGCTTGGCTCTGAAGTTATGTTATATATGACTGTTGCTGTGCAGGAAAGTATGCAAATAAATGCTGAGGATATATCTTTGAATCCACATCAGCAAGGAAAACAGCTTCATCAAGTCTCAAATCATGACTTTCCATGTGCATTCTTGCAAGTTCTTTGGCTATAAGATCATGAATGAACTGAGGCATAAATAAGAAAAGTCAACTAGAAGGAGAAAACAAACAAACAAACAGGATAATGAATACCTGAATGACCTTTCATATTTCTCTCAAAATATTAAGGATGGTATGAAAATATCTCTCTTGATGTCTCTGAAACTTTTCCTCTGAGAAAAGATCACTAGAAAGGTTTGGTTTTTTTTACATAATGTGCCATTGCTTCTAGCCAATGGCAATATGAAAAATACAGACTCAAGCAATAAACAATTGCTTGCTGTGAAAACATTACCTCAAAAAATGTACAAACGGGCCAAGACATTCTGAAGTACCAATTCATTAATTAAAAAAAAAGGTAAGGACACAGAGGAATTTATTAACATTTGGTACTGTATTTTCAATAAATATTTCTCACCTCATATGATACTAGCACACACTTCAGAAGTAATAACAACTCCCTCCAATTAGGTATTTTGCAGATAGAAAGAGCTTGGGGAGTAAACCTGAGATTTATTATGTAACACCAGGATTATATTGCTTTTTCACTCTCAGGCACATTGGAGCAGTAGGAGTATCTAAAGGAATCACGCAAGAATGCAGAGTGAAAAAAGTGCAATCTGTGCTTTCTCTAGAGGTGGCAACTATTGTCTTTATTCCAGTTCCTCCAGTTTTTCCTTTAAATCATATCTACCTGGAACACTGCGATCTCAGTAAGGGAAACTTATTAACAAATACTTTATTTTATTATCCTTTTTTCCAAACTCAGTATCCAAACTTATTGCTACCCCTCACTCTCTGTCAAAGAGAAGGTAATGGCTGGACCCTGCACACTGGCTTGGCTTTGCAGAAGTAGTGATGAAATGTATTTACCTGGTCTGGGAGAGTGGTGGTTATAATGCATGCGTACTTTCCATCTTTCAAAAATGCTCCTGTATCAGGCAGTTTGGCTCAGGTGTTGATTCTTCCCACGTACCCAGGCAGAGAGGACGTTCTCCTACTCTCTTCTCCCCAGTGAGAACGACTTCTTTGCAAAACCAAGCAAGCTCAAATTAGTTATTGGGTAGACCTTTAGAACTACTTCACTTTGCACAGGGATGAAAAGGATGTGGAAAACTATGTTCAGCAGCACCACCCGGTGGTATTGACTTCTTGTCGTTACTTGATGGTGTGAAGCATCCTACCTGCGTTGCATAGGTAAGAAGGGAATCGTATCAGGGCAGTAGATAGAAGCAATGAAGAGCTGTAATACTGGTCTTAGCAATCCCTTTTCGTGGGGAAGTGAGAAAGCAAACTGTAGGCATTTGAAGCTTTGTACTGAATGTCCTATGAAACAACAGAGCCTCCTTCTGTGTAGAAATGTGTCTGCAAAGAAACAGGGTGTCAAACATGGCATTCCTTAGGAAAAAAACAGATGTTTCAGCCCTTTTCTCCAGCCTCAGCGCTTTGGGAGGAAAAAAAAAGCAAACTAAACTCCTGCAAATTGTACGTGATGTTTGCTATTGACTTCTAAAATGCCAGTGAGTGAGAACTAGAGGCTAGGACCAAAACCTTAGATTACTCACAGAAACTTGCTTTTCTTTCAAAACTACTTTGAAGGGACAAAACAGCTTATAACAAATAACCCAAATCAATATGAGGCTGTTACATCAACATACTGATGGATAACCTTAGAGAAAGTAGAAACCTTTAGCTGAACTTCAGCCATCAGGAAAATTCTAAGTCAAAGGGTGTGTGGGGGGGGTGTCAGGTTTTTTTCTTTTTTTATTTTGATTAACTTTCTTCTTAACCATTTCTCAGGTTAATATATTCAGAAAAATAATTATTCACAGAAAGTCACAACCTCCCTCACAGACTATCCTATAAGATTTACAAGTGCCACATGAGGAAAACTCTATGCCAAAACCCAGAAACTGCAGAAGCCTGAAATGCTGATGAGAAGGGCTTATCACCTGCTTCTCCGAGGGAATGAGATTCCCAGCACCCATGGGAGGGAGGCAGCACCCTCCATCCAGGAAGCATGTCTCTAGTGCCATGCATTCCTCTCCCTTCACCTCACTCTGCAATAATTTCTGGTTTAATTGCCTTTAGAATGCAAAGATGATGATCACGAAACTACTTCTATGATCATAGAGATGCTGGATAACTCACCTGGATTTGGTAGACTTGGAATAAATTAATCTGTGCTGCCCCAGGGAGTTTGTGATGAACGTGGTCTAACCATGTGGGCACTCTGAGGTAGGAACTCTGCCGATTCCTCCTCGTGCTCTTCCATTTCTCATGAAATAGTTAAAATTCATTGTACCAAAAGGAGAGCAAGAGAAAGAATGAGTATACAGATTGTCCAGTGCATCAGTCTCTGCTCCAGTTAAGTCTTAATTCAACATACTTACTCCTCTTATCGCTCTGTTCCAGGTAAACATCCCCCAAATCATCTGAGAGCCATTCTTTTTCTTTTATTACTTGTCCCAAACCAGATACAATGTTTTGTGTGCAGCTCAGGTCAGCTAAGGATTTGATAACTTGCAACATGTCATCAATTATGAGTCAAAGCTATTATGAATCAAAAAGAACTGTCAATTGTCTCTATTAAAGATTAAGAAGAGAAAGAAATGAAGTAATGTATGGGCACATAATGGTTAAGACAAGCAAATAAAATCTTTCACAGCCAAAAATAAACTGCCAGATTTTGAGCTTTGTCGCAGTAGGTGATAAACTGTGCATTTACTACCTTCACAGACTGACAGATCTTAATTTTACCTTGTAGTGATTTTCTAGAGGTTTAAGTTTTCCTTTTGAAAGGAAAAGGTTTTTTGGAATTGCTCTAGTTATACCATGCCTGGAGAAAAGAGTAAAGCAGTAATAGTTTTCAGTAAGTTACAGAAACTGGCTGGTAGCCTGGCCTCAATTCACCTCTCAGTAGGTATTTTTATAGCTGCCACCTTACTTGCTTTAAGGTACTCAGCATCACAAATTATCAAAGTTCCAGGATTTCCATTCTGCCACTATCTGCAAAGTCAAAATTTATGAATCCATATCCAAAGCTTCATCCAAAAAGATAGGTACCACACTTCCTAACTGCTGCATCAGCTTTCTCATGGATTAGAAAGCTAGTGAAGAAGCTGTAAGCAGTTGTCTGCCATGTTGTAAAATACTGCAAAATATGCAATTTGCAATTCATTCCCATTTGAGCAATAATGTATATTTCAGAAAAATACCTGAACAGCTTTAAGAATCGTTTCAGAGTTGCAGAACCTACCTTTCAACCTGGTGAGTTGTTACAATGGCTACTAACCACCAAGCTCTTAGCTGTAAATTGATGTCTTATTTCCACTGTGTTTTTTCTCTAATTCAGTTTTCAGATTTTAAGTTTAATTATATCACCATCAGCTGAACAAAGAGCTTTTTCTTCTAAAACCATTTTTTGCTCATGTTGATGTTCATAAACTGATGAAGTTAAAAGCTTCTAATTTTTTCTTTAGTAAAGAAAAAAGATTCAGTCGTGTGTATCCCCCCCTTTGTCTCTCTCTACATGTCTGTTTTCCAGTCTTAAAATTCTCATCTTGCTTTTAAGTCTTCTGTGATTTCTGCTACGCTGTGAAAACCTGAACAGGGCATAGTACTCCCCGTACCAAATAAAGATAGCATCTCTCCTCCTCTCCCTCCTATCGGTATTAATATTTGTATGTTTAAGGACTGCCTTTGCCACTTATCTGCACTGTCTCACCCGAGCACCTGTGCTTATTTGATTTTCCACAATGACGCACAATGCTCTCTACCCCTCCTCTATAATCCTTTCCAAAGGTACTACATCATGAGACAGATATGTCCAGTCCCTAAATATGAACTACAGTCCTTGGGTTTGGCTGCCTGATGACATTTGCCTGGTTTACTTGGACTTTTCTTCACAGAGGACTCTGACCAATGCTGGGTTTTTTTCCCTCCAGTGCCTACGGAGGAGAAAGTAGCCTGATCCTTTCCACTGGAGCAGTTACCACTCCGGCTGCCCATCGCCTCCCTCCTGCCAGAGGTTACTTTTCACACCAATCTGCAGGTGTTTTGTGATTAATCACCTCTGTCAACTGGTTCTGTCGGATTGACAGGAATTCATTTAAGTTCTTTTAATACCAAACTTTTCTAGCCTTGATCTTTTGACAAGAACTAGGTAAGGGAGGGTTGAAACCCGCAGTTATGTACATCTGAGGAGGCAGAAATCTCTGGTAGCAGTAGCAGGGGCAGCTAAAGGCAACTGGGCTGGCCCAGCCATGGGCAGGGCAAGGCAGCTGGCAGCAGTCTGAGAAACTTTCATTTCCAGAGGACAGGGCTGGAAAGGGGCATACCACTGAGAATTGTACCCCTGAGGCTTTCTTTTCCCTTTGGATGTAACACTTCTTTCCCAAATGGATTGGTTTTTTCCTAGTAGCCTTTCTCATGTGTCCACTCTACTGAAACAGTTCATGTTTCCTATCTCTTACGTGAGCTGCAGTTCTCTGAGAGGGTGTCTGGGTTTTAAAGATAATTCAGAACTTTGGGGTAAGGGGTTTTTTTATATGGGAGCTGAAATGGTAATGTCAATTCCGAATCTAGTCAGCAGAGATGTGTCTTTGAAATGAGAGAAATCAGGAATGTTTCAGCAAAAATAGATTTCCATCAAATTTGAAATATTTTTGCAAAAAATTAAGTGTGAAAGGCAGTCTTTACAATAATCTTCTGTCAGCACTACAGTACTGTTTTGTCTTGGCTTCAGAAGTCTTCCATTCAGGTATTTATTGCATACATACTATGAAAACTTAGTACAAAAAAAAAAAAAAGGACTAACTGTACATTTAAAACGAAGCATGCATTCACATACTTCTATGAGAGGGGCAATTAAAAAAAAAGTATTTAGGTCACTACCTTTGCATATCAGAACCAGAACCAGATGTTATAATTTGAAAAGCCTGAACCAGAGCTGTCTGGTCATTTCTGCTTCAATACAGTTCAGCAGCTGCCAGGGTTCTTTGACAATTATTGTGACATTAGGCAGATATGGCCATTTCCCTCTGTTCTTCTTTCCTGTTTCGTAAGCAGGAGTCCCTGAAATGTCCGTGGGGTTTAAAACTGTGAAGGCGTAAGTGCTGTGGAACTTGGAGTAAGCAGTAAAATAAGTATCCTCTTTTCCTACGATCTTTAAACTTCTTTCGCGGAGTGGGGTTTTGCTGTTTGCGTGCTTTCCCCAGGGTAACTCTCACGCTGTTGTGGTGGTGTTGTTTTTATTCAACCTTTGTGTAAGCGGGCAGCAGGCTGTGCGTGGGGTGTGACACGCCGCTCCCTCGCGTCCCGCCGAAGATCGCTGGCCGCAGCGGCCGGGAGCGGAGCCGCAGGCTGCAGGTGAGCCCTTGCCCGGGGGGGCGGGCGGGCAGCGCTTACCCCTCCGCTTCGGCGGGCTGCTCGCTCCGCCGCCGCAGCTTTCGGGCGGCGAGACGGCGGGGCTCCGCGGGGTGCGGGGGCTCCGCGGGGGCCGGGGCTCCGCGGGGTGAAGCGGCGAGACGGCGGGGCTCCGCGGGGTGCGGGGGCTCCGCGGGGGCCGGGGCTCCGCGGGGTGCGGGGGCTCCGCGGGGGCCGGGGCTCGGCGGGGTGCGGGGGCTCGGCGGGGTGCGGGGTTCCGCGGGGTGCCGGGGCTCCGCCGGAGCGGGGTGCCGGGGCTCGGCGGGGCGCTGCCGGGGTCGGTCGGAGGGAGGGGGGAGGCCGAACCGAGGATGCGGCAGTTTGCTGAAGTTTTGTGCTCTGTGTGCCCTCAGCCTTGAGGGGTTTCTTTCTTTTTCCTTTGGTTTTTTCATGGAAAAAAAGGGAAAAGAAAAAGATTTCTACGTTTGGATCGATGCTCGTGTTTAGCGGAGAGGTGTGCGGGCGCCCTCAGTAACAGTTGAAGAGGGTTTGCTGCCTGGGGGAACGGTGAGAGTCAGCATCTCCCCGAGCCTGTCTCGGAGAGAAGCGTAATGTGGCACTATTTAAGGCAAAGTGCTTAGGATGGTGATTTTATAAAGAAGAAAATAGGAAGGCTAAGAAAAGAGTTGTGTGATATGACAGCTACGTTTTAAGTCGGCAATTCAACTTCTTAAAAGAATTTTCCAATCTTTCCTACTCATTAGAATGAGACAGAATGACCTTTTCTGCTGGTCATTCATTGCCTCACATTTATTGAAGAAGACACAAATATCTGTAATTTGCAGCAGAAATTGAGTCAAAAATGAAACGTAGAGGGGGTTTTTAAAGGCTATTGTGCAGCATAACCACCAAGCATTAAAATCAGCATTAAAAATCAGATGGGGCTATTGTGTTTAAATACTCTTTCTCCTGATACTTATTTTCTTGCATTTTGATATCAGTCATGTGAAGTTAAGTCATACCATGTGAAGAAAAGTATCTTCCCTTAATAGTTTAACTCAGGTTCAATAAATATCTGCTTTGCAATACCAGCTAAGGAGTAGTTAGGGATTTACAGAAAAATTCTATGGAAGCAATTCTTTTATTGGATTTCTATTGGTCTTACATAGAAATCTCCAAGCAGAGCTTCAGCTATGATGTCATTAAAATTCTATGACTCAATGAAAATGTCATATACTGAGCAACATTTTCAGTATTTTCTAGGTTTCTGTCGCTACATTCCTCCCGCACACACCCCAAAAAAAAGGATCTAGCAAAGGGATAGGCGTTTGTCTACACCACAGCAGTTTGTTAATACAGTGTTATTATTTTGGATTGGAGTCTTATTAACAACATGAAAATTTTAATAGTTGTTTGGAAAGTTACAGTTGTTATCTTAGGTGAGCATTTGCAAAAACGCATAAACCCAGATTATCTGCAGTTGTCTCTGATGCAACCGAGTAGGCAACAGACTGCATGGGAAGCCAAAGAAGGGCAAAGAGAGTCTGTTGTGAGTAAAGGAGGAACATCCAGAAGGTTTCTTACCTCTCCTAGTGGCAGGCAGTGCATTGCACACAAAGTTCAAGGAAGATCATACTTGACAAGGAAATGTGGTACCACTTAGCTATGACCTGGTCTTGAATTTCTGTCTATCAGACTGGCTATTTGGGGGCAAAGATACAGTGGAGCTGTATGTGCAGTGAAACAGGGAAATATAGAAGAAATGTCAGTAGCACTTCTCCTGGTTCTGTAATAACATCCCAGTGGGTTAAAATAGCAGGACAGACCCTAAGCAGGCCAGAGATTAATGTTTCTGTGTTCTCATTTAACTTGGTGTCCCGTTCGTCGCTCATGCTGAAACTTAGTACTATCCAAGTAATGGGAAGTGTTCTGTATCCACTCTTATAAAAAAACATGTAAACTGTTTAAATATATATGCTACTTCAAGGTCTTCAGCCTTAGTGGATGTAAATGGATAACCTTAGTAAGCAGTAATATTTACCTTGCATTTCCAGCACTCGTCTTGTCATGAAGGTGCAGATGGGCTTATTGCATCATGGTGGAAGGGCCTGTCTTAGGAATGCTTTATAGAACTGAGGCAGTTATCCTGTGGTCCAAATTTCTTCTTCAGTTCTTGGGCCAAGTAGGTAGATCTCTGCTTAATTACTTTCTTTCTCCTTTGCTCTTCCTTTGAACACAGCTACCCTCACCCAATTGTTAATACACCCCAGCCCCCAGATTGTTTATGAACAATCTCGTACATTTTATTTTATTTTATTTTATTTTATTTCTTCCTATAAATAAGAAACAAAATTGTATCACTTTAAAGAAGGGCATCGTTGATACACAGGTAAACTGGTATTTCTCTCACACTTGTGTCAGCAAATTAAATTGACCCATTCCACAGCTGCTATTCACTTTGCTTAAATAATAAGCCCTTGCCATGTAACGTACAGCACGCTGCTCACAGCAAACAGACTGCAAATTTTCCAAGGGAAACATGGTCAGGACACTCTTGTTAACATAGCAGCATCCCAGCATCACCAGAGTCCTAGTATACCCATTCAAACTGATTTATGGTGCAAGATAACAGTTTTGTTTAGGTGGAAGCTGACCAGGTCAGACAGCGCTCAGAGCATACTTATTTTAAACAATTTGTAGGCAGATTTTTTAAGGAGCTTTAGCAGTGAACCTTTCACAAATGTCAGAGGAGGCATAAGAAGGGAAGCAATTAACATGTTTCAATATTTCAGCAGTAGAGAATGAAAAAGGTTAATCAAAAGTAGGATGAATAGCATACTTCAGCACAAATCACCGACATTTCCTTGGACAACAACCTTAGAAAAATACCAGTTAACTTTTTTCCACCTTTATTATCACATCAACAAAAAGGAAAGGATAATTCTTAGCCTTTGTAAAGTCAGAGTTTAGCAATCTCATCTTGAAATGGATATAGTAAATATCGTCAGTGTTCTCACTTGCTCCTTTGGGCAGGAGGATTTCTGGATGCCCCATATTCTTATGTAACTGCTTCCAACAAGTTTGCATCAATTTCAAATTTCTGCTCTTGAGTTATGGTCTTCAGACTTGTAAGTTCAGGGCTCTTTTCCTTTCCCAAATCTCTCTTCCTCCTTTCTTCTTAATTTGTTCTCTTGTAAGTTTTGTTTTCCTTCCTATTGTGTAAAATGTTTTCTTTCCATGACAATCAAAATGATTAAAATGTATCAGTCATTTGCAGGATTCATGCCTTTACCGCTTGGGATTCAAAACACACTTCAACACTGGAGAAGTAATTTCAGAAAAGGAGTAATTTCACAGATTATTATTCCCCAAGCTTTGACCATGTACTTCAAAACCAGAATAACTATGTTCCATTTCCATCTTTCTAAAACATGCTGAATATCATTCTCTACCTGCTTATACACAGGATCCTGCATTTTCTGAAATATGCCTACTTCACACAAGTTACTAAATGACTGACAGTAATTCCTAGCTGAGAAAAATTAATTACTAGAGGAGACTCTACAAACAATAAGCATATTTTCCAATAAACATCAAAGTATTTGTTCTTATGAGTCCTTTATAGTTGAAGAAAGAAAACCAATCTAAGAACTCAACTGGAATTAGTACCTAGTTTTAAATAGATTCTTGCAAGATACTTATCTAAGATACTGAGTGTCAGGAAGTTTGCCCTTATTCCAAACATCCCAAATATATTTTGATCTATTCATAGCCTGTCCTCTTCCAATCTACAGTTACTATTTTCTTCTCTACAATCTGATGGGAATACTTTCAAATGTAGTCATATGTTGGTTTAAAGAGAGTCAATTCAAACTGTAAATAGCTATTTCTAGAGAGATACAGTGTACTAGATAGGAGATAATCTGCCACACATGAGAGAAATTATCTAAAACACGCTATTTACACCATATTCACATCTGGTGGAAATCTGATGAGTTCTCTGGTAGGGTTACCTCCATCTTTTCCTGGACATATCCTTTTTTTGTGCCAGAAACTGTTTCAGTTGAGCTGTAGGAATCACCAGAGTTTCTTCTATTGTCTGCTTTTTAATCTTAAGTGTGTTCAAGCACAGAGGTCTCATTTTCAAGAACCCTGAGGTACTGTTGCATGTGGAAAAGGGAGACGTTCAGGCAAATGCCTTAGAAGCTGGCTGGAATTTACTCTTACACTTCTTTTAAGAAATGGATAATCAGGAATGTCCAGTAAGTAATAAATATTGTAATGAAAATGAGAAGTAATTGGCTCAGAGTTAAGAGAAAGTGAAGTTTACAGTTCTGTGTGAAGAAGAATCAATGAATTCCCTAATGTGAATTACAAATATACTCAAAGCTGTATGTGCCATTTGATCAAGCAGGATAATATAAATAGTCATGTAGGTATTTATTTATTTTAATAAGGAATAAAACCCAAAGAACTACATAAGAATTTGCAGTCTATGACTCTGCAAAAAGTACCTAAGAGCTGTTAAAGGCACTGTAAAAACTCCCACCGACAATAGCCCAAGTCAGAGTTCATGGTTGCTCTGTACAAGCACAGGTTGCACCAATTTCTCTCTGCTTTTCTCACTCTTTATTAGAGCCCTTATGACTATGCAGCATTGTATTTGAGACTATGGTGTATTTGTAAGATGGAGATTGAATACCAGTATAAAGAATATTTTCTGTCTCTGGATCTTCTGTTACTTTACTGAGGTGTAAGAAAAACTTGCTAAGTGTCTGCATTTTGCAGATGGACTAGCTGAGCAACAAAGGACATAATCAACATGCCTGAGGTCAGGCACTGAACCAGTGGCAGAAGCAAGAATTAAATCCACATCTTCTAGTTTTTCTAGAATATAGGCAGTGGAGAAAAGGGCAAGACAAAGGATCAAAAAGCAATGAGACAAAAGATGCCTTTCTCTAATAAACAAGATAAGCTTCTGACTAAAAACATTCCAAGTTAATGCCAAAATTGGTACCAAACTGCAGAACCTTGCCATGGCAAGATGTGAACATGCCCGTCAGACAAAATCTGAGCATGTCAAAGGCACTAGAGAAAGTGAGAATAGTTGTAAATGACACCAAAACTAAGTCTACCAGTAGTCAAATTCTACAGCTGACTTCTTCCATGTAGGAGTCAGTATATAACTGGATGGAATTGAACGAAAAGGTGAACTTTTTTTGTTATTTGATTAAGCTGTTGCCAGTAATTATTCCTTCAGAATGCATAAATTGTAGATAAAAGAAGCCACTCTTCTTGATTGATTTTGCCTCTAGGAAAAGTGTGTCATGTTACTAAAAACACATCAGGGTTAGTATGCGCTCACTCCTGTAACAGTCCCTGGCAGTTATGAGGAGGAATAAATTCATAGTATAAATTTCATCTGTTTTAAGTGTCTGAACTGCTCAGTAACAGGTAAGATATTTAATAAGAAACACATCTATATAAGAGAAGTTAAATTAGAAAACTTGTATAAACACTTCAGTAGTGTAACTTTAATATATACAGGAGAAATCTTAAAGACACTCATTAAGAGTCACAACTATTCTGTGCAAATCTTCACTCAGTTTCATTAGCCACTTTGATCCAGCCCTCAAGAAGCAGCCTTACTCCATGTCCTAAATATCTGTTCTTTGGTACTTAAGCAACCAAGGATGCAACTTCCTCTTTTCTGAGCTTTGGGGGTAGTTTGTTGGGTTTTTTAAAATAAATTTCACTGTCATGGTGAATTTATGTGCAGCTGGTTTCTGTGACCCTAAGTGATGAAAAACTACTGATTTGAATTTCCCCTGTAATTCTAGTTCTTCGTCTAATGAGTTTTGTTGATTTTACTGCAGATGGCGGCTTGCCATGCCATAGAATAACAACAGGATGGATTGTAAGCCCCAATATTCAGCATATTACCTTGACTTATCGAGCCATCATAGGTCTTGCTACATTCACAAGAGTTTGTTTTCTTGCCAGAATTTCTAGGAAGCGAGGTGCAAGAAAGAGTTATGCAACTAGATCATTAGGGCCCATGAGAAGACATCCCTTTGTCTATCTTCACAATGTTGACTATATGGGTTTTGCTTTTGTAGTTGAACGTAGGTGTGCTAAGATGTTTTCCTTACTGACTCAGCCTTCCATTTTTGGAAGCTATGGTAATAGCTTGTCAGAGGAAGTGCAGACACAGAACAGATGTATTAAAAACATGAAGCTTCAGAGAGTATATTTTAGCTTTTATATTTTGTCACTGAAAAAAAAATTGATGATACACTTTTGAATAGTCTGTCTTTTCAGGGAGGATGTTAATTTAATTATAAGGTTTTTTCTACTCCCCAGCTGAAATTTAAAGGGTGATTGATGTCAGTAATTTTGGAGGCAAGCCCTAAAATAATGCTTTTTAATAAATCAGTTGAGAGAGTCAGAAAAAAAGAAGGGCTTCTTAGCTTTAAAGCTGGTCTGTTATACCTGACACTCTACTTACAAGAGTAAATGAATATCCTCTTCCCAATTCTTTCATGAAGTGCTGATCTTACATTTTCAAACAGAAAGAAATATGATTTTTTTTATTGGATGAAAAACTCTCATCTGCCCTTTTTACAAAAAAAGGCAGCACTCATTTACTTCATAGAAGCTAAGCACTAAACAGGCACAATTTTCTTTTTAGCCCAATGTAGCTTTTTACTACTAAATGACCGTTGGATCAATCACTCATTATGAATAGGAAGTTATACCAATAACAGAACCAATTTGGGGTTTTCCACTTTTTTAATTCCTGAAAAGTATGTGATTTTGATATAATATATATAACAATCATGCCTCTAATGTATCTTATAAACACCTTAGTAAGGCATGGTTTCAAGGTTATTTGTGAAGAGAAATTGTTTTCACTGTGGTAGCTGGATTTATTTTGTTTTCACCAATGTAAGTAACTGTGTTTGTGATCACATGTGATTCGTACGGCACAAATGGTATTTCACCATCAAAAGATACTTTCCTATGTCATGGCTTTGCTGTGAAATATAGTTTTTAAAGTTCTCAGTGGTCTTTGAGTTAAATGCATTATGCAAGTGTAAAAATTACCCCCCTATTTGTACTCAGGGAACATGCTGTTGCAGGTAAGTTTCTTCTCTGTAAACAACAGGAAACTGCTTATTTTTAAATTTGATTTTCAAAAATCTGTCCCTGCATTTTATTTTCATTATTTTTTCCTATTTCTGGTAGCCTCCTGGACCCCCTGGTTTTGGCAAGTAAATTAAGCATTTATTACCCACTGCCTTACTTGTATCTTGAACAGCAGAACCCTGCTACTGTTAATTTGATGCTATTGAAGAGCAGTGACTCATCATCACTTAGTAAAGACTAAAATCTGGTAAAAGGGTGATTTTATTCTCAAATGCATAAGGGAATTTTATATCATATAAAGGAATTTTTTACTTCATCCCAGGCTGCAATTTTGCTTTAAGATACTGTATTTACTGAAATAAAGATCAAATTTGCTACAGACGTAAATTTATCTCAAATTAGGATTAAAAATACACAAGTATGATCTGCCTCTCAATTTACTGTTTTTTAAGTTGGGTATGGGTGTAACTACAGTTCAGTATTGTTCTTCAGTGCCTTATCTGAAGTTGCAGGACTCTCAGCAGGGCTTACTGAATTATTTTGAGCAGGGTGCCTTTATACACTTGTTCAGATCCTGCCAGCCTGAAGCTGCGCTAGGCAAATAAAGCAGAGACTCAGGCTATAGTTGCATAGCTGAACTGGTCGGAAAAAATGATCTAAGGAAAAATATATCATCTTTACTTGAGGAAATATAGGATTGCATATCTAGACGATTAAGAATTTTGAAGGTAAAGACTTTGATTTTGTTCACTGTATTATGGAAAGCAAGTGTATGGGGTAGAGGACAGTTTTGCTGCAACAGCTGGAGCTGATGAAGAAATGGGCTATATGCATCTGCACCAATAGCTTTGTCCTCAGGTATAACTTATCGCTAAGAAAACTATAGGTTTCTTGTAGCTTCAGGCATCTCAAAATGGACACACAAGATTAGAGGTGATTTTGAATAAAAAACCCTAAATCTAACATCATCTCATATTTCACATATTCAAGAAATCACAGAACAGGTGAGGTAGGAAGTGACCTCTGGAGATCACTTAGTCAAACACCCTTCTCAAAGCAGGGTCTGCTTGAGCAGGTTGCTTGGGGCCACATCCAGTTGTTTTTTTAACATCTCCGGGAGATACTTGAAGAGATTGAGATATGTGGGGACTCCACAACACCTCAGGGCAACCCGGGTCCAGGATTTGATCACCCTTACAGGGAAAATTTCTTTCACGTGTTTGGATGGAGTTTCCTGTGTTTCACTTTGTGCCCCTTGCCTCTTGTCCTGTCACTGGGCACCACTGAGAAGAGTCTGGCTCCCACGTCTTCACTCCCCTGCAACCAAGTATTTACACACATTGCTCAGATTCCCCTGAGCCTTCCCTTCTGCAGGCTGAAAAGCCCCAGCGCTCTCAGCCTCTCACGTGCCAGATGTGCTAGTCCCTTCACCAACTTCATGGCCCTCCAGCAAGTCCCTGTCTCTCCTGTACCCAGTCCCAGGACCGCAGGTGTGTCACCAGGGCTAAGTCGAGGGGAAGAATCACCTCCTTTGTCCTGCTGGTAATGCTCTGCCCAGTGCAGCACTGGATGCCATTGAACTTCTTTGCTGCAAGGGCACATCGGTGGCTTGTGTTCAACTTCGCGTCTACCGGGACCACCCCAGCCAAGAGAAGAAGTGGACAGTGGGCTTTCTGAGAGTAGAATAAACACTGTGATACTCAAATGGTGCATCTTGGATGATTACAAATTTGTTTAAATTATAATGGCGTTATTACATCAGAGATTTCGTTTTGAAAACAACATCATCCAGTTCTTTTATGTACAATCCTGAATGTACAAAGCTTTTGGTGAAAGGTTTTTTATGACATTCAGATAATCATTAAACAGTAATGTACACTTAGATACCAGACTTAACTAATGATATTCAAATTATTTGTCCATTAATAATTTATTTTCTCTTGCTACTACAGAACTAAGTCTTAAAGTCACTGAAGAATGAGTGAATTTCAACCTTCCTGTCAGAATGGTACACCAGGCTTCTTTAACAGATCTTGGAGTGGATGGCACCATTACCAGGTGATTGGTGCTGCGGAGACAATCATCCTTCCCTGTCTGATTGGGATTATCTGTTCAACAGGCTTAGTTGGAAATATTCTCATTGCGTTCACAATAATAAGGTATGGAATTGAATACATTTTTCAGTAAGATTTATTGCTGAGAAAATAAATGGTGACTGCACTAAGGAAGTGAATTGCCCAGCAAAGACAAGGATAGCAAGATTTTCATGTTCTGTTTAGTCATTGACATTTACTTCTCATTAAAAAAAAAATTAAACCATGAGTATAGATAGTGGTAATGTATGCCTGCTTAGCCTTTTCAGTTATGAGAAAGCACTTAAGTGCATGATTGAATTCAAACATATTCAAGGAAATTGAAATACATGCCTTCTTCCCTGGTTTCTGTTATAATTGGCAGCAACCTTCCCACTAGCATACATAAAAGCTAGACTAAACTTTACACTTTAGTTATGGTGCTAGCCAGGCATTATAACATTTTATAGAATTCTTTTAAGATCAGTTGAAATATACTCTTTGCCTCCTTTGAAAACTGTACTTCTACCTCAGATTATTTTAGTAACAGAGCTCTATCTAACTTTTGCCCATTTACAGCAGCTTCCTAGAACTCATTGGTTTTGTCCTACATCACCTGACTTCTTACAGGGCCTTAGTGCTAGTCAAGGATTCTCACACAGCAGGAATTAATACCTTAAGATATTTTTGTTGCATACTAAGAAGGTAAAATTGCTCAAGTTGCTTAAGTTTTTTGGGTCATAAATCTGACACAGCCATCCTTTATGCAAGAAAATACCTTCTAGTCTCTTAATTTTAACAAGAGATTTCTTTTTCTATATAATAAAGAACTTGCTCTCAACTGGCTGATGCTACCACAAACTCTAAATCCATAACCATGTATCTTGAAAAAGTGGCTTTTATCTGCAGTGCAAATTTAACATAAAGAAATATGACAGCATAAGGCTAATACACATCACACTCTACAAGGATTAATAGATGGACTCCACTCCAAAATACTGTGCTTTTAAAGGAAAGATTTCCAAAGGCCAACCTAGGGCTAAGTGTCTGTCAGCCACTGAGCTTTAGTAAACTTCCCTTGAAACTACCAGAAATGCAATGTTTGGTACACTCAAGAACACTGTAGCTCATAATCTGAATGCAGAAGGGAACAAATGTGGAAACAGTATGTCTGAAGTGAACATAATGGCAATATGACTTTTTAAATGTATGAATGAATAGAAAGGAAAGAAGAAATCATTGATTTTCTAAAAACTAGTTATAGAGTCTCTAAAATAATAGAATGGAAGGAAACTGAGAGGGAACAAAGATTTTTTTTTCTCCCCTGGAGAAAAGCCTTTGTCTAACTTAAATAAAAATATGAGAGACAGAGGGAATAGGCACAAACAATGACTTGAAAAAAAGAATATAATTTAAACCGTATTTGCTTGAGAAAATTACAAGCATTCAAATTTATGGGCATGAACATTTATACACAGGAAGAGAAATTTTGGAAATATTGTGTTAAAAAGTTAATGTGGTATTTACCAGCACTAAAAAAGACAGCCACAAACCTCAGATTCTGTAGATTAATGTACATTTAAAGTGTAGCTATGATTTGAAAAATAACCATGTCAGATTCTCACCTTCCACTAAACAGATCTGATTCTACTCGATGGTTCTGCTTCAGAGTTGTGTCTTCTCTCTTTTTCTCATGCATACATTTTAATTTTGTTAGCATTACGGAGTCAATTCTTTAAAGAGAGAAAGAAGCTAGATTACCTCTCTAATTAAGTAAAAAGTTATTTACTTTCCAGTAGAAAATGCTTTACTGATGGTAGAACATGATAAAGAACTTTGGAATTTCAGCTCCCCAATTTAATTTGCAAGTCTGCCAGGTAGGGACAAACATTTTTGAGTGTGAATTAAAATTATATTATCTGCAACTTACTGGGAGAAAATAACTAAAAGTCTTAATGAACCTTGCATGTAATATATGCCTATGCAGTGAGACTTAATTTAAAAATTACTAACTCGATGACTTTTAGCTGGCCCTCCTTGTGTGAATGAATTTCATCCCTAGGGAATAACAGAGACAGTTGAGATATGTTGTTATTTAATTAAAAAGAAAATGGTGAAAAAAATGCTGCAAGAGTTCAGTGTCAGCCAGAAGTACCCAATAATCTTCATCCCAGCAACCTAGAATAGCTGGTCCTTAAAACTGCAGTTCCGCTAGCAAGTATTTTATGTAAACCTACTGACTTAGGTGGACCAGCTGCTGGGAGAATGGCTATGTTTTTGTGTGGAGGGGGAAAATGTGATCCAGACAACCCCAATTAGCTGCACTAGTCTGACTTCATATTTTCAAGAAGGAGTATGTTACAGAAGAGAAAAGGGAATCAAATATAATTTCAATTATCTATGAGTATGTCTTTTCAGATTATCTTGATTTTTAATAAGGTAACTAATAGCAAGTGGTAAAATAACATTTCCTAAAATAGAGATTGCAAATAAGTGTCACAACACTTACTACTTATTTTCTGACTCTTCAGCTGGAGAAGTTGTATTTGCAACTGAATGTAGAGTCATCAGCAGAAAATTTTTGAAACCGCTACATACAGCTAGTCTATCCAGATCAGAGATTTTATGTTATTAGATTTTGTAAGTTATCATGCTGGAAGTTATTAAGTCAGCTAACGAACAATCTAATGTGCTCAAGAATTATAATGTGAGAAACACATTAGCTAAAGTGTGGATGGTACTAGGCAACGTTCATAAGAAATAAGTTTCCTGACAAGACTTTTAGGGGAAAATAGGTTCATGTGGAACTTTCAGGGACTGATCGTGGGGCCAGACAGATTTCATATTTTCCCTCAGAGACCTGGGTGGAATAGTGTGTCAATAGTATTCCTAATGACATACACTGGGGAGATGTGGCCGATATGGAGGTGTATTAAGACTGTCAGCAAGAACCAGATAAAGAATAGAGGAGGGACTAGAGCAATAGAAATGTGGTAACTTTTAATAGCACAAAGCCATAGAATTTTTTTCTTATTAGTATTTTTTTATAAATAGGAAGCACTGTTGTCAGTTAGAAAATAACAGAGGAAAAACTCCTGGGATTGCTGTGGGCTGTCAATAGGCTAAAGCTGCATGAGAAGCACACGCAGCTGTAATACATGTAAGGCTCAGCCTTTCCGGGGAAAAGAGGGAAATGCTAATGCTGTTCTCCAGGCTTGTAACAAGGCCTGAAATACAACTCTCGCCAGCTGTTTCCAGGAAAGATAAGATATTCAGACTGGAATAAGATCAGAAAAGAACAATTACTAGAAACAGAAGAATGTAGAACTATGAAAATTCACCTATATTTGTTTTTTTAAAAAAAGGCTCAGAGATGTATGCTTGCTCTCTATAAATCAGATTCAAATACGGCAGAAAGGGTAAAGGACTGTTTAAACTAAAAGCCAAAACTGGTACAAGAGCAATTGGGTAGACCGCGGTCAGGAGGTATTGAAGGCTGATAACTGGAAGGTGATTTTTACCTTCCAGAACAGTGATGTCCTTTGATAGCCTTCAGTAGGAGTAGGGGAAGTAAAATCATTATTTCTGAGATGAAATTACTCTGTTATAAGAAGGTCTTTCCTGATCTTGCTGCCTGTGACAGCGATAACTCAGTTCTGTGGCAAGGGTTATCTCCTCCAGTCTTAGGTTCCTGCTTTTCCTAAATCTAGCAAAAAAACCCACCATGTTAAACAACATACCAAGTGCCCTACAACATATCTCAGCTGTCTGTTCTTTATTCCTTGCCGAGACGGGAAGCTAAGTATCTCTTCACTGAGACAGCATGCTGCCAGGTTACTCTGATTTCTATGATTCTGTTTTAGATCTGTTTCAGAAAAAAACCAAGCTGATGTTAGAAAAGTGGGACTTCCTATGATGACATTTGGCACAGCAACTGATATATGTCTCTAAGTGATGTGATCTGGCTTGACTGTGAGATTCAGTTAAACAGTAATAGATTTTTGGACCAGAATATCTTGGACAAACTTCTGTAGCTATTGCTAATTTAATGCTAAACATTAGGTAATGTTGTTATCCAACAACAAATTAGATAGCTGAATTACTTGGAAGTATTCATCACAAGATATGGTTAAATGAGGGAAGGCGCAGAGGCAGAGATGTAGAACAGAAATGACTGCCATTTCTTTGTGGAGTTTTTCATAACAGGTACTGAGCAAGATTCAGTCTCACAAGATTTTACAGGCTTTACCTAATCGTACGGATGCGAGCAATTTTTTTTCAGCCTAACTTTGATCGCCCAAGCAAGTCATCTGGGTCTCTCCATGGAGTGGCACTACTGAGAGTAATACATATCATCTTTGTCATATACCTATCTAAACCAGGATAAATTGCCCCTGGAGTTCTGTTTCTCTGCAGTGATTATAGGAGCCGAGATTACTTGGAGACATTAGAGGTCTAGATTTCAAACTGAGAAAAATAGCTTAGAAGAATTCCACCCTCAATTAAAAGGAGAAAAGATAGTCCAAGCCTTTCCTGATAAATATTGGGATGCTTTTTCAGCCACAATGGGAAAAGAACTTTTACAGAAATGATCCAAGAGGGAGCACAGTGTGTGCTTACCAGCACAAAAGGGCTACAAGACAGTGTTAAGTAGGCGTAGGACTGCTGCTGTTTGACCTACTCTTCTTAAGGACCAAGGATCTAGGTAAATTCCAAGTGAGAGCAGAAGGGAAGTGCACTATGGTTAATGTCAGAGCTGGAAATTTAAAAAAGCCTCCTCCAAGTCAAGCTGCTTTGCTGGGAATGGTTAGATTTTGTAGGGGAGGACAGGCCTTGGTGGGAGGATGACTTTAAAGCTGGTGCTACTTGCCATTGCAGAAGTAGCCTATTAGAAATGCTGTTTTCACCTTTCCTATTTGAAGAAAGAGTATGTGCTTGTGTTTTTAAATATGTGATACCTATAAATCATCTTGTCTTTGACCTGAAAGATCACTTCCAAATTAACACTTAAGCTTCTAGTTAATGAAGACTCTCTGTCCAGGAGGGTATAAATAAATTCTGATGACAGCACATAATGCAGTCAGAGGGGATAAATGATGACTGATGACAACACATAATGCACTTGTCATGTTCCTTGAAGTTGTTACAGGAGTGTCAGCCAGTATATGGATTATCACATTGTCGTGTCTGCTCAACACTTCTTTTTTTTAATGGATTGGGATAATTCAAATCAATTTTTTAATGAGTTTGATCTGTAGAAGTAGAATTGAAGAGAAGGTAGGACTAACCACAGATTTGACATATTCACAGACTTTGCAATTGTGCTTTTGTACATTTTTCATAGGGTGTTTCAGAGATGGGAATTAACCCAGTATGGGTGGAAGGATGAATTGACGAGCTGATATCTGTGGCTTGAGACACTGCTGAGAAACTTTCAAATCTGTGGTGAGAAGGTAGAAAACACTGAAAGGATGAAAAGAAAGAAGTTTGAAATTGAGGCTATCACTATTATTTTCCTGGCTTTTTTTTTTTTTTTTTTTTTCTGGAAAGTAATACTTCTAGCAGAAGGCAAGCACCACTGTCTTAATAAAATACAAGATAGTTAAAAACTATAAAATGTCACCAAAATTATTTGAGATTATGAAGTTTACTGCAAAAGTTACCATTTAAATATTGTGGCTTTGAGCCACCACAGGAAACGATATGAAAATCTCTATGAAAATAAGTCCTGGCCTCTGGACACTGATCTAAAAAGGCATTGTTTTGTGAACCTCAGTGTAAAAGCATGAGACAGTGGATATTACAACACTTCCCTTTACATCAACCATGGCACAGCTGTTCAATGTGTATTCTTTGTTGATTACATTTAGCCTTGTGCTGGTTTTGGCTGGGATAGAGTTAATTTTCTTCATAGTAGCTGGTATAGGGCTGTGTTTTGGATTTGTGCTGAAAACAGGATTGATAACACAGAGATGTTTTAGTTACTGCTAAGCAGGGCTTATACAGAGCCAAGGGCTTTGCTGCTTCTCACCCCACCCCACCAGCAAGGAGGCTGGGGGGGCACAAGGAGTTGGGAGGGGACACAGCCAGGACAGCTGACCCCAACTGACCCAAGGAGTATTCCGGACCATAGGATGTCATGCCTAGCAATGAACTGGGGGTAAATTTGGCCAGGGGACTGCTGCTCAGGAACTGGCATTGGTCAGTTTGTGGTGAGCAATCATCTTCATTTACATCCCATGTCTTTCTTGGGTTTTATTTCTCCCTCTTTGTTATTTTCCTTTTTGTTATTATTATTATTATTATTGTATTTTATTTCAATTATTCAACTGTTCTTATCTCAACCCATCAAGCCTTCTCACTCAACCCATCAACCCATCTCACTTTTACCCTTCCAATTCTCTTCCCCCTGTCCTGCCCGAGGGCAGTGAGCAAGTGGCTGTGTGGTGTTTAGTTGCAGCTGGGGTTAAACCACAGCAAGCATAAAGTATGCAAGTTTAGAATTTGAGATTCTCATTCTGAGTCCAAAAGTAATTTCCAATTTAGTATGATTTATCTTGTTAACATGAACAAAATAAAGTAGAAAAAGACTATTTTAACTTTTTCATAAAATGACATATACAGGCAGATTTCAGATGCTTTGAAACTTGTGTGTTTGAGCATAATGGTACCACTTGATGCCTTGCAGGAAACACAGTTTGGGGCTTTTCTTTTCCTGGAGATTTTGCATCCTTCAATATTCACAAAGCTAAAGGCACTGGAGGAAAAAGATCTCATATGCGTCATTCTCTCCACAAGCGCCAGTCATTACTGCCAGCAGATATACTTTATAGATGTCTGGCTTTGGTTTCAGCATCATAACCAGATGACAGTGAATCATACTTTATAATTTATTAAAAGTGTTTGAAAAAAATACTTTTGCCTGGCTCATTCCCTCTAGCTTAAATTTGTTTCTTTGGAAACATAGTTATTTCATAGCTTGTAGCATGCAGCAAAGACAACATGAAAAATATGAAATTAGGAACTCTTCTCACACAGGTCCTTTTAGGAAATTATGATCATAGAGTTGGACTTCTGAACATGGTTTGTGGGTGGCCAGCCAGAGTTGTCCCAGCTGCAGATTATTCTGTGTCTTCCAGTAAGAATGACAAATAAATTGGTATTTTGCAATAGCTTGGAAAAAAAATTGGTTAGAGATACTGTAAGGGAGACTAGAGAAATAGCTTAGACTAGGCATCTAATTTTTAGGTGAATTTAGGTAAGGTGATTTCTATATGGAGACTGTGGTTAAGGACCTTTTTAATAAAGTCCTGTCATTTAAAAATATTTTATAAATACCAGTGCCTTTCAAAGATGCTTTGTGTTTCTTTCCTTGATTTGTATAGAATAAGGCAATTTAAAGTTAGGAATTCTTTCAACTGCATGAATAACATTCCTCCAAGCCTAAACCAGGGGGTGTACTAAGGCAAGGATTACATTTTGATGAAGGAATGTAGAAAAGCGTAGATATCACACAAAATCTATGCAATATAGACACTACGAAACTGGCAATGCCAAACTCTCAGTACTTAGATGAAGACCGCATATGGTTTTAACTCAGTTGCATTCCCTATGTACATATGAACTTCATGAGGCTATCTTCAAATATTTGATTGCATGTTATTTTTTTCCCAGAGGATCATTCCTCTTTCAGCAGTTCCCTTTTTACCTTGAGCACTCAAGAACCTCCTGTCTGTATCTTTAAGCAAGATTCAGCTCTGGGTCAACCGCTTTGCAGGAAGGCTTTGATCTCTCCTCCCATTTGTCCTAGACTGATATGTCTAGAGTTCCTATGTCCATCAAACCTGTGTTTATTTTGAACACTTTATGGTTTTCAAAGGAGAATATGGGTAATTGTGGTGATATTAATAAATTAAATAGCCCATTCAACCTCACTGGAAAGTAAAATTATGAACAATATATTTTTGTTGAGCCTAAAACGTTTAGTTCGAAATATCTTTGTGTTGAGAAACTTCCCTTGATTCTAAAATAGTGATTCTGACAGCGTACTTATTTCTGCACAGTTCAGTTTTGAGGTCTGCTCTATCAACAGTGTAGTTGGAAAACAATAAAGTAACTATGTCAAGTAATCATCTTCCTGTCTTCCAATCTATTTCAGAACCCAGAAGAAAACTATTCCAGATATCTGCATCTGCAGCCTGGCTATAGCAGATTTGGTTCCTATCATTGGCATGCCCTTTCTCATTCACCAATGGGCACGTGGAGGCGAGTGAGGCCTCGGCAGCCCTCTTTGCACCTTCGTTAACTCCCTGGATGCATGCAACCAGTTTACATGCAGTGCCATTATGACTGCAATGAGTTTGCACAGGTACATGGTTTCACGTTTTCATTCTGTACCCCAGGACAATAATATCCAATTGTGTTTATGCAAAGCTGTAGTAATTCAAGAACGAGAAATGCCATCAGTCATGGTTAATGATTTTTTAAAAACAGCAGGAATCCTTTTCTGATGTTTGTGGAGGTGGCAGAAGTATTTTAAGTCTCACTATAGCATCACATTATGCACAAGGCCTTAAGCGATCCTAATCACCACCACTGTTACTGTTCTGGGACTTATCTTTAGAGGTGCAGCTTCTAGTAAAGGCTTAATGTCACTAAAACTAGATTTGTTTTAACCATTCTTGTTTCAGATAAAAAATTGGCTTCCAGGCAGACTGCAGAAACCTACTGTATCTGTTATTTTTAAAAACCTTTATTAAAATGCAGTAAGAGTACAACAAGGATTTTAGCTTTTATCATAACTACAGATTTCAAAATCAGCTTCTGTATGTTCTTGATCTTAAGGAAGAAGTGACCAAATTCAGGAAAGAAAAGTCTACTTTGGACGAAAGAAGACTTTGGTCTTCTTTCATATGTCCGAGAGAGTATGAAGGAAAACAAAAAGACCTGCATAGCACGAGGCACTGGTCAATCATTAAAAAGACTCTAGGGTAAATAAGCAGAGTCAGTGGGAAGGATGGTTGCTATTGAACTTGTAACATACAAGACAGTATGCTTCCATGGAAGTGGAATGGAGAAGGAGAGAAAAATTACCAGAAAACAGAAAGCAGAAAGTAGAAAACTGAAAGGTATAAATCATTTTGAAATGGATAAAGTATGCCTATCATAAAGAGGCTACACTAATGCATGATATTAGAAGTCTTATTTGGTTGACATGCAGTTAAAAGAGTCAAGAAATTATCAATTCTTGTCAAGTCCAATTTTAAAAGCTCTGTTCTTATATTTGCATGAGAGTAATGTGACAAATGACAGTCTTTTCCTACATTCCTAAAGAATTTACACACAGTATCTTTAATCTTCTTGTTTAGGAAAAAAAATTTATGCAAATGACAGTAAGTATTAAGGCAGGAAAAAGACATGACATCCTAATGAGGAAAGACAGAATATCAAAAACTGGTATAAAAAATAGTTTATGTCTCAAATAAAGCCTTGTCTTAAAATAGACATTTGTTTTTTTCCAGATTACTGAGGGTAAGCCTGTGTTTTCTTTTCTATTTTGAGGCAAGATTTTCCATCTCAAATAAACTTGCCTAGGGACAGCTCTTCAAATTACTTCTCTCCCATTTGTTTTATCACTGCTAATACCAATTATGACACTATAGCCAAGAGAGCCAAAGGTTTTTCAGATAACAAGCTCCCAAACTGTTTAGTGCTTGATTTTCAGTAAAGCACCTCTGAATTCACCTGGGAGCTTACATTAAGTGAAAAGATTAAACCAGCTATTTTGCAAAAAATCAGCAGAGTTTATCAGACTTTGTTTGACTGTAAAATCGTCCCACATTCCCAATAAAAACAAGAAACATAATTATGCCTTATTAAATGCTACATCTAATGCAGCATCGGACAGCTTCGTGTTCTGTTTCACATTTCTCAAAAATAAAAGCACTTTTAAAGGAAGACAGGAGCAGGTCAGACCTGGGAAGACAATTCCAGAAGAAGCCTAAGCTGAATAAAATGACTACCACATGCAAATTAATATATGTCATATTGCTGGATAATGTTTTCATTCCCATAAATCCTCTGCTTCGTAATAGGAGTGAACTATGTCACGCAATGGTCCAACAGAGACTTTAGTTTTTCAGCATTTCTTTTCGCAAATCAAATTTCTTTATAAGGTCTGAAGAAGTGGCAAAACCAGCTGTTCTCTCCATGGAGCTTTAGGGGTCAATTTATGAGGGGTACAATGTATAAAAGCTTGCTTTTCATTACTCACTTTAATATGAAATAAAAAACATTAAGGAAAGCTGTAAAAACTATGCAAGTTGAGTAAGCATATTAAAATTTATGAGAAAGGTTCCTAAACTGACATCAAACACATTTTTTTAATACAGATTCATGTTTATGCCACAGGCAGACATTACATAAATTAAACCTGGATGAAACTTTGGTTGCAGAACTTTTGTCCATTGGTTAAAAGAAAATTTCATAAGAAGCAACTCACAGCACCTCCTCTCTGGATGAGGATGCACATAAGTACATATAGACAAGAATCCTAATACAATTTACCCCCATGTACCTGAAGAGTAAATCTGACTGTTCAACAAAAATATCACTATGCAAATCTGGCCTAAGTGAAATCAGAACTGTGTACGCTGCAGACAGCATCTCCTTGAGCCCAAATATTGGTATACTCTTATGTTGCAGTCTCTGGTGAGGCAGGAGACATGGTGAGATGGGTGAAAAGGGGGTCCAGTATGATGTCCTACACTAATGTTGTTACTCGGAACATTTCAATAAGCCAGTTGACTTAAATTGAAGACGAACATTGCAATTAGCAATGTTAGTGACTTTAAACTGGCAAAGGAATGCTTTGGCCTAGGACATTTTAAAAAAAAAAGCCAAGACTTACACATTCAAAATAACTGATGCAGATTCGGAAGTCACATCATTCCTTACTTCTTCATAGCACACAAGATGCAGCTAATAAAGCCTGTGCCGGGTTTTCTTTCTGTGACAGGAGGCTGTGAGGCACATCACATTCCCTGTAGCATCCACTGGAGCATGTCACAGGAAAATGCTACTGTTTGGGTCCCTTCTTACAGAGTGCACCTACTTCGACTACTTTTTCTACATGCTTTGGTTATAAGAAAAGGTGTAATCCTCTTGATAGGGGTTCAGTTGCCTATGATCCAAGGCATACTTTTGATATGGCACAGCTATATAATCTCGTCTCAGTCTCCTGAGAAAGTTGCTAAATGCTAAGCTGTGCAAAAGTAGCTAGAGTAGAACCATGTGTGCTAAGAGAGGTAAGGCAGATTGAAGCCAGAGACAAGATTGTTGAGGTGGAGACAGTTAGCAGTTCAAAGGTTCAAGAAAAGAAACACTGGCACAAAGAGGTATAAAATACTAACGAAAATCAGGGAGTCTGAAGATGCCCCTTCATTCCCATTGACAGTTGTCCAGCAAAGACTCAAGGGTGGCATACAGGGGTGGTAAGACTACCAACACTTAGTCTAGGAGCTTGCTAGTCCTAGCTGTCTGTTTTCTATTGTAATAGCCAATAAATAATTGCTTTTTGTGAATATCCTATCTGCAAAGTATCTCTGTGCATGGGAAAAGTCCCCTGAGCAAGCTCCTGAAATCCAGGACTTACATAGGGTACCAGTCAATTTTGAGGGCTGCATAAACATTTATTTAGCCTATCCCCTTAAGGCTTCAGGCACATAAATGGAGAGGTGAAGCTGGGCAGATAAATCTGGAGTAAGTAGCTCTGTGACGGCTGAGAAGAAACAGGCAGGTGTTCCAAGTGTTTGCAGCAGCCGAGACTGACAGGCATGGGAAAATATGTTCCTGGTTTGCCCATTGCGGTAACGTTGCTCTAAGAAATATTTACCAAGGCAGTACAACTGGTAGGGTGGGGCCATATCTCTATGAAAGTCATGGGCTTTCAGTTATTTAAAACCAGAACCACTTGATTTGCCATGGACTAATCCATTTACTCATTCTTCACACTCCTTTTTCTGTCGCTCCTTGCTTCACTTCACATGCAGGCACAAACACCCTAGCCAGAGGAAAAGGTAGAAGCCCTTTAAAAGCTCAATCTTCTGAACAGCCTTCATTTGCTTTTGAGTGTAGTACACTTTGCTGCCTCTTGGGGCAATCCTAACAGCAGTACATTTTAAGCCAATTCAGATCATATATTAATAATTAACATTAATCAGGTAATTTATACTAATTAGTCATATCAATAATAATAACAGTGTCAGTATAATGTATTGTGACAATATGCAATACATAGTAATAATGTTAGACCGTAGGATGTCCGATATGACAGGTTAAGATGTGTCCAGAGACAGGAAGGAAAAGAGTGAGAAAAAACCCAAGCTCTAAGACACGTTTCCCCTCTCCTCGTCCTATATGCATGACAGAAGTATGACCAGATGTTTACAGCTTTGCTAGAAATCAGACAAGATGACATGCAGTTAGCTACAGCATTAACTAGGAGTGCATGCTCCCATGAAATATTTTCTCTTTCAAAGAGTCACCGTGGCTTCAACAATCATACCATGTACTTTGTTGATGGTTGGTCTCATAGATGTTCCTCCAGGCAGATGGATATTCCTCCAAACAGCAAGTCTGGCAGAAAGGTAAAAAGCAATGTCGTAAAAGGCATGGGTAACAGGCACCACGTAGCTTGTACTTTTTGAGAGCTCTGCAGGCTCTGTCACTGCCTCCTTCTCCAGCTCTCTGTGTCGGAGAGGCAGCTCAGACACTCCTGTTGTTTGTTTCAGGTAAGTATTCTTCAGACTTTTCCCAACAAAAGACTCTTTTATTACTGATAATTACTTTGTCAGATGAGGGCACATGTCTGCCTTAAAGTTCCACTCTCTGTTTGAAGTGGAAATTACCCCTTATTTTCAAAACAGCATGTTTTCCCAAATGCACCCCTCATGTTTCATTTCACAAATTTATCATCAGACAATAGGCAGGTTTGAAATTTACATCCAAACTGAAACAACCAATAGAAACTCACTGCTGCAAAAGAAAGGAGACAAAAGCTGCTTGATAATGTTTAGGGTGAGATTAATTTCTTATTGTCTGGGGAAGGGTAAGTCAGAACACCAGCAGGCTGGAATAAGTTTGAGTCCTATCAAGAAAAAGAATAATTTACATTGAATTGAATTTAATTTGTGCTGGTGTGTTTATTCCATCCAGCGTAATATTTTCCTTTTCATCTTTAAGTTCATTAAATGACTTTTTTCCTTTGCTCAGATGAATATTAAAAATGACAGTTAGAAACCCCAGGAAATTATCCGTTATAGTCACATATCAGTATACAAAAATGTCCAGCAAATTAATTGATCCAGAAAGTGTGAAAAGTCATCTTACAATACTTAGGGAAATACACTTATATGCAGGCCAGATTTTGCATCGTTAGTAACCTGCCCTTTACTTTGTGAGAATCCTACGAAAATTCAGCTGCGTATCCAGGAAAACAATGTCCACACAGCAAAAGGCGCCAGGATCAGCCAACACATAGGCAGTGACGGGCACTTCTGGAGCTGGAAGATGTGGATTCCGTACCCATCACAGGCTAGAGGGTTCCTCTGCACACGCCATTCCTTCCCTTAATGATCTTCAATGCCCATTAGCGCAGTTAGTTTTATTACAAACTACATTAGTCTGATAACCGCTAGACCGCAGCTGCTATCAAGACGAGTTACATTCACTGTTGATAAGTTCTGAGCTGCGCTGGGCTCTGGCCCTTTGAGCAAAGGCAATATCACCCGTTAAGCCACACGTCGCATGGTGCCTTAAGAGCCTCAGCCTTTTGCATTGCTAACAGCCCTCTCTCTGAAGCCCTGTAGCCGGCTTTCTGCCGGCAGCTCCGCGCCTGGTCACCCAAGCTGCCGTGGCAGCCTTTCCCAGAGCGCCTGGGGCAGCCCTTTCCCCTCGTTCCCACGCTGTGGGTCTCGCGCTGTTATCCTCCCAGCCCTGCACCTGCAAACCCAACAGCGCTGTTACGGGGGGTTCTCATGGGAAGTGACTGCCAACAGCGTGAGAATCACCCCTTCTTCCCCTCCCTTTTCCTACCCTGTGGTCAAAGCTTCTGGTTGACATTAGCGGACCCAAAAACACACATGCCCCAAACTTAACAGCAAGTCAGTGTGCAGCCTCAGCAAAGTGTGCTCTCAGCTGCACCAGCAGCCTCATAGGCAAGAGCAACGGGTAAGAAATGAGTCATCTTGATGAAAACTATGTTGTTACTGTGGAAAAGGCATTACAGGGTGAACCACGTACTGCACTGGAGAAGAGACCCAGAGAAGGATGCTTGCCTGGAGCCCCCCCATCGCTTCTTTTCCACTCTGTCTCCTCTCATTTTGATTTTTCCCTTAAAGGAACTATATGCCGTCAGCTACAGACCCTGCTAATAAGTCTCTGCGCCCGTGAACCTGTCTCAAAAACCTTTGTGCAATGCATAGTTATACACTCTTGATGAAAGGGCAAATAATCAATGTTTTTACAGTTAGGTACCTTGTGAGCTTAAGCAGATTGAAACAAAAGGGAGATCTCACCGAAACCTTCCTACTAAGGAGAAGCATATGAAAGCATCAAGGAGTTTTTGTATCACCCAACTGTAGGCACCAGCTGAAGTTCAGCCTTTCATTAATGGGAGGCAGCAGGCATGTCTAAGAGGTGATTCACAGGGTGTACAGAGAGCACAACACAGGATGGAATATTATGTCCTGTCACCTTCCTTGCAGCCAGCGGGAAGAGGGGGGCCTGGTTAGGTGCACTTCTTACTCCATGTCAGCTACTAATGTTACTTTTCTGTGCTTCCCCCATGCGTCCTATTTCCATCTCACACACTTTCATTTTCTCACGAACGCTTCCTTTAATTCACAGTTTATTCTCTGATTTTTTTGTAATGTCCACTATAACTTTGTTCAGCATTAATTCTTTGGAAACATCGCTACTGCCTATTTCAAAAAGAGTTGTAGTATTGTTCCCTTATTTTGCACAGAGATGTTTGCACCACTTGCAAATGAAAGCAAGCTCAAAGCATACATAGTACACCATGCTTACATGGAGACTAAGAGGTCAAATTATGCGTAAAGCAGGAGTAACCACAAGTTTTAAGAACCTGAGAAGCCTGTAAATTACTCTCAATTACACAGATCCTGTAAGAAGTATCAGTGTCAGAAGCTATTTCCATGAGGCAGCCAGTGAAACAGGAGAGGTAGCTGTACCAAGTATGGTACAAAGTAGTTCTACCATTGCAAATGTAGAGGATTTCTGTTCTTTCTGTCACCATCATGAGAATTGAGAATAAATGCATGAAATTAGACATAGCTTTTTAAGATACCATATACCAGAAGAGCCTTTTGCTGATTCTAGCAATAATGGTCATTACTTTAACCCTATTTAGTGAAAAGAACTTGATTGTTGCAAAGCTTCAATAATGAGAGAAATCTATTTCATACTCATATTCAAGCAAGACTGAAAATAATTTATTATCACATGAAAAACGAATCTTTCTTGATCTTATGCAATGGTTCCTAATCTTCATTGGCCCAAGGGCAACAATACCAAGCAACTGAGGTGCTGCAGGCACCTTGTTCTGACAGGCTTGTGAACCTGATCTGTTCACAAGAAAAACAAGTACAGGACCTTGAGCAACATCCCGAGGTCTTGCAGGCAACATGTTGCCAGCACCTGCAGACAAGGATCCTCTGATTTGTATCAGATATTTACATCGTATAAAATATACAAGTATGGCTATGTATTCATACAGATACAGCAACACAGAAAAGGAATGACAGGTTTTGAAAGTTACTGCTGTCCAGTTAATGATATTTCTGGTTATTTACTGGTACCAGTACTGGAGTATTTGATCCACAGTCTAATTAATCTTGAGCTTTCAGCCTGGAGAACACATTCTTCAGCTGTCAGTCACTTGTTAAGCTTCTGCTCTCAGCTGCACTGAAGAAAATTCACAACAGTGTTCCTGGTTTTAGTAGAGTAAATGTAGAATTATACCAGGGTATCTGAAAACAAAATGCAATGTCAAATTTGCACACATTGCAGTTGGTATTATAAATGCCTCTCTGGCTTCTTGTGTTTTTAACAATGTAAATCTAGAATACCTCCACCAAACTCTGTTCCTTTCTTTCTAATACTTTAATCAACCTAATACATATCTACACCTCTTTTTCTTTCATAAAATACATTTAAGAAGGAATCACATTATTATGAAGACTGTTCCTTGCAGGCTTTTAATTGCATTTTTTTTCTGCATTTTTCTCACTTCATCTGTGAACAACATAAATAGAGAGAGAGTCATTTCTAGCTAAGTTATAGGTTGAGAGTGGTAGAGAATTAGTCTCCTATGTTACAACCTATTTAATGGCCCTTTTCAGAACACACAAAAAATACTAGTTCCTGGGGAAAAAAAAAGTCTTCTGCAAGAATGATGAACTTTTCAAATCAGCTTTCTTATATAGCTGAGCACAAGCACTGTGGGATTCCACATGTAGATGATAACCCTTTAGAATAAGGATGCTGCCTGAGGCAATACCTGGAACCATCTTAACATTCGTATTACACTATCTTGGACTGTTTGTTTTGGTTTGGTTTGGTTTGGTTTGGTTTGGTTAGTTTTGTTGGGCTGTCATTTTTTTCTGCTCTACAAGCACTAAAATTCAGTGAAAATTTCACCAGTATTTAAATATTTCTCAGTTTTATCCTTTCAGCTTGTACAGGTTTTAAATACTCTAACATGAAGTCTACAGGATGCAGTTTGGTAGAGAAGCTGCTAATAGTTAATCACCAAGAAAATTATTTCCAAGTATGGTTTAAATTCCTAATAATTTGTCATTCTCGTAGCAGCTAGTAAATCACTTACTTTCAGTTAATTTTAGAAAATTACAGTTTCAAAAGATTTCTGTGCCTATGATCTGGAGTTTTCACTCTTTTTAAAAGAAACTGAGTCAATCTAACTCCCTCAAGAGAGCTGTGTTTCACTGCTACTGCCTAAAACACCTCCAGCATTTTGCATGAAAAAAGGCATGTGTGATATAGTTGAAGAGGACAGAATGAAATTTCTGATCCATTTTGTAAAGGCTGGTCATGAAATAGATATTTTCTACCAAAAAAAAAAAGCCCTAAGGCTTCTTCCCTCCTTTTTTGTGGAAAATGTTGACATTTGGAGATTTCATTTAGCTGTATTACTCATTATTAATTGAAGAATTATGAATTGATAAATGGATGAACTAAGTTTTCTTCATGAGTTACATCTCCCCCATTTCTCTTCAGCGCTATGGTTCCTCACCCACCTACCAGCTCCTGCTGCCAGAAGTTAGGTTCTTCCACCTGTCCTTTTGCCTGTCGTAGGGAGCGAGCTGGTGGACGTGGGGCCAAGGCAGAACCATAAGTCTCATCACCCACAATCTGGGTGGTAATGGGCACAGATGCCACCAGCAGGGCTAGGACCTCTGTGGTAGACCTCTCATAACATATCGGGGGGAACTGTAACTGATCATGTCCTTAAGCTGGCAGCAATGTGATGAAAATCACCCCTCTGCCAGGGTCTCCACCAGGAGATTCAGCTGATAAGAACTGTATCTGTGACAGCTGGCCTGTGCAGCAGCAAAGTGAGGTCAGTTGGTGCTGGTTTCTGGTTGTCTCAAGTGGTTATATCACCTCAAAGCCATCGCAGGGCAGTGCTGCAGCTCCCTTCAAACTACTTTACAGAGCACAGAGAGTTTGACAGCCAGAAAGCAGTACCAAGACCCAGGGCAATGGAAATTTTCAGCCTCTGTAGCATACTGTCTGAACCCAGTACCTTTTAACCAGGCCTGTGGCTGATCCCAGTATGCCAGATTCTGCATGTGCAAAGGATGGAAAGAAAAAGGAAGTAATTCATTGTTAGGTTTCTTTACCTTTGTTGAATTTATTCTAAGATGATCTGATGCTATTCTTCCTCAAAAAGTTGTTAAACTGTGAATTAGTGGTCATGTTAGTAGGTAGTCTGATCTCATCTGGAAATGAAGAGGTGTACCAAATGCAGGGGACTTTGTACCTACCCTACCCACTCCTGAAAAAAATAGAGGGAAAATACACTCCCCTTTAACATCCCTTTTTTATGACATGTGAATTCTTGCATCTGATATTCTGCTTTCAGTTCAAAGATTGCCCTCTTTAATCCATTTTGATCTCATAGATTAATGTTCACCCTAACATTTTACAAAATGTGGAGGTGATGAAACAGAAGTTGAATTTGCTTTGTATCATAAGCCACTGCTAATCGAAAGTTACTTCTAAGGTAGTAAACTCTCTCACTTGTATCTTCAGTTATGTGGAGACTAAACATTTATATCACAACTATAAAAGAGTTGAGCACTCCTAGAGCTCAAATATTTCAGAACATTCCATAATTTTTTTAAAAATAGCAGTCTTGCCTGTATTAAATTATCTCCAGTCCTTTTCCAGAACTAATTACATCTCAGATTTTGTCTCTGCTTGCTTCTTGTATGTCTGTTTTCAAATTCTCTCTCCTATATGCTAATCTACTATAATTTATTAAAAACTCCCATCATATTAATTAAATAGTGTTGTGACCAAAAGCATAATCAGTTATAACAACACTTGTTGAATGTTAAGGGAATTGCTTCAATAAAAGCCATTCTGACATGTTGTACTTAACAGCGTTTTAAAAATGCAATTTCTTTCCTTTGCAATTACTATTAGAATTTTTATCTTGCGGTCAACAATATTAACCTAAATATTTTATTGTTTTTCTATTATATTGCTCTGTTACCTGCTTATACAGGTAGCTCGCTCTTGTCCAGCCATTTTGCCTAACCCACCTGAGAACAAGATCAAAGACAATTCGAGTCAATTTTTGTTTATGGGTGGCATCGCTTATTCTGATGTTCCCTGTGTGGGTCTACTCAAAAGTAATGAAGTTCAAAGATGGTTTGGAAGGTTACGCTTTTGATCTAACCTCACCTGATGATGTTCTCTGGTAAGCTTTCAAAGCTTGGGGGATCATCATGTCTTCAGCTGGTGTTGAGGATACCACCCATTTTGTCTTTGACATCCCTGACAGGCAGACCGATGGATGGACGGATGGATGGATAGATGAAACAGAACTAAAGGCTGAAGCTGAGCCTTGTATCATTCAAAACACTGCATCTCCGATTGCATCGGTAATAGAGAGGCAGCCCCAGAAAGATCAAGTTCAGCAAGGCAGCTCCCACATAACAAATGTAACAGTGAAGGACTTCTGGTTCTCCTTACCTTCTCTTGCTGCATTTAGGTAACTATTGTTCACAAATGGGATCTCATTGCCCTTTCCGACCTCACAGACTGTCATGTTTGGGAGATACAGATCACAGAAGAGATTAAACTCTCCTCACATTGCAGACATGACTTTCTAGTATCTCATGGCCAAGCAGATTCCTGCCTATTTGTTGAATTCAAGTTAGCTTGTTGATCGATGACTAGCAAGGGACATAAAAGAAAATTTTAAAAACCTTACATAACAGAGAGGAAATTTTGGCTGAGACTGGGTGGTTTTATATTAGCATGTTCGTTTGGATAAGGAAGGTATTTTTGGAATGAGTATCCCAGTTGTCTCTAATTATCACACCTGAGTTCACATTATTCAGCAGTCTCAGAGCACATGATCTGTATTATTTTCAGGTGAAATCAGACTGGAAAAAGTGCTCTGGGCACTCAGTGAATGGATTCCAACCACTGTTGTGCACTCAGTCCTCAATCCACAGGATCCAATTAGAGAAAATTCAAAGTTAAACCCCCTAACATGAGTATAATGTGTCATGTCCTAAGCACCAAGTACTTCACTCTACAGATTTTCACTACTCATTTGTACTACTTGTTAATGTAGACAAAGCCTAAAATACTGTATTTGAGTCTTTTTTGTTCCAGCCTCCCTTCCCCCTCCCTCCCTCCAAATGAACTGCAACCAGATTTTTAATGGAATTAATTCTAACTCTGGAGCACCAGAAAAAGACAAAAAATGTGTAACAGTACAGAAGTTAAATATTTTAATGTCAGCAAAGCTTGATTAAATTCACTGCTGAAGTCTTAAGGTATTAGTAAAAACAGTCCCTGAAATATGACTATTTTCAAGAACTTGTGAAGGACATGAGATCCCCAATAGCCTGAAAAAATCAGAGAAAATAGGAGAAAAACAGGGTTGAAAGGATTTCGGGAATTCAGTCTAGTCCATCCTGTCTCAGATGGCACGACCAGTTGTCAGAGGCTTGTTTAGTTCTACATTAGAGTTTTTAACACGGGAAAGTATGAAGACAAGCAAAAGGAGACTCTGTTAGACAGAGTAAAATACCATGAACTTCAATAACCAGAAAGTTTAAAAAATTATTAAGCTCTCAATCTGTAAAGTGATAAGAAAAACTCCATGTCTATTTGTCAGGAACAAATTATAACTTAACAATGCAATTTCCTTCTTTGATGGAAGTTCTCCACTTGATAAAGAATAATTAGAAACAAAATAACTTGAATTGTAACAAAATACCTGCAAACCAACTAAGAAAGATGGTGTAGATTAGATTACACTAATGATGGTTGAAAAAACTGCTCAGAAGGTAGTCATCACTGTTCTACTATCAGACTAGCAAAATATCAGGGGACTAAGCAGACTGTGTCCTGCATAAACGCTTGCAGGAATTTTCACTAATTATATAGGTGCTGGAAGAAGCACACACACACAGAATTTGGAAAGCTGAGAGGTATAATTTGTAGTTATCTTCTTGTAGTCAAAAATATTCCTAGAAGTGCTGAACACAGACTTTAATACTTAAAAGTACTTGCAGTTCTAGGTACTTGCTGTTACCTAAAACAGGCTCCATGTATCTCTAATTAAGAATTGCAAATCAGAGACCACTTTATGAAACATGTCACTTATACATTTTTTTACACTTATGAGATGGTCTTTGTGTAATCACCTTGTTTGTTCTTTTTGCATTTTGTTGTACAGGCATATGCTTTATCTTACTATAACAACTTTCTTTTTTCCTTTACCACTGATATTTATTTACTATATTTTAATTTTGTGTTACACATGGGAGATGTATCAGCAAAAAAAGAAAGCAGGAAAGTAAAGTATTATTCATGCTTCTTCCTATTTCACATGCTCTGCTCAGACTGTAAAGGTTTTACGTGTAACAGGCCAAAAGGAGCAGTGCCAGGTCTGGTACCAGTCGCCATGCCCCAAGGAGCTGCAGGTTGGGTGCCTCCAGGCTGCATTGCCCCTCCTGTGGGAAGGGGACTCCAGGCCCCACAAGGATCCCTAGCCACTGTTCACAGCCTCGGGAAGTCTCGGCAATAAAAGAAAATTGACACATGAAACAGATGAAATACAATTTCCCAGTTTCCGTGACAGCAGCTCCTCATCAGCATGTTTTAGTTCTAGGACTACGTGCTTTGGATTTCAGCTTGTACCAATTTTCTTTGAAAAAGGAAATTGATTTCCATTTTAGAGTGGTTTTTAATTCCTCAGGCAGGAGGATCATTTGCTTCTTTGCTCTAAGTCTCCTTTAAGCTCATAATAGTCAAGTTTTAACTGGATATTTCTGTTCCAGTTGTTAGCAAAAAAAAATGTAGTCATAGATGAAAAGGGATGCAAAGCTATATAGCTGTCATGCTGAAAAAGAGTAAACATTTTTAATGAAAATAAGTGTCAGTATTTCATCCAATATACATAAACAATTCTCAGTGGCTTCTGTATGTGTGTGGCACAGGATCAAATTCAGCCTAAGCAGAAGAAACAATAACGTGTAAACAACAAAAAAATGAAGTTGTTGAGAGCTGGCCTTTGCTTGCACTGTAGGTGAATTTGGCCTCAGACAACTGCCATTCATTAGTACACAATCCGCACCATCATTTTCCCACCTTGACTTTCCATACTAGGGATCCTTCTTTGTTTTGCAGTTACACCACCAGTATTGCCAGGCAAAGAGCCATGAGGCTCACTAAGATGGTGCTTGCTCTGGTCAGTGTGTCTGCGGTAAGTGCTGCCCCATTCCATGTGATCCAGCTCATGAATCTTCAAGTTTCTCAGCTGACCCTGACCTTTTACATGAGCTACTACATCTCCATCTGCCTCAGCTACACCAGCAGCAGCATTAATCCCTTTCCCTACATCCTGCCTAATGGGAACTTCCAGAAGTGTCTCCGGCGGTGCACAAAGGTGGAAGTCAGGATGTCAGCATCATCGAAAACATCCTCAAGTCAAGTTTCTGAAAGGAAGGTCCTCTCCCAAGAAAAATGCATTATCTATGTGTAGATTTTATTGGTTGCAATAGATGGGCCTGGGTTCACTTCCTTCGTGAAAGTGTAACTCAGAAGTGGCTTTGTTGCTGGAATTGCATCAGTGTCAAGCTGATGTAAGAAGATGACCTACACCACTGTTTGAAAGGTTAGAGCTCCTAGAGGAGGGATTCACTGCAAAAATATTCTTCTTTACTGTGCCTTTGCCTTCTTTTATGACAGTTTGTACATAGATGAACCAAATGTATGGAGACAAAAGTGGATTTTAAAAAACTGTAGTCCTCTGGTAGTAAGAAGATAGAATGACTGTGGCAGGCATTTGGGATCTGACAGTGTGTGAAGTCATGGAAACTGTAAGTTAATGACCAAAAGAGACTTAGTTACTGATGACTTAGAAGGGAGTAACTATTGATTTTTTTCCTATCTATAGCTGTTTCATCTGGCACTCACTTCTGCAGCTATTAAAGTCAGGGGAGAGACAAAAAAGGCCCTTCTGGAGGAAAACTACTTTTGAATTAACCTCTGTACATATTCTTGCAAAGAAGTGAATTCACAGTGTGCATCATTGGAAATTATTAAACCTAAGTTTTGAAAAGAACTGTGTTTCAGGGCTAGGTCTTTGCTTCTCTTTTCTCAAAATCCCTGCTTCCAAGACAGCCTTGAGAAGGGTCTTCAGTTAGTTCTGAAAGAGCTCAGTGCTGGTCTCACTACGAGTGCCAGAGGAACTTGGTGCTTGCCCAGGATGCACTCTCACTCATTTTAAAAGGGGCAGAAGAATGCCTGCTTGTTGTCAACACTTAATCTATAAGATTTCTAGTAGTAGGATGTAATCAAGCAATATTATTAGGACCTTCCTAGCTAATACAGAAAACCAGTGAGATAAAATATCTGTTGAAAAATCTAATGTTCTTGAGAGATGTTCACAGTTTTGGTGTTCACCACACTGTGGGTTTATCTGCATCATGTTCCTTTCTCAGACCACTTTCTCATATCTCAAGACTTCACTTAACACTTTATTGCATGAAGATAACATTTCACTAGGACCAGAGGTTTTATGGCTACAGTATTCTTGTTATTCAGAGACCTGATGAATCTGAAACACTTAGGATACACCTCCTCACATATGCGTTTATCTATCTCCCGTCTTGTTGTCCCATCCCAAATGGACCTTTTATTCATTTATTTGCAGCACTGTGGGGGGTCACACTTTGTGATCCCACTCTGTGATATGCCAACCACCTTAGGATCCATGACACAGGCAAGAATCAGGGGAAGGCTGGGCTGCACATTCCCAAAGTGGATTGAGGTACTGCCCTGTCTTCTCCTGCCATCACATGACATCTGCAGTCTCATAGGGTCTCACACATACAGAAAAAGGAGTTTAAGGGGTTTGAAATCACTGTTCATAGTGTAAAGCCACAGCTTTATATAGAAAAATGTTCATAAAACGTTTGTGATGGTGTTATTGTAACCATAGTAGTTTAAGGGAATACTCAAGGTAAACTTTATGAGTGGAGGAAATATCGTCATTAAACCCTACAGGATAGCTGCAAAATTATAAGATTTCAGCATGTAAGGGTTTGTTTGAAAAGGTTGGCTGCTTTTCCCAGCTGTATGAATTAGTCTATTAAAAGTCTTATCTCTACCTACAGACCTTGTCATTAAAAATAAATAAATAAACTAATTAATTAACAGTCTCCACACAAGGTGCCTTACCAAGTATTACAAAAATATGGCCCTGCTAAGTGCAAGTTTGTTAGCTCGCTGTTCCAGTCTGTGCCTGCATGTGTCACCTTGCCTTCTGAGTTACAACTATGACTTTACAGGTTTCAGCTCTTTGTCTTCTTTTTTTCCCCTTTTTTTTCCCCCCTTGCCTGGCCTTTTGAATCAAAGCAGATCACTAGATGTGAGTTCTCCCCCCAAAGGAAATTTTTCTCAAACTTGTTTACCAGTTCAGTAAGTTACTTCAGTTATTCAGTAGCTTGGGATAGGATATTAACACTTATAACAATGATAAAATAGGTTTTTTTAAAAGCCTTGGTGTTCTTATCTTTTGCTTGTCACACCTCCACTCTTAAAGCCTCTATGCTTCTGAGGTCATAGCAGTGAAACAGAACCACAGAAAAAACAACTTCATAAAATGATCCTAACAACAGCAAGGTCGACAGGACATTGAATGGCCTCTTGTCTGGGACACTAATAAAATAGTTTAAAGTTCAGTGTTTTTCTCACCTTCTCCATATTGCTTTAATTCTCTGTATCTGAAAATGGATGTATTTCAAAGAAATTTGTGTAAATATTCCAACTTTTTATTTACTAGTTACTAAATCTTTTATGTTAATGAAAGTCCATAAAGGAATATGATAAAAAAAATTCTTTTTCTTTAATGTTTTGGAGCATCTGATCTTGATCATGTTGTTTCCCACACAACTAGAATAAGCAGTTCATTGGAAAATAAAAACAGCCTATAGATGTGGGGAAAAAAGGAAGATATTGAAAGCTACTGAGTTTTAAATAGCTCTAAAAGCTGAAAAGTAGGTGATTTATCAATATGTCTTTCAGTGAAAATAGTACTGATGAAGAAAATCTGAATCTGAAGGAAGAATGCTATTGCGTGTCAAGGGAAAAGTCACAGAAGGCCACGTAAAGGTGAAGTATTGCTGGAATCAAAGTGGAACATTGAGACCATTCCCTGCTGGTGATATGTATTTTCTGTGCAGTTTTGCTGCTGCATCGTCACATATAACTATAAGCTACACAAAAACTATAATTTCAAAAAGTTTCTTTCAAGATACTTGCAATCTGGTGAGTAATATTTGTGTACAGACAAGGGGTACACTCATACCTTCAGATAATTTTTTTAATTATTTATTTTGCATGTAACACTTGTTTAAAATGCAGCATTTTTAATTGGGACTCTTAATGTTGTGCTGCAACCACCATCCAGTTCAGTATTTCAAGTTTTTATTGTATTTGAACTTACGGTAATAGGTTGAGGGGGAAAATATTCAGTCATTAAATCAGATCGTTCCAGCGGAGAGTTTCCAAACCATCAGGAAGCCAGCCCTGACTGTACTCCAGGGCACTGTGGACCTGAAACTGCTTCCAGAAAATTAAATGTCAAAGCTTTGGGATTTAATAACGTATCACCTGTTACATACATTGTGATGACTACTATAATCCCATCATCCAGTCTAAAACACTGCCTGCATGAGCAAACTGGATGCCTAAGTGAAATTGGATAGCTTAGGAGTTGGTAATGGTATGATATATGCAGCATTCCCCATCCAGTAAAAGCATTTAACAGACTTACTGCATTTTAAGCATGTAGATAAGTCTCACAGAAGTCAATGTAGGCATGTGACTATGTGATTTGCCACACTGGGGCCCAAACCTTCTGTCCAAATGCCACTACCATCTGGAGATGAATTTACAGGGCATACTCAATTTAAAGGTACGTGCAGAGGTAGAAGAGAGAGAGAGGGTGTCTGTGCACTGTTCCTAGCAGGTATGAACAGGAGGGATATAAAGGTTAGCATGCTAGTATTTTGTTTACGTCATTTGTACTGAAAAGTAAAAAATACTAAAATCCTTAGTAAAAGTATTTTAATAAGGTCTTTAAGACAAAAGTAATGGTTTCTTCCTTTTATCATAAGTATTTCTGACATTTTTGTTCAATGAGGTTTTCATTTTAAAGAATTCTTTCCACATGGGATTTGTATAACAATGTCTCTGCACTTCCTTGTTTTCTTGAGCAGTGCAACAAACTCTGCTGGGGGATATTCTCAGTCGTTAATAAATCACATTACAAACTGTGCATTGATGTCCTTTACCTTTCCATGGACACAGTCATTTCAGAAAAATAGATCTTTGTATATTGCAAATATTGTCTGTTCTAAATCTACTGTACTTGCAGCTCTGATTCAGCAAGATACTTATGCACCTGCATCTGCCTATTCAGTTCATCTGGATTTAGGAGTCTGTTTGAATATTTTGACAGGCCTATCTTCAGGTCTTCTGTAGAGAAATGAGAATACCAGAGCTATTTCCCTAGCTCTTTGTAAATCACTCCTTGAAGACGATGAAACTTTATCTTGGCTTTCTGATATGATGTACTGTTTTGTCTCCTGTGTGGTTGGAGATGTGGAGGGGCTTTGGCTAGCTTTGGAGCCACATGCTAAGAGGGAAGAGTGAGGACACTTAAACCTGCACCCGTCACTTCAGCAAATTAGCTGGATAAAGCTGAAATTTGAGCAAAGATGCACCCCACCAGATTTCAAGCCATTTGTCTGACTTAAGATGTGGGATCAAAATAGAAGTCTTGTATGTGAGCATGGATTTCCTAATTCCTCCATGTGCAAACACCTCAGAGAAAGACGATTTTGAAACAGGGCCCACTGTCAAGAAGTTAAAAGCAATGTCACTGAGGGGTAGGGAGAGGAGCACAAGTGAGGACCAGCAGTACAAAGTGTCCCAGGCAGACAGCCCTTCCCAGAGCTTCTTCCAGGGGTGGTGAAGGGTTTCTGGGCTGGGAACACAGGGTGGGCAGAAGCGTCGGCATTTGGGAGGGCTGGGCAGGGAAGGAGCTGGGGGCTGGCACCCGTCCCTGGGCTCTGGGAAGGGAGCGGAGAGAAATGCCTTCGCATCCAGTTCAGCCCTCTCCTTTTTAGCTTCAGCCCCTCAAAGTCATCTCCCTCTCCCTTTCTGTGATTCAGAAATCATGGCAAAGGACAGGAGAGAGCAAAAAAGACAAAGTAAGGAGGAAAACGCGATTCTTCAGTATTTGAAGAATCAGAACATGGGCTTCTTGAAAGCATTCTCATTAAGGACAAGGGAAAATAGAGAGAGAAAATAATTAATAACAAATGCATTCATTTAAACTTGAGGAGGGGTTTTTTCCATTTTTTTCATTAGTGGTGCTTTCAACTGCTGCCATTCATTAGACCAGCAGCAAAAGAGAACAAAAGTAACTTGAATAGTCTCATAATCTGCTCTATTTAAATAAATTGTGAGTAAAGTCTCACAAAAAAAAAAAGAAAAATTAAATTAAATCCTTGCTTTTAGCTGGAGAGAGAACTAACAGTTGCATTTCTGGGACATAACCCATTTTCTCTAAAATTTATATGTATAGTCTGAAAATTCAGTAAGCATTAGGGGCATAAAGAAAATTGAGAGGAGGGGGCGGGTCTGGCTTTTTCAGCACTGCTTTCTACACTTTCTGATTTGTGTGGATGAAAAAAAAAAGCAGTTTAACTACTGAAATAGTGATATACCTGCTTTGGAAGTAGAGCTATACAAGCAGAAAGAGAAATGTATTTACTTTTTTCCAATGATATCTTGTTCAGGATTCTGCTGTACAAGAAACCTGTAAGGATTTGGACTTTAAGGCCTAATCCTTATAAAGCTACAATTACATCAATAAAATATTTAACCTTGCATTTTTTCCATCTGATTTTAGAGGGGGAAAAAAATAATTGCTGAATTATAATCAGAGATTTTTAAAAATGTACACACTGCTTGGTATTTCCTCACACGTCCTTGTGAACACCACATTGCCTGTACTTTGACTTGTACTACAAGTAGAGAGAAGTAACTGGACTAACATGAGTACCAGCTCTAGTCCAGCTGTAGCAGCATGGACTGCGCTAATTGGACATATTTACTGTGCCTTTTGGCCCTCTGCACTACATTAACAACAAGCTCTTTGACAGACCATATTGGGCAAAATTCATATGACTTTTCTATTCTAGCAGGAACTCCTTTTCACCGTGTTTTTACGGCATAGACTAACTTTGTGAATTTACCCAAGTACTTCCAGCACAACACACAGATCAAAATATCCTTGTAACCCTTTTTCTAAGTTTCGATATTTCTTTAGTGAATTCTGAAATACGAGCTTTTTTAAATAAATCACTGTGCTAGTACATTTAATTCACCTTTAGTATGATAAGTAGCCACTCGTCAGAGCTGCATCTAAATAAACAGAAAAGCAGCACAATACATTTTCAGAAATTCTTTGCAGATCTAGGTGTTGTGAGTTTAGCCCCCAGTTTATGCATCTTAAGGAAGATTGTTACAAGTTTCTGAGCATTTGTCTTTTGCAGTGGAGGATCCTTCACACGGGCAAAGCTCACAGTGTACCCCCCACTCCATTTTCTCCAAAAATCAACATGAATTAAAAATTAATTAAAAATTAATTAAAAATCAACATTTCAAAAACTAGAGTATTTTCAGTGAGTCAGCTCAAAACTCCAATAAGTGAAAAGTTCCTGTAGCTTGAAGAACTCTTCTGTTTTACTAGAACGGGTTCCAAAAATCTTGATAATTATTTTCTGTTGAAAAATACAATCTGTTTCTTGGAAAAGAAAAAGTTGTAATGAAATTTGCTGTGAGCACAAGCTGCAAGCAACAATAACGAACAGTGTGGTGACAAGCACTCAGTAAGTCAGTCTGTGAAAACGCTTCGTGCAATCCCAGTCTTCAAGCAGGTAGATCTGTTGTGATGGGCTCAAGTGATTGGGAGTCTGCCTCTTCTGCTTTATGTTTAAACGCTATTTAAACACCTAATTTCACCCACAGAGATCTGAATTTGTAAACCAATGCCTACGATTCCCCTGGGGATATGGGAAAACCATCCTTAGCTTGTGACCACCATTACACAGCAGAGTTGAACTAGGTTGTCATCCCCCATAAAAGGGTGACTAAATGAACAATACTGAGTGCAAGTATGTAGCTTATTCGCAACTGCAGCTCAGCAATATTTTATGAATAACCTGATATAATACCTGGCCATAAGTCAATTCATACTGTATTGCATGAATGATCCTATTTACATTAAAAGATCTATTCAAACTACTACTCAAAGTCAGTAACACTGGGAAATAATTGTTTGCTCCTATCACTATTACTAGTACAGAAAAGTAGCTTTTGAATGAAGCCACTGTTTGTTATTTCATGCCTCACCAACATGTAATTTAACATACTATAGTAGAAGATTTGTGGTGAAATGGGCAATAAGGTTTTGTCATCCTTCTGCTAACATTTAAGAGCTAAGGAGGGAAAAATCTATCTCTGGGGCAATTCATATGATTTATTGTAGACATCTGTATTAGAATGAGATGAATCATACCCATTTACTGTTCTTCCACTGATCATAAAAAGTCTAAGGGGCCCGTTCAGATTAGACACATGCATCACAAATGCAGCACTTGATTAGATGAATCACACCCAATGTGTCTATTTATGAGTAGAACATGTATGGACTACCCGTATGTACTAAATATTATGCCATTTACTGCACATTTAGTGTTCAGATGCTAACTTGATGACACTGAAAACAGAATAGAATACAATAGAAGACAATTTATACTAAATATACAGTTATGACCATACAATGACTATGGTGATTCAATGTTTTCTCAAGCAAATTTGTGGGTCCTGAAAAAATATAGTTAACAAAACAAAAACTGACTTATTATCTGTTTGAAACATTTGATCCTTGAAGGCTGAGTTTGGAACTAAGCTTGGGAAAGCAGATCTTGTAATATTGCATGTCACTTTGTGAAATGTATTTCCACATGCATGTAAAAAAGATGAAGTAAATAGCTTTGAAGAGTCTACCCAATACAAAATCCAGTGGTTCAAATGAACTTCTGTACTGTTTAGCATAAGCTAGTTGTTTCTAACTGAGAAAATGGATTGAATGAAATGTAAATTTAGGAAGCACATTTAAAATCTTTCGTATATTATTACATGCTTGGATGAAGTTAGGTGCGTGTAAGTGTAACAGAAGAAAGGGCGCATGTCAGTCCTTTTCACCTGGACACCTAGAAATAGGCAGGCACTTTTTAATTGGTTATCTAAGTAAAAATAGCTTGATTTTTAAGAGCTGATGTTTTACACTAGTGTATATTATTATTTATGATGATCTCTAAGAGACTCTGCTGTGGTTCAGGACCTACCCAAAACAAACAAACAAAAAAAAAAGCTAGCTATGCATAGACTAAGAAATATATGATTAATGAAAAATATTAGAGCACATGGTCAGCAGTAGTTTCAGCACCACAGCTCACCTGAAAAATCAATCCACATTTTTCTGGAGGTCAGTTTTTAGGCACACTGAGCCTGTGAAGGTCAGACACTTCTTGCCTTTGTCTCCTCCCCATTGCATGATCACAACAATGAATATGAGAAGAGATATTCTTGCCTCTGCCTGGCCGATAAAAATATCTTGAGTTAAAGGACCAATGCAGCATATTAGCATTAAATGTATCACATTGAACACTGAAATGTTTATTTGGTTGGCAAAAATCTACCATCACTTCCCTGCAGCTCTTTGAGAGAAAATACAAGAATATCTTGGCCTCTTCTGCACTTCCCAGGATCCAGCATTAGGTTTAATGATTGCTAGATTGGAGCGGGGGGGAGGGAGGGGGTGTTGTCAACTGAAGGAGTTCATTTTAAGGGGCAGATAACCATTGAGGGTCCCTTCTCATGACTGCAGTGGTGGCAATGACAGTGGTTTCTCTGAGACTGTGTTCCTGGTAGCCAGGATAAGGAGAAGGCTTGCCCTCCCTCCCTCCATCTTCCACCCAGGCTCTCTACAGAAAGCGCAAAGTGCCTTCTGGAGCCAAAATCAACACTGCAACTGTTTGTCCATTCTGCTACCCCACAGCTGTTCCCCTTTGCCTGTGTGGTGTAAACCAAAATGCACTGGTCTTGGTCTTCCAAAGTACTGAACATTCTGGGACACTTTTTGAAAAAAAGAATTTAAGCATATGCTTAGTGTTACACATATGACTTCAGTGGAGCTGCTCAATGTGCTTCAGAGCCCGCAGGTTCTGCAGGGTTCTCTCCTTTGGCAGGTGGTGCTGGTCAGGCACAGCACCTAGACTTCTGCGAAGGGAGCTGAGTGGTTTGTACCACAGGGCTGATGAGGTGCAGCTTTACAGATTTATGAGGTAAAACAAATTACCCAAAGAAAGACACTTTAAAAACCTAATTTGTGCTAATATATGCAACCAGTTGAAAAGTGTAAGCTGGTGAAGTGAAAAGAAATCCTAATGCTAATTCAGACCTTATGAAAAGCAAACTGTTCAGTGACAGATGGAACAAGTGTTGTCAGAATAAGAACTAATCTGCACTGTGGAGGATCAGAAGACTTACCTCAATGTTCCTAAAAAATATGGGAAAGTAAATATTGGAAAAGACTGGTAATGATTTCAATGACTGAAATGAGCATTTGGATTTGAGCAGATTGTTGTCATAAACCTGTAAGATATTTAAAAGCAAAAGAATATTTATCGGCAGTGGGATATGCAGTATATAGAAAAACCTCATTCAGACTTCCTTGTGCATCTTAAGCTTCAAGGGACAACTGTCTTGCAGCTGCAAAGAATGCTGCACATTGGATCGTACACCGTTACATTTCATCCAACTTAATGACCAGTCACTGAACAACTGGTCAGGTCTGGGGTTTCCTTCTGCTGTCAGAATGCCCTGGCAAAGCTCACCAGATGAAAGTGTAGGTCATTATGCACTTGTCCTTTTTAACTGCCACATTCTGCCATATCCATTTTCTGCCATAACCATTTTTTGTTACGTCCATTTGGTATCATGCTTTGTGAGTTTTGTGAGTTTCCTGAAATCTATAGCCAAATCTACAGAACAGGATTGTCATAAATCAGTTAGATGTGAATATTTCAACTTGACATTTGATGATAAATGGCCAGGGCATCCTTTCTCTGTAAAACTGCAAGTCTGGAACAAAGATAATTTGTGTAATTTGAACCTAGGAAAATTGTTCCTGCATCCTCACCATTCAGCCTGGACAAATCTTTTACCTTGAAAAATTCCATGAGATGCTGAAAAAAAAGGAGGTATAGACAATTAAAGCATGCCCAAGTTTGCATGGGCAGATTAGCCCCATCTTTTTAAGAGTAAGACTTCTGACACCCTGAACCAGGTGTTGTACATCACTGCCCAGAACATCACTGCACGGCTTGACTAGCTGGCCTACTGATAGCACTAAGCTGACAAAAACCCTACATGGACATGATTTGCAGCAGTAAAAAGGTCTTTCTGCCTTCCTGGGTTATGCTGTTTGGAGTGACTGTTAGCTGTACTGGAAAATGAGTCAATTTTCCTGTAAAAGCCACAGTCCTATTAAGGAGCCTTGCTATCAAGGCAACACTGTGACACACCAGTCAAGTACTTATGAATGAAAGACAGGTCTTAACTTGTTCAAATTATTCACCTCCAGTCCAGAACAACTAGTATGTCAAAATATGATCATTAAGGTGAGAAAGAGAGGATTGATTCATGAATGAGATATCATTTACAAACAGTAAAACAGTCTTGTTTTAGGAAGACTTAGGTTGTTCAAGCAAGCAAAAGCAGCTCTGAGAGCAGGGCATGCAGAAGTGGGGGCAGGGACGGGGGCTGGCCAGGCATCGGCACTGAGACTTTAGCATTGGACTTCCAACAGGCGAGGAGAAAGGAAAGGAGCCACCTGCCACGTGGACAGCCAAGACCATGTGCAGCAGCTTTCCAGAGGCTGTTTCTTCACAGATGTCTTGGGAACCAACAGCTCTATTAATAGCCCAAACCATCTCCATCAATATCCTGAACTAAGAGCTGCAGGATGTAGATAATAATATCCAAGTCCAAACTGAGTATTGAAGATAGTTATTCAGTTTTCAAAGGTTTATTGAAACTTCCACTTCTTTAACAAAATTTGATCTGCTGGACTGTCATTGCTCAATTTAAATTTATCACTGTTCAGCACCGGAAACCTGAATTTGAGATCTGCACTGCAGTGTCATCTTCCAAACTGCACAATCTGTATTTATAAAAAGTATATGAGATATCATTATGAATCTGAGGGGAAAAGTTTCTTATTTTCCCAGTGCTCTGAGCCGTGTTCAGGGTAAATCTAAATTCCCAGTCCCTGGAGCCACACTTTGTGAGATATCAGTGGGATACTGGGGACAAGATACCACTTCACTAAATATTATGCTGTCAGAGTGGAGAGAGGTTTACTTCAGAGCAATTTGATGAGTGTACAAAACTAATTGGCTTTTGCCAATTAATTTATACTGTTATTAATTCTCTGTATTGCATGGATTCAGAGCTTTTTCAGTACAAAATGAAGAAAACACAGGGAAGAGGTTGGATTCCTAAATTTAAAACCAGAATGGACCATTAGACTGGGTTTTTAATTGCTTCCAGTTACTTCTGTACCTTGTGTTTGACAAAATATAAATTATGTTCAACTAAAGTATTTTCCAAATGCTTTTCATATGTAGATATCAAGACATGGAAAATACACTGCCTCTGTAGACTGTCCAATCAATGGTCACCTTCAGTATCAAAAATGTGTATCAATTCTATCATTTGCATGTATCTGATTCCAGATTTTGGCAGTAGATCTTTGTCACCTTTCTATGACACTGCCAGAGTCCTTCTTTAACAGGTATATTCTGTCTATGAGGGTATTTACAAATTTAATCAAGTCACTTCTTCATGTGTTGCTTGAATAACTGAAAGGGAAAGAGCTCTTTAACTCTCTCACTGCAAAGAGCTTCTTCCATCATTCAATAATTTTATGATTTTTCTCTTGCATTTTCTTAATTTATTTTTCAACATTTCTGTAAAAACATGGAGCTGAGAGCACTAATCCAAGATTAGATATAGGGAGACCTAATGTAGGATTTAGGCAGAAAATAGTCATTTACCCTCAAAAGTGTCATCTTGAAAATGCACACTCAGTTTCTATCAGAATCAGGGTGTGCCTGATCACAATAAACACCTTTGGTTTTTACACTAAGTTCCCACATTCCTAAAATCACGTGCTCAGAAGTAGTCTATGCTTAAGGACAAGGACCCTGGCTCTTGTCCAACCAGCATGAGTATCTTTAGGCATATTTCTGTGTATAATATCCAAGGATGTCATTTTGGAAACATTCAAGGGCTTTTGCATAATATTTATCAGTGAACATTCTCTCCCATTAAAACACTGACATTATTACTCATTGGCACACTCTTAGAGATGCTAACCTGCTAGGAAGTGGAAAACATGGTCTTTCTGTCTGAGGGAACTTGAGCTATAGTTTCCCCTTTCCAGACTGTGCCTTAGCTCCCAGAGGGATTTAATTTTCTTTGAATTTCCCTTGAAGGACATTCCATTGACAGGAATACATGGGTCACCACCAACACTCCAGGAGAGTGCCCTAAACTTCCCTGGGGTGATGGGGCACCAGGCAAGTTCTGCACTGCTCAGCTTGCTTAGGAATCAAGCACTTCTGGGCATGCACAGGAGACACACCTGGAAACTTCCATGTGAAAAAAGAGGATGAGGAAGCGGCTGACTCCATCACTCCTACTGAAGAACTTCCACTTGCATGAAACACTTAAAGCTGCCCTCGGCCAAAGATAAATGTGTGGCCAGGTTTAGGGACCTGTATTGGAAAGGGTACCTTAGATTCTAGCACCTGTTTCTGGGACTGTCTGCGTATTTTGTGTTAAACAGTTTCAGAAATTCATCCGCTCTAAGCTGTTCTGAAGCCACCAGATTTGGTGCTTGTGGTCTTTTTCTCTTTATCTTAGACCTTATTACTTCTGAAGCTCCATTTTCTCCTCCTCACACCCAATCCCACCCAAAGCAGCCTAAAACTTCATGGTTAGGACATTGCCTTTGAGGGAAGTTTGACTAATCTCAAGCAAATAAACTTCAATTCCTGTCTCCTATGTTCTATGAGAGCAGGGAGGCACAGGAGTAGACATCTTTGGGGAAGAAATAGGCACTCTAAGAATGTCTTCTACGGTAGAAATAGCATTTGCTGACACTTTCTTTTTTTTAAGGAAGCTCATAATGAAATCTCACCTTGTCTGGTTATCGCTATATGATGGGGATTTTCCATAGTGATCAAGTAAAGTTTAATTAGGATGCAGAAATCTTGGCACTGTGTTGCCTGGCCCAGTTTTATGACATTCGTAATGCCCCTTAGCCTCAACCAACCAGTGCTACAAGTAATTAGTGACAAGTGGTAGATCTCATCACTACTTAACCATGTTCCATTCTCCTGGAAGAAATAATTTTTTGAAAAATTATTCTGCAGAACAGACCAACATTTCAGAGGAAAAAATGCAAGAAAATAAAGCTTGAAGCACTGTAAATATATTAAGAGGGAGAGGTTTGGTGTCAGGATCTCAGCTAGTGTGAGTTTTGCACTGAAGAGCTGGCTGAAGAGAATTTGTCAATTTTTTTTAAAAGACTTGAAATGATTATTTTAATGAAAAATGTTTAAAAAAAAAAAAAGAAGCAAATTATTACTTACTATGTCCATATACTTAAGTTGTTTGCTTCCAGCTTAGTTTGACAAAGTTACAGAGGAGTTTTTTCACAGCCTGAGGGAAGGGATCCATCTGGCTATGTGCCAGAGTAGTCATAACCTAGAATGACTGCCCTGAAATCAACTGCAGGAAAACAGCACATTTACTTCATAGTCCTACCTCCAGGGCAAAAAGTGTTAACATTAAGAGTCTCATAATGTTTTAGAAATGGAAATGTGTTTTGAAAATGAAACTGGTTTTCAAAAAAATGAATGAATCTTTTCTCCTGATGACAGCTTAATAGTAAGATGAAGCAGGTAGAAGATTCCTCTTTTCTGGTGATAAGACTAGTTATATACTTCCAGAAATTGTTATAAAAACAGGGGGTGGAGAAAACACTTGGAAGAAAGAACTGCGATTTGTGTCTGCAACACTGTGACCAAGAAATGTTTCTAAAACCAAACTGTGTGGTTAAATGTTGCTCTGGTGTTAGTAGCACACTATGGTAAGCACATTGATTAATTCTTCCAGCCCTCCAATAATCACATGGGAACAGAATCTGTACAACCAAAACCATTTCTGCATATGATACCAGCATGGTCAGAAATGTGCCAGAACTACTCCATGGCTAGAACTGAACCATCATTGTGTCTACACCACATGCCAACAGCAGCTACATTTACTACTGCAAATGGCAGTGATGTGAGTATCCTTTCAACAAGACTGAGGTTGTTACTTTTGCCAGATGTGTATTTGCCCCAGTGTTTATCCATAAGCAAACTGTGATATGAGCTTTATGTTCCAGATTGACACCATTAGAACTGGATAGGGAACTTTAAATTTTTAGTGTTTGTTTTTGTTCTTCTGCAAAATAAAACCTTGGGGTTATACATATTGTGCACATAATGGAATTGTGCGGCATTTATCTTCTTTAACATATCAGGACTGTTGCACCATTGCTGAATCCAGTTACGATTCTCCTGACACCAACACTATTCCAAACTCCTCCTAGTCCACTTGGACTTTAGTAGCTATATCAGTTGGAACCAGTCTTTTAGCTGGGACCAGTGTACTTAGTTTTGGTAGACTTTGTTATCCCACATGAATCAGTCACCTCTACGTAGTGACAGCCACCACACTCAAAGTGCGAATCATTATGTATTAAATCATGTCTCTATTTCAAAGGTCTTCACTAGTGCTGGAACACCTGCCATACACTGAGCCCTCACCTACCATTTTGGATGGCCTTCTTACAAGCAAAACTTCTTTATATATAATGGTTTGTGGATACTTGGCACTGCACACAGGAACTTTGACTCTCTTTCCAGTGATCACAGTAACACAAGCATTACATCATCCAAGATCTGATTTCATTTCAGTTGACTGAATGGTACTTCAGTGATCCATCAGGTTGACTGGCAACACAGATATCTGTCTGAAGACAAACTGAGAATGAAGTCCTGCTTGGAGTCTTCCACAGCATATGAACGTTTAAAGTCAGCTACTCACTAAGCAGCTAGAGCTCTCTGAGATGTGTCAACTGCTCTTTATCTTTTACTCCCTTCATGTTGCTTCTCCTCTTACTCAAAGTTTCTTGCATAGTAATAAATAGCATTCTGGAAGACCCATACAACATATTTAACCTCATCATACAGATGGGAATGATTAATATACCATTGCTGAAAAAAAATAAAATGGAACTGAGAAAAATTCTAAGAATGTTTGACTTGTGTCATAGATTCATAGAATGGTAGACATACAGACTTCAAAATAGTTCTTGAGACATCACCACAACCACCTCCTCAGTCAGGATAAGGTAATAGCTTATGTCATGCTTGACAGGTGTTTGCTGAGAGACATGTAATGATAAAAAGTCTACAACTTCTTAAGCAACCTCACTTACTACTTCATTATTCTTACTGCTAGTTCATACTCCTAATATCTAATCTGCTTCAATTTAAAACCATTAGTTCTTGCCACCTCCCTCTTAGACATGGAA